>NC_060123.1:57018622-57618622 GCF_021461395.2 Schistocerca americana
CTACCTACTAATACTGGACAACATTTGTCTGAGATTTGAATTATTATAAAAACTGACTTTGCTTATTGACATAGCTGTGCAGCTGGTCGTCTGATTACTAATGAACACATGACTATGATCTGAGAAAATTTCTGAAATAGTTAATTTTAAATAAAGGACTGGATCGGGACTGGCAATGACTTAAGGCAAAATTATTCCTTCCTTTTTTTGTTGACCGGTAAAAATTACATTCTGAAAATCTTTTACATTATTGATAAAGTGCTGGCCTGGGTGGACGAGCGGCTCTAGGCGCTACAGTCTGGAACCGCGCGACCGCTGCGGTCGCAGGTTCGAATCCTGCCTCGGGCATGGATGTGTGTGATGTCCTTAGGTTAGTTAGGTTTAATTAGTTCTAAGTTCAAGGGGACTGATGACCTCTGAAGTTAAGTCCCATAGTGCTCAGAGCCATTTGAACCATTTCTGACAAAGATCTGCAATCCATTATATGAAAAATTGAATTTTACAAATCTGGGTCAACTGGTGCTGACGAATCACAAAAAGAATGAAACAAATTCATATTAACATCTCAGACAAGTGACTTAACTACGCGCATGCCAATAAAAATAATAAATTTTACCTTACAATACATGGCTATGAACTGCGCTGTGCCAGCGAGTGACTACAACTGCTGCCGAGACTGCTCTGACCTGTGACTCTATTGCAGCAAAGATATTTTCTGTCGCAGGCAGCGCGTGAGCAATACATCAAAATTACATTCACTCCAGCAGGGTGGTGAAACCCTTACAATGGCAACTGATTATTTCACTCAGTTTAAATGTCGCCTCATCACGCCAAACAATGAAACCAGTCAACTGTTCATTACAGCAAATCAGTTCACAAAATTTAAGGTGGTCCTCGTTCATCGCATGAACCAACTTGGGAATGTAGGATTTCCACCTTGATTACTTTAAAATGCGGTGAACGCTTGATTTGCTTACACGTGATTCACGCGCAACTTGCCGTACGTGTTTCTTTGGGGATCTTGTGAAAGTCTGTATCACTGTGTCCGCTCCTCTGTCGTCCGATAGTGATTTTTTTCCTGACAGCACACTTTCTTACCTCTCGAATTCATCGCGTAATTTCATTCCTGTTTCACGCGACGATGGCTGTGTCAAACTTGGCCGCCATCGTCTCTGAACTTCAGTCATGTTTTCACATTACCAATAACACTTTAAAATCCACTTTCTTTGCTCCAAAGACAAGTTTCCACTCATGTTCTTATTTACGTATAGTTACTGGCAACTGAAAATAAACAAATGAATGACTACAAACAGTAGTAATCAGAGCACTATATAATCACAATTGGATCACGTTATTATTAATATTTCCTCAGTTTTTAAAGTTCAAACGGTGTAAACTCCTTATGTGGGACACCCTGTATCTATAGATGCTGTAACTAGGCTGTTTAGGTTTTTATATTTGTAACGCCACGTAGCGGTCTGTATGAAAATCACTGGCTTTGCTGTGTGCAGTCTGTGGCTGGCTGGCATTGTTGCAATATTCGGTACTGTACTGTTGGGCAGTTGGATGTGAACAGCGCGTAGCGTTGCGCAGTTGGAGGTGAGCCGCCAGCACCGGTGGATGTGGGGAGAGAAATGGCGGTGTTTTGAGAGCGGATGATCTGGACGGGTGTCCATCAGAGACAGTAAATTTGTAAGACTGGATGTCATGAACTGATATATATATATATATATATATATATATATATATATATATATATATATATATATTGAACACTATTGAGGTAAATACATTGTTTGTTCTCTATCAAAATCTTTCATTTGCTAACTATGCCTATCAGTAGTTAGTGCCTTCAGTAGTTAGAATCTTTTATGTAGCTGGCAGTACTGGCGCTCGCTGTATTGCAGTAGTTCGAGTAACGAAGATTTTTGTGAGGTAAGTGATTCATGAAAGGTATAAGTTATTGTTAGTCAGGGCCTTTCTTTTATAGGGATTTTTGAAAGTCAGATTTCATTGCGCTAAAAATATTGTTTGTCAGTTTAGTGTTGATCAGAATAAGTAAAGAGAGAAATGTCTGAGTACGTTCAGTTTTGCTCAGCTGTTTGAAAATCAAATAATGTAAGAGGTTTATCAGCAGAGTAATTCATAAATTTTTCTAAGGGGACGTGTCAATGCAGATGTAGGTTGGAACCCCTTCTCGTCTCACTTTTAGTCCATTTATACGGAATGAGCTGAAAACGAAAAAACTGAGTGGTGTTCGGGCTAGCGAGGGTCTCGCAGGAGGCCTTGGTAGTGGTGGTGGTGGTAGTGGGTGGATGGGGGTCACGGAGGGAGGCGGCTGTTTCCGGACCGCCCCTGGAGGAGCTGCAGATGTGCGTGGCGGCTGACCAGCTGCGTAAACACCACACCCTGTCTGCTGGGGCCGCCGGGCTGCCGTGTGCTGCAGGTCCCCTTCTCCAACGTCAGCTTCGTCTCCTACCTCAAGTTGATCAAGTGAACCGTCAGTGGCTTATGACATGGTGTGGCGCGAGGGTCTAATGTTGAAATTTCTGAAAACAGTACCGTCTGAGAGTCTAGGTAACCTCTTAAAGCAACATGTTGAGCAATCTGCAGTTTAAAGTACAAGGTGAAAAGAAGAGCATATGTTATTTACACAATGATGCCTCAAGGTTCTGTTCTCGCTGTGATGTTATTCAGTCTGTACACAGCGGACCTAGCGAACTTGACCTGCCGAAAATTAAGGACGCAGATGAGCTTGCAATTTGATATCAGAGTGAAGATCTTTCTGGTTGTGAAGAACACCTAAAAAAGAGCCTCACAAGACTTTACGAATATTTTACGACATGGCGACTTAGACCTAATGTTTCTAAAACAAAAGCATGTCTTTTCCACCTCTCTAATCGTCCATCGTCAGCAGAGGTCAAACCACGATTAGGCAATTTTGACATAGTCAGCTATGACGATAAGCCAAAAAAGACCGAACGCTGGAATACCATAAACAGCTTTCCAACGCAACTGAAAAGGTACAAACACGAGTAAACCTGGCAAATAGTACGCGGGAAGAAAATGCTTCAGTTCTATGTGGAGCACTCCGTGTGTTGATAAACTCTGCAGCAGAATACTGCGCACCAGTTTGCCTCCGCTGCCCTCATGCGAAGAAAGTTGGCGTCCTTTCCAACACAGTTAAAAAGAACCATTAGTGGCACGGACAGATGTATACCTTCATGCTCGGCTATCAGTACTATCAAACATCTGCCAGGTTCACTCACGTTAACAGGCGGTTCTCTACAACCTTTACAGAGATTTACTGTCGCTACATAGGAGTCGCCTCAAATCTGGAAGACTAGCGTATGAATAATGAGTCCAAGTGCTCTCCACTTGATTCATCTGGGACTCTGATTTGAAACGTGTGTGCCAAGCCACGAAAACTCAGAATTACGAAGTTACTGTCAACCCAACTATTTGAGTTCCAGGCTTTCATCACCATGTAGAGGTGTGGTTGCAGCTCCATAGTTTTCGGAATGGGAAAGATACTCGTATGAGCAAATACAATATGCACAAGTGGGATTTCTGTCCTGACAGTACGAGTAACTGTTGTGCAATTCAGACAAACAGCCACATCATACGCGTAAATGAGTGCCCCAACAGAGGTTTCCTCTGGTATCAAGAGTCTGCATGAAGCGTGCGACGAGGTACTCCATTCGATGAGTGCCCCGACATTCCTGTGCAGTCTGGGCCATTGAATGTTTGTATAGTCTAAACAGTTACACGTGAGTGTTTTATGGTTAAATATACAGGGTGTAACGGATTTAAGTGCAGTCGGTTTTGTATGTGGAACCTTCACATCTACAGAAATCAGTGTGCTGGTCGTTTCTCCTCTGCGTCAGACAGTCTTTCCGCAGTTCATCACATAATATCCTACCTGTTATTTTCTCTACAAATAAGCATTATTGGCTCGCTCTTTTCATACAGATTTGGAGATACTAAGCAACGCAAAAAATACTACTCCTGATATCTATAAGTATTACCATGCAAATGAAGTAAACATTGATGTAATGTTGTTCAGCACGCTGCCCTCAGTCATCAATAAAAACATTTGCACATATATCGCTGACAGCCTCTGCATAACAATTTTGTTGTTATAACTGACGCATACGATAATTATAACAAAAACAGCTGATCAGGCCCAAGTGTTTACATTTCTGCTAACGTAGTCACAAGTACTAAAGAAATTAAGCTCACCAGACAAATTATTAGTCACTCCCTCAGAAGAGTACACTGGTCTCATTGGAGTGCTGTAGAGAGCGCGGAACTGGTGCTCATCGTTCATTTGGCATGAAACGGCTGTGTACTTAGTTAGTTAGTTAGTTCCATGGATCATTTTGCACGATAAATCATATTGCAAATTAATTTGTACTCTAAACATCACCATACAAGTATAATTATTTTTCCCCCAGAAATGAAAATAGCAACTCCTGCCCACCACCTTTTACACATTACAAACATAGAAATTCTTCTACAGAATAGAAGGAGTTGTCAAGGAGAAACTTTTTCAATTTATTTTCGAATTTTACCTTGCTGTCTGTTAGACGTTTTATATCACTGGTTTAGTGGTCAAAAATTTTTGTTGCAGCATTATGCACCCCTTGCTGTGCTAAAGATAACCTTAATGTTGGGCATTGAATGTCATTTTTTCTTCTGGTATTGTAATTATGTACCTCAATGTTCCTTTTGAATTGTAGTGGATGACTTACAGCGAAATTCATGAGGGAAATAAATATACTGTGAGGCAGTAGCCAGAATGCCCAACTCCTTAAACAGATGTCTACAAAATGATCGTGAGTGAGCACCACATATTATTCTTACAGCACGCAAAATATGTCAACGCAAAATATGTCAACTAACTGATTTCTCTCTGCCCAAAATTTGGTATTATTCTTAGTGCAAATGTGGCTGAACTAGGTTGTTTTAGGAGATCCAAAATATAGTTTTTCCAATTTCAGTTTTCATCAGTATGGACACCTAGGAATTTTGAAGTTTCCACCCTCTGTATTATAACATCACCATGTGTTACACTTATCAAAAAAATGGTTCAAATGGCTCTGAGCACTATGGGACTTAACTTCTGAGGTCATCAGTCCCCTAGAACTTAGAACTACTTAAACCTAACTAACCTAAGGACATCACACACATCCATGCCCCAGGGAGGATTCGAACCTACGACCGTAGCGGTCGCGCGGATCCAGACTGTGGCGCCTAGAACCGCTCGGTCACCCCGGCCGGCGTTACACTTATCACTGGCGCAGTACCCCTAGAGGTGCAGAACTGAATATGATGTGTCTTTGTGAAATACAGGGTGAGACCATTCGCAGAAAACCAGTCAATGATACTTTTGAGAACTTTGTTCACCATTTCTTCCATTTATGTATGTATACTACTAGCGATTACAATACTGGTGTCATTTGTATTTACCAATCGCTTGTAAGAAATTAGTATAGTACGATTCGTCGAAGCGGAGACATGTCAGAAAGGTAGAAAGGACGCGTCCAATACCACAACGAGAGTGATGTTGGTCAATTTCTTTGTGAATCAATACGAAACATTCAACATGTCTGCAAGAAATGGTATACCAGTCGCAGCCACGTAACGCGATTCAAGGAAAGCGGTCATGAAATGGATCCAAGCCGACAGGGACTGGATATGTGTTTCACCTTTCCTCAAAGGCAGTCGATTTTAAATTTTACTTTTGTGGGGCTCCACAGCTTCAACGTGTTTTGTTAATGAAAACATGGTCCAGGCAGGTTGTATTATTTTTATATTATCTATGCGACTGGACAACTTCGATCTTCGGTCATTTCCAAGCACTTAAGCTTCCAGCTTCATTTTACATTATAATACATCGCTGCTACATGACGGCAGAAATACATCTTGCTTCTGTGCGCATAGAAGGATGTATTCCTGTCGATGTGTATCAGCGATATATTGTAGTGTACAACGAAGCTGGAAGCTTAAGAGCCGGCTGAAGTGGCCATGCGGTTCTAGGCCCTGCAGTCTGGAACCGCGAGACCGCTACGGTCGCAGGTTCGAATCCTGCCTCGGGCATGGATGTGTGTGATGTCCTTAGGTTAGTTAGGTTTAAGTAGTTCTAAGTTCTGTGGGAGTAATGACATCAGAAGTTGAGTCCCATAGTGCTCAGAGCCATTTGAACCATTTGGAAGCTTAAGATACGTGCTTGAAAATTACCAAACGTGGAATTTGGTCAACAGTGTAAATAAATACAAAAGAAAATAAAAATAAGGCTACCTGGACCATGTTTTCATTCACAGTGACAATCGGTTTGAAACCCAATAGGATTTGCTGTCTCAATGAATACCGTTTTATGTCAACCAGTTTCCTAGCGAACACTGCGAAAGGATCTACATCCAGTGGACATTTGGAGTCGTGTAGGTCGTCAAAGGTCACTGCCGACAGCTGCATTTGGGTCCTACCGCACGACAGCTCTACCGGCCACTCGGCTGGCAGTGCTCCGACCTGTCGTTACGAGAAACCAGCAGACAGACTAGAGAAATTTCTTGTCTGCGCTCAATATCGTAATGGACGCAGAAGAGCCGGTAGCTGTACTTTGTGCAGCTAAACTAGCGAGAGTCTGCCCAGTTCCACTCACATACTGAGCCATACTGTATCTGCCCTCAGTAGCAGCCCTAATCTGTGTTATCTCATTCTCATTATCTCTGAGCGAGAATAGGAAGGTAACACTAGAACTGTCACACAATCTTTCTCATACACCGGTTATCTAAATTCAACCAACGAGGTAGCTCTTCTTGCAAAGATCCATGTTTAAGTTCCGCAGTTAATCTCTGTGCACTTTCTTCAAGCTATAACGAGCTTTCGCGATGATAGCAGTGCACCTCTGAATCTGTTCTATGCTTGTTGTTAAACGTACTTGATAACGACCTCAGTTTTCTCCCCGATTTTTCGACGAAACACAGCTGTTAGGTAATAGTTCTTCTGTCTCAGAACTTATCAAGTATACAAATATGTACATCTACATCTACATCTACATCTACATGGTTACTCTGCATTTCATACTTAAGTGCCTGGCAGAGGGTTCATCGAACCATTTTCATACTACTTCTCTACCGTTCCACTCTCGAATGGCACGTGGGAAAAAGGAACACCTAAATATTTCCGTTCGAGCTCTGATTTCTCTTATTATATTATGATGATTATTTCTCCCTAGGTAGGTGGGTGTCAACAACATATTTCCGGATTCGGAAGAGAAAGTTGGCGATTGAAATTTCGTAAATAGATCTCGCCACAAAGAAAACCGCCTTTGTTTCAGTGACTGCCACCCCAACTCGCGTATCATATCAGTGACACTCTCACCCTCATTGCGCGATAACACGAAACGAGTTGCCCTTCTTTGCACTTTTTCTATGTCCTCCGTCAATTCTACCTGGTAAGGATCCCACACCGCGCAGCAATACTCCGGCAGAGGACGGACAAGTGTAATGTAGGCTCTCTCATTAGTGGGTTTGTCGCATCTTCTAAGTGTTCTGCCAACACAGCGCAGTCTTTGTTTCGCCTTCCCCACAATATCATCTATGTGGTCTTTCCAATTTAAGTTGCTCGTAATTGTAATTCCTAGCTATTTAGTCGAACTGACAGCCTTTAGATTTGTGCGATTTATCGTATACCCCAAATTTATCGGATTTATTTTAGTACCCATGTGTATGACCTCGTAATTTTCAATGTTTAGTGCCAATTGCCACTTTTCGCACCATACAGAAATTCTCTCTAGATCATTTTGTAATTGGAACTGGTCGTCTGATGATTTTACTAGACGGTAAATTACAGAGTCATCTGCAAACAATCTAAGGGGGCTGCTCAGATTATCACCTACATCATTTATGTAAATCAGGAACAGCAGAGGGCCTGTGACACTGCCTTGCGGAATGCCACATTTCATTTCTGTTTTACTCGATGATTTTCCGTCTATCACTACGAACTGTGACCTCTCTGAGAGGAATCATGAATCCAGTCACACAACTGAGACGATACTCCACATGCACACAATTTGATTAATAGCCGCTTGTGAGGAACGGTATCAAAAGCCTTCTGGAAATCTAGGAATATGGAATCGATCTGACATCCCTTGTCGACAGCACTATATAATGAATTAGGTTCTTGCCATGCTGAACATAACACAACTGACAATTTTGAAGCGACTGTTCTGAACTGTTTCTCGATTATAGTAATATATATGATACTTATAGTAGACAGGTCTCTGAAGAGTACAGTTCCATGTTACTTTACATGATATCCCAAAACTGGTAACGTAGATAGGTGTCATATCTTGTCACATTCAGCGCTTAAGATCAATGTTTGTGTGCTGTATGCTAAACTATGTGCATCTAAGTGTTGTGTTTCCACGGTGGTTTCTAATGCACTCTTTCAGAGCGCCATGCTCATTACATCCTCGATTATGGAACCTCAATCCCAGCGACTAGCTGCAAATCGTATAAAATACGAATATCCTGTAAATATGTAACATCTGCTGATAGTCTGCAATGTCTCGAAAGCTGGTTAACAGGACAATGAAAAGTTTCAAAACACTATCAAGCTGTTGACGCACAAATCGTCCGTTACGTGGTCATACATGGAGAGGAGTTGTTGACGGTTAATTGAATGGATAGTGACTTGAAAAGAGATTATAAGACAGACATAAAGCAAATTAATAAAAGGGTTACGGAGCGCAGTTGAAATGAATCAGGTGATGCTGAGAAAACTAAACTAAGAAATGAGACAATAAAGGTATTAGATGAGTTTTGTTATTTGAATATCAAAATGCCTAACGATGACTGAAGGAGAGAGGATACAAAATGTAGATAATAGGAAGGAAAGCTTTTTCTGAAAAAGAAAAATTTATTAACATTGAATGTAAATTTAAGTGCTAGGAAGTCTTTTTCTGAAAGCACATTGCTAGTCACAAAACTTGCAATACAATGAAGGCGGCGTGCAAAAAACGTCAAATTGGCATGGAGTTTTAGTGCATCCTTGTACATTAATTCCAAATGTTTAGAGTTTCGAGTACAAACGGACAAAGTAGATAGGAGTATATATAAAGAAAGATTATGGAGCGGGTTCCTCATTCAGAAATCGCATTTCATTGTTGTTTGTTAGTGGGAAGAGCGTGTTATGCCTCGTGTAAGATGGACGTACGTAAAACAGAACATGTCGGAGTTCGACAGTAGCCTATCGAGACTGCGATTCACCGTTCCACGGTACTGCTGCTCGCGTTGGTCAGGATCCGACGACTGTCTTGTGAGAACGAGCACGGAATCAGTGGCTTTAGGAGGGCCACACTCAACGCCATGCACGATATCAGTGGCAGTAAGCTACCAGCGCCCGAAAAGACAGACATACTGACCGTTTGGCTTTGCAGGAAAGTACAGTCACGTCACGTATCTTCAGCCAAGATGTGCGCTTGTTGGCAGCAAGACAAACATCCACAACTACAATGCGGCGACGCATGAAACACAACGGATAATCAGCAAAGCGACCAATGTTGGGGCTTCTCTTGACGCGGCAGCAGAGATGTGCACCAACCGTGACTTTCATATTTTTTACCTAATTTTATATGTTATTTTCCGTAGGACAAAACTAAGGAGCAAGTTTCCATGGTTATGGAACGAGTCAGCCATGAAATTATAACAGAAGTGTAATAATAGATAAAATGAAACCTATATGAATCGTATGATCTGACAAGCCGTAAGTTTGAACCAACATGATCAACAACCAAAAACAGGTCTAAGCTTAATTTTTTAATTTATCCAGGAGTTCCCCGACAGAACAGAAGGAGTGAGCCATGAGGAAACTATTCAGTTTAGATTTGAAAGTGCGTGGATTTCTACTAAGATTTTTCTCGTCGTCTTGCGGTAGCGTTCTCGCTTCCCGCGCATGAGGTCCCGGGTTCGCTTCCCGGCGGGGTCAGGGATTTTCCCTGTCTCGAGGTGATTGCGTGTTGTTGTGTCGTCTTCATCATCATCATCATTCATCCCCATTACGTCGGAGGAAGGCAATGGCAAACCACGTTCGCTAGGACCTTGCGTGGAACGGCGGTGCGGGTCTCCCGCATCGTTCCCCTACGCTCCTCGGAGTATGAGACCTCATCATCATTGTGGCAGTTTACTGAAAATGGCTGCATCGCAATACTGTAGGCCTTTCTGCACAAGAGTCAAGGAGGTGCGTTCCAAATGCAGACTGGATCTCTTCCTAGTATTAACTGAGTGAGTACTGTTAACTCTTGGGAATAAGCTGATATTGTTAACAACAAATGACATCAAAGAAAAGAAGTACTGAGAGGCCAATGTCAGATTTCCCGGACTACTGAACAGGGGCCGACAAGAGGTTCGCGAACTTACTCCACATATTGCTAGCAGCATCCGTTTGTGAACCAAAAGTATCTTCTGTGAAAAAAAAAATACCATACGTCACAACCGACTGAAAATAAGAAAAGTAGACAACTTTTCGTGTTGAACTATCACGTATTTCAGACACGGTTCTAAGAGTTGTGTTGTAATTTAAAAAAAATGAAAAATAAATTAATGTTACTAAATATTATTAAATATTCATATGAAAACACATTTTTGTAGGATATAATACGATTGCGTTATTGGAAATGTTCTGCGCTTATTTAAATTTGTTTTTGTTATCGAACTTGGCTTACATTTCAATTGTAGTTGCAGGCAGCGGACTTCGAGAACACTGGCGCTTGTCCTAATCAAGAAAATCCTCATTATATGAATTTCACTTCACTTCAATAAATAAAAAATACTTGATACTGCTGTTTTATATACTATTATTCACGCACACCTGTGATACATAAAACTCGTAATTGTTGTTGTTGTTGTGGTCCTGAGACTGGTTTGATGCAGCTCACCATGCTACTCTGTCCTGTGCAAGTTTCTTCATCTCCCAGTACCTACTGCAGCCTACATCCTTCTGAATCTGCTTAGTGTATTCATCTCTTGGTCTCCCTCTACGATTTTCACCCTCCATGCTGCCCTCCAATACCAAATCGGTGATCCCTCGATGTCTCAGAACATGTCCTACCAACCGATCCCTTCTTCTAGTCAAGTTGTGCCACAAGCTCCTCTTCTCCCCAATTCTATTAAATACCTCCTCATTAGTTATGTGATCTACCCATCTAATCTTCAGCATTCTTCTGTAGCACCACGTATCGAAAGCTTCTATTCTCTTCTTGTCGAAGCTATTTATCGTCCACGTTTCACTTCCATACATGGCTACACACCATACAAATACTTTCAGAAACGACTTCCTGACATTTAAATCTATACTCGATATTAACAAATTTTTCTTCTTCAGAAACGCTTTCCTTGCCATTGCCAGTCTACATTTTATATTCTCTCTACTTCGACCACCATCAGTTATTTTGCTCCCCAAATAGCAAAACTCCTTTACTACTTTAAGTGTATCATTTCCTAATCTAATTCCCTCAGACCGACTTAATTCGAGTACATTCCATTTTCCTCGTTTTGCTTTTGTTGATGTTCATCTTATACCCTCCTGAAGAGGGGCAGCAGCCTTTTCAGTAGTTGTAGGGTCAACAGTCTGGATGATTGACTGAGCTGGCCTTGTAACACTAACCAAAATGGCCTTGCTGTTCTGGTACTGCGAACGGCTGAAAGCAAGGGGAAACTACAGCCGTAACTTTTCCCGAGGGCATGCAGCTTTACTGTATGATTAAATGATGATGGCGTCCTCTTGGGTAAAATATTCCGGAGGTAAAATAACCCCCCATTCGGATCTCCCGATGGGGACTACTCAAGAGGACGTTGTTATCAGGAGAAAGAAAACTGGCGTCCTACGGATCGGAGCGTGGAATGTCAGATCCCTTAATCGGGCAGGTAGGTTAGAAAATTTAAAAAGGGAAATGGATAGATTAAAGTTAGATATAGTGGGAATTAGTGAAGTTCGGTGGCAGGAGGAACAAGACTTTTGGTCAGGTGAATACAGGGTTATAAATACAAAATCAAATAGGGGTAATGCAGGAGTAGGTTTAATAATGAATGAAAAAGTAGGAAAATCGGGTAAGTTACTACAAACAGCATAGTGAACGCATTATTTTGGCCAAGATAGACACGAAGCCCACGCCTACTACAGTAGTATAAAAACTTATACTACTGTAGTAGGCGTGGGCTTCGTATCTATCTTGGCCAAAATAATGTGTTCACTATGCTCTGCAGATGACGAAGAAATTGATGAAATGTATGATGAGATAAAAGAAATTATTCAGGTAGTGAAGGGAGGCGAAAATTTAATAGTCATGGGCGACTGGAATTCAAGAGTAGGAAAAGGGAGAGAAGGAAACATAGAAGGTGAATATGGATTGGGGCTAAGAAATGAAAGAGGAAGCCGCCTGGTAGAATTTTGCGCAGAGCATAACTTAATCATAGCTAAACCAAGGTTTAAGAATCATGAAAGAAGGTTGTATACATGGAAGAACCCTGGAGATACTAAAAGGTATCAGATAGATTATATAATGGTAAGACAGAGATTTAGCAACCTGGTTTTAAATTGTAAGACATTTCCAGGGGCAGATGTGGACTCTGACCACAATCTATAATGGTTATGAACTGTAGATTAAAACTGAAGAAACTGCAAAAAGGTGGGATTTTAAGGAGATGGGACCCGTATAAACTGACTAAACCAGAGGTTGTACAGAGTTTCAGGGAGAGCATAAGGGAACAATTGACAGGAATGGGGGAAAGAAGTACAGTAAAAGATGAATGGATAGCTTTGAGGGATGAAATAGTGAAGGCAGCAGAGGATCAAATAGGTAAAAAGACGAGGGCTAGTAGAAACCCTTGGGTAACAGAAGAAATATTGAATTTAATTGATGAAAGGAGAAAATATATAAATGCAGTGAATGAAGCAGGCAAAAAGGAATACAAACGTCTCAAAAATGAGATCGACAGGAAGTGCAAAATGGCTAAGCAGGGATGGCTAGAGGACAAATGTAAGGATGTAGAGGCTTATCTCACGAGGGGTAAGATAGATACTGCCTACAGGAAAATTAAAGAGACCTTTGGAGAAAGGAGAACCACTTGCATGAATATCAAGAGCTTTGATGGAAACCCAGTTCTAAGCAAAGAAGGGAAAGTAGAAAGGTGGAAGGAGTATATAGAGGGTCTATACAAGGGCGATGTACTTGAGGACAATATTATGTAAATAGAAGAGGATGTAGATGAAGATGAAATGGGAGATATGATATTGCGTGAAGGGTTTGACAGAGCACTGAAAGACCTGAGTCGAAACAAGGCCCCGGGAGTAGACAACATTCCATTAGAACTACTGAAAGCCTTGAGAGAGCCAGTCCTGACAAAACTCTACCATCTGGTGAGCAAGATGTATGAGACAGGCGAAATACCCTCAGGCTTCAAGAAGAATATAATAATCCCAATCCCAAAGAAAGCAGGTGTTGACAGATGTGAAAATTACCGAACTATCAGTTTAATAAGTCACAGCTAACACTAACGCGAATTCTTTACAGACGAATGGAAAAACTAGTAGAAGCCGAACTCGGGGAAGATCAGTTTGGATTCCGCAGAAATGTTGGAACACGTGAGTTAATACTGACCCTACGACTTATCTTAGAAGAAAGATTAAGGAAAGGCAAACCTACGTTTATAGCATTTGTAGACTTAGAGAAAGCTTTTGACAATGTTGATTGGAACACTCTCTTTCAAATTCTGAAGCTGGCAGGGGAAAATACAGAGAGCGAAAGGCTAATTACAATTTGTACAGAAAGCAGATGGCAGTTATAAGAGTCGAGGGGTATGAAAGGGAAGCAGTGGTTGGGAAGGGAGTGAGACCGGGTTGTAGCCTATCCCCGATGTTATTCAATCTGTATATTGAGCAAACAATAAAGGAAACAAAAGAAAAGTTCGGAGTAGGTATTAAAATCCATGGAGATACCCCTCCGTTGTGGTTGCACCCACGGTACGGCTACCTGTATCGTTGAGGCACGCAAGCCTCCCCACCAACGGCAAGGTCCATGGTTCATGGAGGGGGGAACTCGTAATACTTCACATTTAAAATCGCACATCTTCATCGTCCTTCTACATACGAGAGAAAGCGTGTAAAAAAAACAAAAACTGTACAAATAATGGAAGAATGTTTTTTCGTTTGTCTGCGCCTTAACACGCATTCATAATTAACGTCTTTGCCAACTCTTATGTTCATCGGTGTTTCATTTTTGGTTTTTTAATAAATATTAACGTTACGATATCCTACGTGTCTTTCACCATGTACCAATACATGATAAATAAAGCAGCATTTACTTTTTGAACAAGATTGTGAACTTGGGCTTTCCATTACATCAGCAAACAGAGAAGCGGCATAACATCGTCTCTTCAGCTGAATCCCGTGTACAGCATCAAGCTGGACGAATCTGCTTGTAAAGGTTCCGTAGAGATCGAACTTTGCCAAATCGCATTCGCCGTCCAGCAGTTGTAACCTGTCGTGTCTTACAAGTGAGACTAAGAACCCATAGTCGGATGAAATGGAGCTATCAGGTAGGTTCAGTTGCACGTAAGTGAAATGTCAGGCGTTAGAGGGAAAATGTAGCTCGTCAACACAACAGACCGTACTGAAATACTGATAAATTCAGATTAAAAGGAGACCTTTGGGCAGATGCGAAGAAGAGCAGCACGTCGAAAGGATTGTTTGTCTACCAGGAGAGAGTAACAGAAATTCTGCAAAACAATACCTCAAACCACTGAAACAACGACGGCATACATGCACTACTGGCCATTAAAATTGCTACACCAAGAAGAAATGCAGATGATAAATGGGTATTCATTGGACAAATATATTATACTAGAACTGACATGTCATTAAATTTTCACGCAATTTGGGTGCATAGATCCCGAGAAATCAGTACCCAGAACAACCACCTCTGGCCGTAATAACGGCCTTGATACGCCTGGGCATTGAGTCAAACAGAGCTTGGATGGCGTGTACAGGTACAGCTGCCTATCCAGCTTCAACACGATGCCACAGTTCATCAAGAGTAGTGACTGGCGTATTGCGACGAGCCAGTTGCTCGACCACCATTGACAAGACGTATTCAATTGGTGAGAGATCTGGAGAATGTACTGGTCAGGGAAGCAGTAGAGCATTTTCTGTGTCCGGAAAGGCCCGTACAGGACCTGCAACATGCGGTCGTGCATTATCCTGTTGAAAAGTAGGGTTTCGCAGGGATCGAATGAAGGGTAGAGCCACGGATCGTAACACTTCTGAAATGTAATGTCCACTGTTCAAAGTGCCGTCAATGCGAACAAGAGGTGACCGAGACGTGTAACCAATGGCACCCCATACTATCACGCCGGGTGATAAGCCAGTATGGCGATGACGAATACACGCTTCCAATGTGCGTTCCCCGCGATGTTGCCAAACACGGATGCGACCATCATGATGCTGTAAACAGAACCTGGATTCACCGTCGTTGAGTACACCATCGCAGGCGCTCCTGTCCGTGACGCAGCGTCAAGGGTAACCGCAGCCATGGTATCCGGGATGATAGTCCATGCTGCTGCAAACGTCGTCGAACTGTTCGTGCAGATGGTTGTTGTCTTGCTAACGTCCCCATCTGTTGACTCAGGGATCGAGACGTGGCTGCACGATCCGTTACAGCCATGCGGATAAGATGCCTGTCATCTCGACTGCTAGTGATACGAGGCCATTGGGATCCAGCACGGCGTTCCGTATTACCCTCCTGAACCCAGCAATTCCATATTCTGCTAACAGTCATTGGATCTCCACCAACGCGAGCAGCAATGTCGCGATACGATAAACCGCAATCGCGATAGGCCACAATCCGACCTTTATCAAAGTCGGAAACGTGATGGTACGCATTTCTCCTCCTTGCACGAGGCATCACAACAACGTTTCACCAGGCAACGCCGGTCAACTGCTGTTTGTGTATGAGAAATCGGTTGGAAACTTTCCTCATGTCAGCACGTTGTAGGTGTTGCCACCGGCGCCAACCTTGTGTGAATGCTCTGAAAAGCTAATCATTTGCATATGACAGCATCTTCTTCCTGTCGGTTAAATTTCGCGACTGTAGCACGTCATCTTCGTGGTGTAGCAATTTTAGTGGCCAGAAGTGTATATGAAACTATAATACCAGATCTATGAGTATTATTCACTTTCCACTTCGTGATATATTAGCATATTCGGCGTTTGTGGCTACACAGTCTGAAGTCGCAACACTAACTGATATTTCTGGTAAGTTTTCATTGATAAACCAGTTTTCCATAAGTATTGTAAATATTAGATCACAGAGGCATACATCTAATTACTGTTCGGCCAATCTACTCGAGACTAGAACTCAAAAAAATGGCTCTGAGCACTATGGGATTTAACAGCTGTTGTCATCAGTCCCCTAGAACTTAGAACTACTTAAACCTAACTAACCTAACGACATCACACACATCCATGCCCGAGGCAGGATTCGAACCTGCGACCGTAGCAGTCGCGCGGTTCCGGACTGCGCGCCTAGAACCGCTAGACCACCGCGGCCGGCGACTAGAACTTCCAGCACAGTTCGAAGTGCCGTCTGACAGCCTGATTGGTAAACCACCGCGTGACAGCGTAACTAGTGGTTTCGAAAATAAGGCGTCAGTTCTGAAATAAACCAAAACGTCGTGAGAAGTGTATATAACTTACATCCACAATGACAGTCCTCCTGATCTCTACTCACAGCCATAATTTGGATGTTTACTGATATTAATTAATAGCACAGATCACTAGGAAACTGATAATAGTCTCCAATGCTTACAAAAGAAAATAGTTTACCAATAAAAGTCCTCCTGATCTGTACTCACAGCCATAATTTGGATGTTTACTGATATTAATTAATAGCAAAGATCACTAGGAAACTGATAATAGTTTCCAATGCTTACAAAAGAAAATAGTTTACCAATAAAGGTACATAATTTAGTAATACAGTCGCCAGTCAATACGAACTAACTCTCTGAACTAGTTGACTGTTACAACATTAAACCGCAGAATATTGAAACGAGCGTGTATTACGACGTAATAACGACACGAGCGTTATGACACAAAATTTCTCTCCCTGTAGCAAAAATAAAAGTTCTCGCCATACAAATCACTTTGTCTAACAATTTGGAAAAATACGCGTCCTGAATCAACCGCACGGTAATTACGTAAGTACACAAACAGCAATGCATATGCATCGCATCACTATCATCTTTTACATAAACATTTTCTATATTTTCAATTCATAAATTATTTTAATCTGATATATTTTTACAAAATCAATAGCTGAGGACGACGGAATGTAAATAACTTTTAAATGCAAATTTAAAAAATGCAAAAAAAACATGGCAATGTAATCGCTTCACAACACATTTACAGACTGCACAGCATTAATTCGCACGATGCCAAATGAGGCAGAAGTACAACTAAACAACTGGAAATCAATTATTCTCTTAAATGCACCAGAAGCAAGTAACTAAAATTTTGATTGTATTGAGACGCCACTTAATCACTGAAATAGTCTTCCAGTTGAGTGTCTGTTCCGTTATTTTTACTGAAGCAAGTTTCTGTACAATGTTTAATAAATTTGCATAAACGGGAAATAGGAACAGGATCTTATCCCAGGTAACAAAGTCCCGGGAAAATGAGACGGCTGTGACAAACTTCTCCTCTAGCAACATATGGCTCGTTGCAGCCCACATGGAGTAACAGCAAGGAACACACCCCGACTTTGCAAACAAATGTTCGCACACATTTACTAGCAGCACGTCCTCACAGCTGATATCAGAGAGGCGCCGTAGCAGGGCACGTAAACGCGTTCTCCTATACTTTCTAAGCAGTTTGGAAGAAACCGTACTCCAGATACTGTTGTATACTTTGTCCTGCCTTGTTTCAGCGATACTAATCACAAATTAAATTTATATATTGGTTCTGAACACCACAGGTAGCATATACATAATGTCTGAGACAATCTTTTTTATATTTTATACACATACCGAAATGTTACAGGCTGTACAAAATTATAGATATTACACACCATAAAGCGCAATGAGAGTGTACGTGTGGAAATCGATGACTTGAACGTTTTACTGTTGCACCGCGAGGTCGAATACCACATTTCGTAACGTGACGATACATAGCGCATCCCACTTGAGGACCTCTGTTGGAGATTCAGCTAAGTAGTGGCACGCAAATACCAGCCCGCCTCCCTGCGGAGTAACAGAGGAGGCATGAGGGCGAATGGCTTTGTAGTTGTATCTCCTCTTAGAAGCTAAAGGGTTTAATGCTGTTAAATATAATGGGGCATGCGTAACCTCATTTGCTCGAATATTTCGTCGTATTGTGTTTCGGCGGTAAAGCTTGTTACCTTGTTTGAAACAGAACAGCAAACGAGATATCTTAGCAAGAGTTTCCAAGACCAGAGAATTAACGCCGCAGGCAATATTGCTCCTCTGACCAGCTTCACATAACTTCACCAAATCCTCTGCCTACTGATGTTCAGACGCTTGGTGTTCAGAAGTGTGTACTTAGCGCCAAAGTTGTGCGGAATCCTTCCGTCATCTTAAAAGTGACTCGAATTCCTATCCCCGTGTTTTCATACCGGTAGAAGTCAAAACTACCTTCAGAGAAATTAAAAGCGAAGGCTGTATTATTAAGAGTGCAATGGGAGTTCCATTGCTAAATGCGGAGGAGAGAGAGGATAGATGGAAAGAGTACATTGAAGATCTCTATGATTGGGAAGACTTCTCTCAGGACGTGATAAAAGAAGAAAAAAGAGTCTGTATAGAAGATACAGGAGATCTAGAATTAGAATCAGAATTTAAAAGAACTTTCGAAGGTCTGATATCAAATAACGTAGAACGGATAGAGAATATTCCATCAGAATTTCTAAAGTCATTCGGGAAAGTGGCAACAAAACGAGTGTTCACGTTGATGTGTAGAACGCCATGAGACTGGCAATATACCATCCGACTTTCGGAAAAATATCATCCACACAATTCCGAAGATTGCATTAGCTGACAAGTGCGAGAACTTTCGTACAACCAGCTTAACAGCTCATGCATCCAAGTTGCTGACCAGAATCATAAACAGAAGAACGGGGAAGAAAACTGAGAATGTGTTGACGGCCAGTTTGGCTTTAGGAAAGGTAAAGGCGCCAGAGAGGCAATTCTGCCGTTGCAGTTGATAATAGAAGCAATAAAGAAAAATCAAAAAACGTTCATAGGATCCGTCGACCTGGAAAAAGCGTTTGACAGTGTCAAATGGTGCAAGACGCTCGAAATTCTGAGAAAAATAGGGGTAAGTTATATGGAAAGACGGATAGTATATAATATGTACAAGAACCAGGAGGGAACAGTAAGCGAGGAAGACCAAGAACAACGTGCTCGGATTAAAAAGGGTGTAAGACAGGGATGTAGCCTTCTGCGCCTACTGTTCAATCTATACATCGAAGAAGCAATGACGGAAATAAAAGAAAGATTCAAGAATGGAACTAAAATTCAAGGTGAAAAGATATCAGTGATAAGGTTCGGTGACGACATAGCTGTCCTCAATGAAAGGGAAGAAGAATTACATGATCTGCTGAATGGAATGAACAGTCTAATGTGTACAGAATATGGACTGACAGTGACTCTAAGAAAGACGAAGGTAATGAGAAGTAGCTGGAATGAGAACAGCGAGAAACTTAACATCAGGATTGGAGATAAAGAAGTACATGAAGTTAAGGAATTCTGCCACCTAGGCAGCAAAATAACCAATAACAGACCGACCAATCAGAACGTAGGAAGTAGACTAGCATCGGTAAAAATGGTACTCCTGGCCAAGAGGAGTCTATTAGTATCAAACATATTCCACAATTTGAGGAAGACATTTCTGAGAATGAAAGTTTGGAGCATAGCATTGTATTGCAATGAAACAGGGATTCTAGGAAAACCAGAACAACAGAGACTCTAAGCATTTGTGATGTGGTGCGACAGAAGAACGTTGAAAATTAGATGGACTGATAAGGTAAGGAACGAGGAGGCGAGGAAATGAACTTACTGAAAACACTGACAAGAAGACGGGAAAGGGTGGTAGGGCATCTGTTAAGATATTACGAAGTAGCTTCCATGGTACTAAGAGGAGCTGTAGATGGTAAACATTGTAGAGGAAGACAGAGACTGAAATGCGTGCAGCAAACAATTGACGACATAAGTTCCAAGTACTACTCTGAGATGAAGAGGTTGGCACAGGAGATGAATTCGTGGCGTGCCGCATGAAACTAGTGAAAAGACGATGACTCAGAAAGAAAAAAGGTAATTTGCTTCATGTCCAGTAGCTGTTTGGTGCAGGCACTTAATGGGCTGTATGTTGTGCATACGTTTCTTATTGAAATTGATTAGCAGATTTCTTACTTCAGATTCACTAAGATCTCGGAAAAATTAACTTCTTTTTTATTCGGCTATACAAAGTGGACAATTTTACGTCGACATCTCATACCTATTTTTGGAGAGTTTCAAAACGCCACAAAGAGATTTCTAAACTAGTTACAGCGTGTAAGGGGAACGAGACATTTGCTATATGATTGCTACTCGTAGCTAGTCAGCAAACTTTAATCGTCATTAATTACGGCGCCTTTCAGAGACTTTGCTTCACTTCAGGTGAAAATTCAGGCTCTGGCATTAGCACAATTGCTTTCACGAAAGCGACAATTTAGAAAATTCTGTGACTTAATGAATAGCTTTGAAAACTAGAACTATCTACGAAGTGCTTATTTATTTCAAATTATCTCATTACGTGGCGTCAGTCGCTTATTAATTTTTACGCCACCCCCTTCCCACCCATTATTCGCCAATAGGAGTGGAATGTCATCGCGACTACCACCGGTCAGCCAACGATACTGAAGGCCACGGATATGACAGTAATATCGGCCATTTAAGAGTAATTTTCCATCTCCACCCTCCCACCCCTACCCACAAGCCTAGGATTATTAGGGACTACTTGCACTGTATTTTTTCCCTAGATAGTAAATTAGATGTGTAATAAATTTGATTGATATTTCTTCAGGGGTTCCAGGGTCATACTTCCCTTTCCATTTCCTACACTTACCCACGTACCTAGGAGACCTAGAGCTGTCCTATACCAACAGTATCCTTTCCTTGATATGAAGACATATGCGTACCAAGTTTTGTTGAAAATGAGGTAGACGTTCCAGTGTTGCTTGCATGTCACCACTTTCTCAAATTCATCCCCAGAAATAGGAGAGCTACAGATGTCTTTCGGTCACGTAATTATTTCGTAATGCTAACTCATGTGTCTACAAGGTGTAGTAACAATTCTTCCAGTCGTTCGAATGTTATGCTGGAACACACACACACACAGAAGTTTTTATGTACGAGTATGTAAATATTGATATATAGCCGGCCGTTGTGGCCGAGCGGTTCTTGGCGCTTTAGTCCGGAACCGCGCTGCTGCTACGGTTGCAGGTTCGAATCCTGCCTCGGGCATGGATGTGTGTGATGTCCTTAGGTTAGTTAGGTTTAAGTAGTTCTAAGTCTAGGGGACTGATGACCTCAGATGTTAAGTCCCATAGTGCTTAGAGCCATGTGAACCATTTGAACGGTATCTTAAATAATAGACGGCCCCTTATCTCTGATTTATTAGAAGACAAGTAGGTTTTAGAAAAGGACGTACTGGTAGCATTTCAAATTAGAGACGCATATAGATATTGTTCATTATGAAAATGCTTTTTACAGAGCAGACAGACACCTGTTGCGGCTGATTATGGAACAAAAGAAGCTTGCTAAAGCATATAAGTAACTCTGTAAAATCTCTTTATAGTAAAACAAAAATTATAGTCGAAGATAGGGATGACTTGTCTAAACAATTAACAATAACAAACATGCAGCTTTCTACTTAATGGTGCACCGTCTCATATATGTCTCCATATCCATAGGTGATTTTAAAGCAGAGTTAGATACAATACAATTTATTGCCTTAACCAGTGCTTACAATCCACTCCTGACAGACCACATCTCACGTAGGAAACATAAACTGAAAATTATACCCCTCCTCTGTGTCCCGTCTGCTGCTCCTTCCACTGTCTGCAAGAGCTGGTATACATTATCATACCTAGGAGAGGTATCACAGATTGAAGCAAAAACACTGAAATCTTACAAGTATAGGCTTTCCTACTATGTTAAGAACACCACAGCCCAGGGTATTTTCAATGGCAAATTTAAGATCCAGTTACCAGCCAACAGTTACCTGTTCCGATTCTGACAAGTTTGACATTGGTCAGTCTGGCAGACACACAGTAACTAGGCTGGCTGAACATGAATGCAGCTGGAGGTTGCAGAATTCTGATTCCACATTAGCTGAGCATGAACTGAGTGAGGGTCACAACTACCAACCACAATCCCATGTCCTTCACTTAGCAAACAAAGGCCAAAAACTCAACCTGCTCGAAGTCCTGGAAATTAACGAACATCAAGCTCATAGTCCAGATCTAATCTTAAATGACTAGACACTGCTTAGCACTTCCCCTCTCCTAAACTCCACATAATCCTCTCTGTTTTTCATTACTCCTTACACTGTCTGTTCTTACATATTCCCCCATTTTCCTGTATTCATTGAGTTCTTCTATTTTATTGAAACTGTCTATGTAATCCATATAGATTTTAGTTAGAAGTGTTTGGTCTTTCTTTGAACTGGTCCTCTCATTACATTCCATGTTTATTACCTCTTGTAGTTGCCTCGTAAAGTACTATTTTTATTTTACTTGGTTCATTTTTTTAATGCAGACTGTTACCTGGCCACAGTTTGAAGTATAGTGTTACGGTTTTTTTCTGTTTGTTCCTTTTATATTTGTATACTGTTCAACTTTTTACTTTTTAAAATGCAGTTCCACCACACTCTCAAAGATGGCCTTTACTACACGTTTTCTCACACTCCTCCATTTTCCTTCATTAATTCATTTCTGTTTATCTTACTGATATAGTTTAAGTTCCTTATATATTCCGTAGTTACACTGATAATTCTTTCCTGTTTTAATTGGTTTGTGTATCACTCTCCATGTTTTATACCTCCTGAAGTAGCCTTCTCAAGTACCAATTTTATTTTGTTTTATTGGTTTTCTTTATTAAAATACTGTTATGCAGGCTTGCTGTTCCAGTTTTTTCCCGTTTACTCCGTTTAATTATTTACCATTCAACGTTTTACTTTTTACATTGCATTATCACCACACTGTCAATGATGATTATTTGCTGTACGTTTCTGCTTCTGTCTAGACCGTATACACACATTGTAAATTCTTTGGCAACAATAGTCAGTAAATGTCTGAAGATGGCCTCGTAAGTCGAGAGCCAGTTAACACAATAAAATTAATAGTGTAGAACAAAAGCAAACTAACGCTTTTCATTTATTATAATGTTGTTCTATCGAGAACCGACGGAAGATTGAGTTAACATAAAAACACATGGAGTTAGATAAGGATGTGATCTGTCTCCAGCAATTTTCAGTATCTACCTAGATTACTAGTCAGGGCTTGGAAACAAACTATCACCTACGGCACAAGGAACAACAGGGAGGAATATTTTAATATGATACTGTACGTAGATGATCAAATTATAATACACGACAATCAACTTAATCTTCAAAGAGCCATTTATCACCTCAATGTGGCCGGCCGCTGTGGCCGAGCGGTTGTAGGTACTTTAATCCGTAACCGCTCTGCTGCTACGGTCGCTGGTTCTAATCCTGCCTCGGGCATGGGTGTGTGTGATGTCCTTAGGTTAGTTAGGTTTAAGTAGTTCTAAGTCTAGGGGACTGATGACTTCAGATGTTAAGTCCCATAGGACTCAGAGCCATCTGAACCATTTGAACCTCAATTTGTTGGCTTCTAAATATGTGTAACACAAACATCTGCGTCAATAAAACAAAGATTATGGTAGCCAAGGAAAACTGGCCCCTAATCAAATATCTTAATAAATGATGTAATACTGGCACAGGTAATCCACTTTCATTATACCAGCTGTGACAAGACGAAATCTCCACTATGAAACTGATAACAAGATCCTAAAATTTAAGGCAATCTGTGGAACAACTAGAAACACGCTAGAGAAAAAGGCCACGAAAGAGACATAGATAAAGTTTTACAAAATCATGGCTACGCCACCTGTGCTCCATAGATCTGAAAACTGGGCTCCCATGCAAAAAGGTATGAGCATAAACCAGGACTCTTAAATAATATTTCTACGCATTGTTAAAGAATGTACCAGAGAAAATCGCTACAGAAATAAAAACATTAGAAATGATTAACAAATTGATTCAGCTCATGACAAAGCAGATTTAAACCGGCACAGGTGATGGGAACTTAGAGAGAATGCATAAAAATAAACTTACAAATTCTTGAATACAAACCTACAGGGGCAAGACAGAGAGTAATATAGCGGAAGAGATGATTGGACCTTGTTAACCGGAAGAGGTAAAACCACCTATTACATGAAGACAGAAGGAGAAGAAAAAGAGGAAGAATCTAGGAGTATACTTTAGCCCCCTAGGTATCGCTCGCGAAGGGACTGCAAAGACAAGAGCAAACCGATTATAACGTGGACAGGGGATAAGCAATCATTTCTCCCATTCTCCATTTGAAATGTAATGAGAAGAAGCCCTATAAGTGGTAAGTACACTTAGTAATGTTCGGCTAGTTGTAGATGTATATGAGAAGTACACTGAGGTGCTAAAAGTCATGGGACACCACCTGACATCGCGTCGAACCTCCTTTTGCCCGTTGTAATGCGACAATTCGACGTGGTACAGACTCAAAAAATCGTTGGAAGTCCCCTGCAGGAATAATAAGCCATGCTGCCTCCGTAGCCGTCCATAATAGCGAAAGTGTTGACAGTGCAGGATTTTGTGCACGAACTGACTTCTCGACTATGTCCTGTAAATGTTCGATGAGACTCATGTCTTGCGATCTAGGAGGCCAAATCATTCGCTCGAACTGTCCTGAATGTACGAGGGTGAGTCAAATGAAAACCTTAAATTTGTAATAACAAGTTAAAATTTCGCGCCGTTATCCTGTAAGTTGGTAAGCGTGCTACAAACAGCGTGCAGAATGGCCTGTAGGTGGCAGCATAGTGCAGATACACACATGCTGCCGCAATATCAGTATAAAGATGGCCGCTCCACTTGCAACTTGCACCAGGGAAGAACAGCGTTCTGTTATTCGGTTTTTGCATAGTGAAGGTGTGAAACCTATTGAAATTCATAGACGAATGAAGGTGCAGTACGGTGATGCATGTTTGTCACAGCAGCAAGTCTACGAATGGAGTAGGAAGTTCGCAAATGGTGTGACTTCAGTGGAAGATGCTCCTCGTCCAGGTCAGGCACAACGAGTTGTGACTCCACAGAACAATGCAGCAGTTGAAGCCATAGTGAAGGGAACCCGTCGAGTGACACTGAATGACATTGCATCATGTTTACAGATTAGTCATGGGTCAGCATACCACATTGTGCATGATGTGCTCCAGTTTCACAAAGTGTGTGCAAGATGGGTGCCACGGCAGCTGACTCCTGAAATGAGAGAACGACTTGTTGATGCTTGTGAAGAACTTCTTCGGCTCTTTGAACGAGAAGGTGATGGCTTCCTTGCAAGAATCGTTACTAGGGACGAAACCTGGGTTCACTTCGACCAACTGGAAACGAAGAGAGCGAGCAAGGAATGGCGCCATTCCTCATCACTAAAACCAAAGAAGTTTCGAACAGAACCATCAGCAGGGAAGGTTACGCTGACTTTCTTGTGGGACGAAAAGGGCGTCATTTTGGAGCATTACATGCCTAGAGGGACCACTGTCACCAGCACATCATACACAGATCTCCTAAAAATCATCTGCGGCCTGCAATCAAATCAAAGCGACGTGGATTGCTGTCAGCTGGTGTCCTTTTGCAACATGACAATGTAAGGCCCCACACTTCCTGTACAACAGTTGCAACAATCACAGACCTGCATTTTGAGTGTCTTCTTCATCCACCATACTCACGAGACCTTGTCCCAAGTGATTTCCATATGTTTAGACCACTCAGAGACGCAATGGGAGGAAAGAAGTTCCGTTCTGATACGCCACGTGGTGCATGAATAGTTGCGAGGACTACCAAAAGAATTTTTTTCTAAAGGAATTTATGCACTTTGTAAGCGCTGGAGGACTTGCATTGAGCGTGGGGGAGATTAAGTTGAAGAATGATAAAGCTTTGTACCACTTCTGCACAATAAATAACATTTAAAAAAATATTTAAGGTTTTCATTTGACTCACCCTCGTACTTCAAACCAGTCGCATGGCGCATTATCATCCACAACAATTTCATAGTAGTTTTGGTACATGAATTCTCCAGGTAGCCGAGGATAACCGATTCCAGTCAATGATCGGTTCAATTGCATCAGAGGACCCAGTCCATTCCATGTAAACAAATTGGGTGCACGGCTTCGTGGGGTCTGTAGCACCCTCGAACCCAAACATCTGCTCTTATGAGGTGAAATCGGAATTTATCTGACCAGGTCACGGTTTTCCAGTCGCCTAAGCTCCGACTGACATGGTCACGAGCCCAGGAGAGCCGCGCCGCTCGTGTTGTAGATGTAGGTGCTGTTGGCAAAGGCGATCACGCTGGTCGTCTTCTGCCACATCTCACTAACTCCAAATTTCGCCGCACTGTTCTAATGGATGCGTTTGCCTTACGTGCCACATTGATTTCTGCTGTTGTTTCACGCAGTGTTGCTTGTCTGTTAGCACTGACAATTTTACGCAAACGCCACTGCTGTCGATCGTCAAGTGAAGGCCGTCGGCTACTGGATTGTCCGTAGTGAGAGGTAATTTATTATTTATTTATTTATTGTTCCGTGGGACCAAATTAAGGAGAAGTCTCCATGGTCATCGAACGAGTCAATACATGAAATTATAACACGATATTAGAAACAGATAAAATGAAATATAAAAAAAACATATTGAGGTGACAAGTCGTAAGTTTAAATGAAGAAAATCAACAATGTAGCAATTTAATTTGCTTAATTTTTTAGCTCTTCCAGGAGCTCCTCGACAGAATAGAAGGTGTGAGCCATGAGGAAACTCTTCAGTTTAGACTTAAAAGAGTTTGGGCTACTGCTAAGATTTTTGAGTTCTTGTGGTAGCTTAATGAAAATGGATGCAGCAGAATACTGCACTCCTTTCTACACAAGAGTCAAGGAAGTGCATTCCACATGCAGATTTGATTTCTGCCTAGTATTAACTGAGTGAAAGCTGCTAACTCTTGGAAATAGCCTAATACTGCTAACAACAAACGACATTAAAGAAAATATATACTGTGAGGGCAATGTCAGAATTCCCAGATTTTTGAATAGGGGTCGACAAGAGGTTCTCGAACTTACACCACATATAGCTCGAACAGCCCATTTTTGAGCCAAAAATACCCTTTTTGAATCAGAAGAATTACCCCAAAAAATAATACCATACGACATAAGCGTATGAAAATATGCGAAGTAGACTACTTTTCGTGTTGAAGTGTCACTTATTTCAGATACTGTTCTAATGGTAAATAAAGCAGCATTTAGCTTCTGAACAAGATCCTGGACATGGGCTTTCCACAACAGCTTACTATCTATCCGAACGCCTAGGAACTTGAACTGTTCTGTCTCGCTTATAATATGGCTATTCTGTCTGATCAAAATATCGGTTCTTGTTGAATTGTGAGTTAGAAACTGTAAAAACTGAGTCTTGCTGTGATTTAGCATCAAATTATTTTCCACAAGCCACGAACTTATTTCATGAGCTACATTATATGTTACTGTTTCAATATTAAACACAAGATCCTTCACTGTCAATTGAATTGTAGTATTCTCGGCACACTCTTGACAGTGGGGATCTCGGGCTATTGAATTTCCTAACGATTTCCGAAATAGAATGTTCCGTGTCTCTAGCCCTAACTACCATTCCGCATTCAAAGTCTGTTAATTCCCGTCATGTGGGCATAATCGCGTCGGTTACCTTCTCACACGAATCACTGAAGTACAAATGATAGCTCCGCCAATGCACTGCCCTTTTATATCTTGTTACGCGACACTACGGCCATCTGTATACGTACATATCGCTATCCCACGACATTTGTAAGCTCAGAGTATTTAATGTTTAATATTTAGTGCGTTTTTTTTTTCATACGTCAGAGTTCCCTCGGCATATAGTCCAGATTTCGGACGAGTGACGGAGCCGTCCGCCGTGAGAGTTTCAGAGCGGTAGCGAGCGTCCCTCGTCAGAGCCAGGCTGCAGCCAGCCACCTGTGAAAACAGGCTGGCGGCCGCGCTCCCCGCGGCAAGACAAACACGCGCCGCTTCCGACATTAGGGGCGACCGGAGAGGAGATCACGCATCCCAGCAGTTCCCTACCAGCGACGGAACAGCGCAGGAAATTAATACAAAAAAATTCTGCCGCTGCTCCTACATCTACAAAAGAACTCCAGTGACGGAGAAAGATCTGTAACACCTCCGTTTTTTATCCCGACCTGATCTGATCGAATAGCAGCCCAATATTTATTATTAGCATGACCGTGAACCTGATGGGGCTGGTAATCGGAATTGACTGCTACGGAAGTTGTTACTTTCCAGTTCGTCCTGTTCAATACTATAATACTGAATGTACGGTAATAAGGAACACCAAGACAGTTTTACTAATTACGAACTTCTATTCTTCTCAAAACACAAAAAGGAGACAGCCACTGCCTTCGTCATACATATCTAATTACGGCTAATCTCAGCACAGGCTTTCTTCATTTGCCATTATCGCCACACGCTAATCCATCACCGCATCCAACACTGCAATCCAAGGTTAGGCCGGCGCGGTAGACGCGAAACTAAATATCGGCACTAGTAACGTCACTGATCACTTTTATAAAGATACTTCATCACTTTCCCGGTATTTATTTTATTATTTAGGGGTCTAACCACTGCGATGGTGACACCTTTCTCGGTTAAAAACCCTGTATTCCAATAATGGCCTCCACACACACACCATTCCCGCCAACCACTCTGGCGCATCTCGACACTCGCTCTTGCAACACGTCACAATCGATTGTTCGCCCTATCGACCTGTGCCGAGTGCAAAGTTATAGTAAGGGTCTACGGACCCCTTACTGATCGCAACACCAAATTTAGAGTAACGAATTTTCTGGAATATATTTGTCTAGGAAGAATGCTGAAGATTAGATGGGTAGATCATATAACTAATGATGAGGTATTGAATAGAATTGGGGAGAAGAGGTGTTTGTGGCACAACTTGACTAGAAGAATGGATCGGTTGGTAGGACATGTTCTGAGGCATCAAGGGATCACCAATTTAGTACTGGAGGACAGCGTGGAGGGTAAAAATCGTAGAGGGAGACCAAGAGATGGATACACTAAGCAGATTCAGATGGATGTAGGCTGCAGTAGGTACTGGGAGATGAAGAAGCTTGCACAGGATAGAGTAGCATGAAGAGCTGCATCAAACCACTCTCAGAACTGAAGACCACAACAACAACAACAACATTTGTTTAGGTAACATATTTAAGTGATTAACATTGCAAGATCACAGGTTAATGTACGCGCGAAATAAGCCATTGCAAATGTGGAATGTTGGTACATTAATAACAGGTGTAATCGCCAGAATGTTGAATGGAAGCACGCAAAGGGGCACGTCCTATGTTGTACAGGTGTCGGATGTCACTTTGTGAGGTGGAGTTCCATGCCTGTTGCACTTGGTGGGTCGACAGGGGGACGGTTTAGTGCTGGTTGCATTCCGCCTCCGTAATGCCGCCGTAGCGTTACTGCCTACCGCGCAAGGGAGCGCGGGTTCGATTCCCGGCAGGGGCTGGGTGTTGTGTGACCTTCATCATCATTTATACGAAAATCGCCGATGCGCCGTCAACTAAAAAGACTTGCAATACGGCGGCCGAACCCCGAAAGGTATAATCCGCCCAATAAATGCCACACGATCATGTTATTTCATTGCTGGTTGTGGCTGACGCTGGCCTTGGCGTCCAATGATGTCCCATACGTACTGGAATGGAGACAGATCTTGTGATCCAGCAGACCAAAGCAACGTGTCGACACTCCGTAGAGCATGTTGGGTTACAACAGTGGTATGTGGGCGATTGTTATCCTGTTGGAAAACAACCCCTGGAATGCTGTTCATGAATGGTAGCACAAGAGGTCGAATCACCAGACTGACGTACAAATTTTCAGTCAGGGTGCGTGAGATAACCTCGAGAGTGTTCCTGCTGTCATACGAAACCGCACCCCAAACCGTTCACTTCAGATGTAGGTGTGTCTTGTACACATACAGGTTGGCTGCAGGCCCTCAGCTGGACACCTAAAAAGCAAACGACCATTACTGGCAGCGAGGCAGAACCAGCTTTCACCAGAAAACACAGCAGACCTCCGACCCGCCCTCCAATGAGCTCTCACTTCACACCACTCAAGTAGCAACTGGCGGTGGTTTGGAGACAGTGGAATGCACGCAATAGGCTCGAAGCTGTCTTTGAAGTAACCGATTTGTAACAGTTCGTTGTGTCACTGTGGTGCCAACTGAAGCTCAAACTGCTGCTGAAGATGCAGTACGACGCGCCAGAGCCATACGCAAAAGGCGATGATCGTCTCTCTCAGTATTGCCACGTGGTCGCCCAGAAACCGATCTTCTTGGGACTGTACGTCCTCGTGACCACCGCTGCCAGCAGTCATGTACAATGACTACATTCCGTCCAAGTCTTTCTACAGTATCTCAGAAGGAACATACAGCTTTTCCTAGTCCTATTATACGATCTCGTTCAAACTCAGTGAGGTGCTGAAAATTGCGCCTTTGTGTCCTTAAAGGCATTCTTGACTAACATCAACCCACCGCATACAATCTCAAAAGTAACAAACTTTTATGACCATTGTGGAGTGTATTTAAAGCAAACCTGATTTGCATCCTGTAGGTCACTCCATGTGACTGGTGCGAAATCTAAATAGACATCATCTTTCAGATGTAGAAAAAGGCATACCAACTTTCGTTTATGTGGCACAACTCCTTCTTGCCGTTGCGCTTCTTTTTTCGTCAGTGTATTTGCTGACCGACCTATTTACTTCAACAGTTTCATCTAACCAGACATCGTTAGAAATTTAACAGTAATGAGATATACATAAATCTTGTTGATTGGCAACTCCATGGAGTGTTGTGTGCACCACGACCAAATAGTGGATAGAATTGGAAGGAAAATCATCATTGGCCGTAATTAGTTGTTTTGTTGTCAGCAAAATCACATGTGATCGCTCTAAGCTCGTGGTTATAGCTTGATACCAGTGCCTACCAATTTTAATTGTATATTACAGCACTGAGGATGGTCGCTAAGTGAATGAAAATCGATTTTGCTGACAATAAAACAACAAAAAACGGCCAATGATGATTTTCCTTCCAATTCCATTAATCTTGTTATTTTTGTCGTAAGTTTGCCCCGCATCGGTGCAAGGTCGGCGGGGTTATGAACGGATTTGGCACAGTTAGTTTAATGGCTGGATATCCTTCCAGTCACCGCCACGTTACCCCGCGGGGCGTGATATATATACCCCGACTATCTGCGTGTAGTGTGTTATTCGTTAAGTGAGCGAAGTTTTTCGAAATGTCTGATAATCGTCTGGTACTCGGACACCAACCTGGAATTCACCTAGCGGGATGTGGGAAGCCGCCTAAAAGCCACATGCAGGCTGGCCGGCACGCAGAGCCTTTTCGTCAATCCGTCGGACATATTCGATCCGGGGCCGGCGCATCTCGCGCATCGCCCCGTCCTGGAAGCGGCGATTTACCAGGCACGGCTGCCCGGAGGAAATGTCTACATAATAATAATAATAGTAATGGATTATGGCATGGGCTAATGTCTTATTAGCATAGCGTTCAAATACTTTCTCGTGACATAACTTTTCTCTTGATAGGAGCAATAACTTACGACTAAGATGTTGAGTGTTCTGATGATGAGAAAAAATTCGTTAAATTTAGCATACAAAACGAAAAAAAAGCAGATAGAGAGATGAGGTAATGTGGGACAATGCTGAGAATGTGACAGAAATGCTGGTTCACTGTTGCTCACTGGGAAGAGAGTTTGTTTTGCCGGGAGCGAAGCTATACAAATGATAACTGGTAAAGAATTACCGTGCTCACGATGGCAGCATGGTTTTGGATCAGACGCAAGTTTGAGGATATTTTCTTCTATCCACATATGACTGAAATGCAGATAGAAATGTATTTGGTGTTATGCAGTGTGCTGCACGTTATTGTGTCTTGTACATCAGTGACGGATTGATTAATTACAGGTATCTGATATGCGAGAAGAGGTATAGAAACCAGCGACTAAGAAACCGATCAAGAAAATACAATGCGTGAAAATCACGTAGCCCAAGTATAACATCCTTGCTAAGTGCATGGAGCACTGACTTGAAGACGCTAAAAATGGCTCTGAGCACTATGGTCATCAGTCCCCTAGAACTTAGAACTACTTAAACCTAACTAACCTAAGGACATCACACAACACCCAGTCATCACGAGGCAGAGAATGACTTGAAGACTGTCACACAGTAATTCCGGTTTAATGATAACGTTGATGGTGAGTGAGTGTGTGTGTGTGTGTGTGTGTGTGTGTGTGTGTGTGTGTGTGTGTGTGTGAAGCAGATGGGTCATTTTGGATTAACTGAAAGGAGAGTGATGCTGTCCGGAGAAGCTGGACGACAAGCAGCATCGTTTTGAGACGAGACTGCGGACTAGAAGCACAACTGCTCTAGTGACCAAGAAGGGAGACGAAATGAAAGGTCGATTCCTGAAACAGAAGTGAGGACTGTAGCAGAGCTGTCACAAGGGGTCTGGAACGCAACAGTGTAAAACTCGTCAGAAGAAATGTTCAGACAGGAAAAATACACATTTCAAAATAAGTTATCATAATTGGGAGATATGTTCCACTATAACAAAAGACTGCAGCTACACGTATACAGTGCGTGGCAGAAGCTATTAAGCACCAAACACTTGCGAATTTCTATCATATTCCACCCATGAGCATCCATCCGCGGGGTAGCCGCTCGGTCTAGGGCGCCTTGCCACGGTTCGCCCGGCTCACCCCCCCCCCCCCCCCCCCCGCCGGTAGTTCAAGTCCTCCCTCGGGCATGGGTGTGTGTGTTCTCCTTAGCATAGATTAGTTAAGTTAGATTAAGTAGTGGTGTATGCCTAGGGACCGATGACCTCAGCAGTTTGGTCCCACAGGAACTTACCACAAATTTACAATTTTCCATCCATGCATTCATCAGCTGAAAATGACTGTAGGACCTTGAACGCGCTCTAATCTAACCTTTTCTTACTGACTTGTTCAAACTCATGGACATTTTATCGGAAATATCTAGTAGTTTATCCTCCGACCACACGCTAGGACGACCACTTCTCGGTGCATCTGTCACTGAACCCGTAATTCGAAATTTGTTAATCAAATCTCGCACAGTTTCGCGATATAGGAGTGTTGTCTCCGGGAAAATTGAATTAAACGTTTGACGAACTGAAACTGTGTATTTACCGCCAGCTTTGAACACTTGTTCGACTAAAATACACGTTCTTCAATGGTCAGCATTTTAACAATGACAAAAACGAAACAAATGAACAAAGGAATTAAACTTTAAACGTTCACGTCAACACGTAACGACACACACCAACGATACTACTGACGCTGGCAGAGATAAACGGAATTTCCCACAATTTCCAGGAAGGGTGGGAAGGAGAAGAGGAGAGGAGAGAAGGAGGAAGGGACGCTTGTGCTTGCTGAAGAAACCTATGACAGCATCAGTGGGTGGGGGTAATTAATTGATCAATTAATTAATTTGCATAATTATTTTATATCAAAAGTGCACCAATACGAACTTTGCCCGACTACTATCAGTATCTAAAGTACAGGGAAACAAATATTAACATTCAGAAACAGTTTGTTCTCTCACATAAAACATTTTAAAAACCCTAAGCAAAATTTTAAAAAACTAGATATTACATAGGACCATAACAACTAGATATGATGCAAAACACCAAATTTCATACACCACAAAGGAACAGAAACAACCTTGAGCAAGTATGCCCACCCAATACAAATCGGGGCATAAACCCTACAACCTAATGCCGGGCTGAATGTGGTAAAGCCACATTAGATGAACATGTCATCACGAGAATAATTACCATGGCATATGTTTACAGACAGCCATGACCAACAGATTAACACAAGTCAATTCAAAAAACACACAGAGCAGGCAGGGCAATAAATTTGTCCCAGAATCATATAGAGTCAAGTAACAAAGTTGTGCATGATGGCTCAATGAATATAAACGCGAAACATCAACTCAAACAGCTCCTGGAGCGGGGAATAGGTGCACAGAGCTGAACAGTCGGCTACGCACAGCTTGACGAAACAAACTTTTTGGCTTCTACTCAGTCCTGACGTAGAAGAGTGATCGACGACCCGGAAAAGACGTCGTGCAGGTTCGCACCGCCTTACCGATGCTCCAACCACTGCTGCTGGCCCCAGTTCCACACTGCCCAAGGACTACACATAAAATGCCCGCACCGCACTGTTGAAAGGCCTCCGACTCGCTTTTGAAGCCTAGGCAGGGCAGCGATAAACGCGCAAGGGAGTAATACATGCCACTTATTGAGACGTTAGCTAGAAACTATCGATAGTGGGAAGGTGAAATGAGCTGCAGTCCTCAAACTCCCCCTCTTAAGCCAAAAACCCCGCCCCTATTTTTTTAATGACAATAGAAGAAGAGAAACGAATCTCTTAGCTAGTTTTTTATTTGGTCCACATGTGTCTTCGAAGTTTTCCCAGTCACATGGTTGCGCACTAGCAGATTAAATGGGACTTAAGTTCTTAAGAATTACACAGGGTCCCACAAACCTAGGAGCAAGATTCCTGGTTATACTATTACCCTGATTACCACCCATGCTAAAATTCTGAACAGAAACGTTATTCCCAACTCGGCTGCAAAAGTGTCTCCTTCTTTGATTATACCATCTCTCTTGACGACGATGGGCTAGGTCGATATTTTTCCTAGCTCTATCCCAGTTTTCTTTAATCAGACAAGGGTTAATCCACTCAGAAAACTCACAAATTAGGCGGGGGAGAATTAAGGGAATAATAAAAGATGAAAGCAGCAGGAGCTGTTTCAGAAGCCTGCTGTGCTGAATTGAAGGCAGCATTAACCCAAGGGATGGAAATGTCCCATTTGGTCTGATTCTTAGCGTGATAAATAATAAAAGCGGTCCTACGATTACGATTAACCTCTCAGAAAAAAAGGCTGAGAATATTAGGGGGTGGTCGCAATGTGCTTAATGACATTACCGAAACTAAACTGCTTAAATTCTCGTGACACAAAGGCAAGGGCATTGCCACTAACTAGCGCCTTTGGCGAACCGAACCGGGAATGTATTTGAGTTAAATGACGAATAGCTAGCGAGGCGGTAACCCCTCTACTTGGCAAAAGCTACATAAAACGAGTAAATTCACCGGCAACGACTAATCTATAACGATTCCATATTCTTAATCGAGGCAGGGGGTCCACATAATCAGCGAATACTTTATCCTTAGGGCTTCGCTCCCGTTCCTAATGCAATAAGCCTTTAGATGAGTTGGGGTTGAGTTTCGCCATTTTGCAAGATTCACACTCCTGAACCAATCGGAGCATATACTTATACAAGGACGGCCATGTAAGATGAGTATTGACCTCAGCAAGGGTCAGACTCAGATGTCCACCTAATAAGGAATTTTGAAAATAACAAAATGCAGATGGCATTAGTTCAACAGATAAACAAATTTTGGGCTCGGCTAATTTCCCAACTTCACGCCACATCCATTCTCAACGAGTAGCTGGAAGTTCCTCACCCGCCGACAACCGCCTTCTTAAAGGCCCTAAATAAGAATCTTGGTCCCGCTTATACCTGAGATCAGAAAATAATTGAGGTACCTCAGTTAACACGTTAAATACGGAATACCTGATGACGGAGCAACACTCTCCAGATTCGTGTGTGCCCTCCTCATACACGCGGCTGAGCGCATCGGCCACCTGGTTATCTGAGCCACTGATGTGAGGAACCTTGAAACGAAAGGTAGATACAACGGACTGCCCACTTCGAAATCCTGCCAGTCTTTCTTGGGCGGGCTAAAACCCAACTCAAAGCCCGGTTGTCAGTCTCTACGTCATATTCTCTGTGTTCAAGACAACTCATCTCCCACCAAACTTCGCGAGTCAAAGGCAACAGGTTGTTTCTCGCCTACGTCTTCCTGTAAATGGACTGCAGCCACCCCAACATTGCACACATCAGTGTGGAGAATAAATCTCTTCTCGAAATTAGGAATCTCCAATACTGGCGGGTTACTTAGAGCTGTCTTAAGCGCCTCAAACTCAACCTGCTGGCTCCCTCCCCGAACAAATTCCCATCCCTGGTTATGAAAATCGTTAAGATGGGCAGCTAATCGAGTGAAGTTAGGGACAGACTTCCGAAAGTAATTTGCCATCCCGATAAATCGAATGACTCCCTTTTTGTTCTTCATCGAATCTGATTTCATCTTTAGAAACCATATGTCCCAAAAACGAAATTCGCTGCTTGGCGAGAGTGACCTTAGGAGGTTTGACTGTCAGACCAGCATACCAAAGCCTGAATAAGACCTGTTGAAGATGTGAAAGATGTTAAGCAAAGGAACGACTACAAACGATAACATTATCAAAATAATTATAAACGCAGTTGAACTTTAAATCCCCCAAAACATAATCTGAAAGCTGTGAAAACAAGGTAGCGCCTGTGGTTAGGCCAAAGTGTACACAGCTAAAGTGATAAAAAGACTTGGAATCTTCACTCAAAGATATTTGATAAGAAGACCAATTTAAATGAAAAAGAGAAAAATAAGAGGCATCAGCAAAACAAGTAAAGCACTTATGGAGATCAGGAAGGTAAATTGATTCCAATATAACCTTTTCACTGACGACCCAATAATCAACAACCGATGTGAAATCTTTGCCCTGTCCCTTAGGCACCAAAAATATAGGTGAGGCATATGGAGAAGTTGAAGGCGTAATTACTCCATCGCGAAGCATGACTCAATCTCTTGCATTAAAATATTTATTTTAGGCGGTGACAGATAATAAGAAGCCTGGCGAATTGGAATATCATCCACTAAGGAGATTTTATGTTGAATCTTTTCTGTCACCCCCAGCCAGTCAGTTAGTGCACCAGGAAACTCGCTCAAAAGATCCCTTAACTGAATAGCCTGAGGCTCACTAAGATGGCCAAAATTCATCTCCGACCACTCAGTCTGCAAGGTACACTACTGGCCATTAAAATTGCTACACCAAGAAGAAATGCAGATGATAAACGGGTATTCATTGGACAAATATATTATACTAGAACTGACATGTGATTACATTTTCACGCAATTTGGTTGCACAGATCCTGAGACATCAGTACTCAGAACCACCTGTGGCCGTAATAACGGCCTTGATACGCCTGGGCATTGACTCAAACAGAGCTTGGATGGCGTGTACAGGTACAGCTGCCCATGCACCTTCAACACGATACCACAGATCATCAAGTGTAGTGACTGGCGTATTGTGACGAGCCAGTTGCTCGGCCACCATTGACCAGACGTTTTCAATTCATGAGAGATCTGGAGAATGTGCTAGCCAGGGCAGAAGTCGAACATTTTATGTATCCAGAAAGGCCCGCACAGGACCTGCAACATGCGGTCGTGCATTATCTTGCTGAAATGTAGGGTTTCGCAGGGATCGAATGAGGGATAGAGCCATGGGTCGTAACACATCTGAAATGTAACGTTCACTGTTCAAAGTGCCGTCAATGCGAACAAGAGGTGACCGAGACGTGTAACCAATGGCACCCCATACCATCACGCCGGGTGATACGCCAGTTTGGCGATGACGAATACACGCTTCCAATGTGCGTTCACCGCGATGTCGCCAAACACGGATGTGACCATCATGATGCTGTTAACAGAACCTGGATTCATCCGAAAAAATGACGTTTTTGCCATTCGTGCACCCAGGTTCGTCGTTGAGTACACGATCGCAAGCGCTCCTGTCTGTGATGCAGCGTCAAGGGTAACCGCAGCCATGGTCGCCGAGCTGATAGCCCATGCTGCTGCAAACGTCGTCCAACTGTTCGTGCAGGTGGTTGTTGTTTTGCAAACGTCCCCATCTGTTGACTCAGGGATCGAGACGTGGCTACACGATCCGTTATAGCCATGCGGATAAGATGCCTGTCATGTCGACTGCTAGTGATACGAGGCCGTTGGGATCCAGCACGGCGTTCCGTATTACCCTCCTGAACCCATCGATTCCATATTCTGCTAACAGTCATTGGATCTCGACCAACGCGAGCAGCAATGTCGCGATACGATAAACCGCAATCGCGATAGGCTACAATCCGACCTTTATCAAAGTCGGAAACGTGATGGTACGCATTTCTCCTCCTTACACGAGGCATCACAACAACGTTTCACCAGGCAACGCCGGTCAACTGCTGTTTGTGTATGAGAAATCGGATGGAAACTTTACTCATGTCAGCACGTTGTAGGTGTTGACACCGGCGCCAACCTTGTGTGAATGCTCTGAAAAGCTAATCATTTGCATATCACAGCATCTTCTTCCTATCGGTTAAATTTCGCGTCTGTAGCACGTCATCTTCGTGGTGTAGCAATTTTAATGGCCAGTAGTGTATTAATATTAACACCACTAGCGGAACAAGAACGGAAGGCTGTCTTCTCTGATGGATGTAACCTAAAGAAGAAGGTATTATTGGCAAAGTCGAGTACTAATCCAGTAAATTTGATAAAATCACATCCAAACAATAAGGTGACAGACAATTTCTGCACAACTAACAATTTTACCGGCCAGGAAAAACGAAGAATCGACAGGCTCACTCGCATCCCACCTATCAGAGGCAGCTACTGCCCATTGACAGCAACACATCTCTGTGGGTAAGGTCTAAGAAAGATCGGGTTACACAAATGTCGAAACTCAGGGTACCAATCGAAATCCAGTAAAGAAACAGAACTTCCAGAATCAACCACACCGCAGTTGGTTCTCTATTAATTTGGGCACATACATAAGGAAGAAGCTATTTATTAAAACCGCGAATACGCGCACAAAACCCAGTGGGCGTTTCACAATTACTGTCTAACGATGGCTAGGCCCGCGGTTTTCCTTGCCACTCGCACTAAATGACTCCAGGAACAACGCTGCAAACCGGATTTGCTAGATAATAATTTAACAGCTGCCTCGCAATAGTTGTCAGCATAGTAAGAAGGAACAAGTCGCTCGCCCTCACTTCGTTAAGCTACTCATCAGCAAACGTCAAGGCGTCCACATATGCTACCAAATCACTGAGTTTAGCAAAGATGACCAGCTTCCCAGTGAAGGCGAGCCGTGACTCATTCCCAGACCTCATGTAATTCAAACTGCACAGTCAACCATAACACTTCAAGGACTTGGTTCAATTGATCAACTGCTAGTTCAGTGATACCAATTACTAAACACAAAATAGGATTAGCAAATTAGGAAAGAATCCGAGATGGATCCACCAAGAGCTTGAGCTTCCGCCTTCGTAATTTGGAACTGATCGACTAAAACACCCTCTTCCCCACTCGGTCCTTCACTCTGCAAACCTAAAGCACCCATCTAATTTGTACTTCTAGCTGTTTTACAATGTCCTTCAGAATCACTGAGTTCAAGGTGGCTTATATCGACAAGACGATTATTGAAATGGCACAACTGGTCCTGAATCCTACACACTTGCGGAAGGGGAGTTGGTAACCCTGTAAGAATTTAATGGTTTGAGACAATTCATCCAAAACTAAGAAATGGCGGAAATAGCGGCGCCTATCTAACCGATCATTTCACATGAAATGTGGAGAGGCTCGCCCAATGTTGCACACAACGGTGCTGCCAGCTGCCACGACCCTCGATAACTGTGCAATGAATATGCAGTTCATATTGAAGATGTTCGTGTTTGAGGTAGCCTATGCACGCAGAATTCTTTGACTCAGCACTGGCCGTGGTTCTCTGAATCATCACTTGTTGAAACCGAATTAGTCATTTTTTACACTTTTCTGGAGAAACAACAAACTGAATACTGACATATGTATTACTGCTACATTACTAGAATTTTTCAGAACTGAAAGTGACTTCATTCTGCTTTTATTGGGAGAGAAATAATAAACTTAGAGTACATCATTTCCATATTTAATGATTTCAAAATTTTTTGACTAATTAGGTTTCAACAATATACAAACATTTTTTTATATTTTTTTTAGAATTTAATTGTATGAAGACTTCATAATACATTAGCGTGGTCTGACAAAATAGAACAAACTGAATTATTTTAACATTAATAATGGGTAACTGTACATTAGCTATTATTTCAGTCAGTTAGTGGCCAAGAAAGCACTTCCTCATAGAATGATACCTTTGCAGCAGGCATGTATTCAATGACTTTCTTCACATCTTCCATCTTCATTCTGGAAATCGGTACTTGGTACATTAAGTAGGTCACTGGAATGCTGTCCATTAATCCTGTAATGATGGGCTCATATCTTTTTCTTAAGTTAGAAGGATGTCTTACTAACCCATCGATATACAGATTCGAAACACGCTCGAATTCGTCACTGGATTTATATTTAGGAAAGCTTTCTTGCAAACCAGTTTTCTTTCATTTCCAAGCATTATGTGGTAAAGTAACGTTGTATCCCTACAGTTTTCTCAACATACCGGATCAGATTTCTGAGGATGCCTCAGCTTTACTTCCTTTGCTTCAATAAGGCGCTACAGATGTAAGTCCTGGACATCTTTGGTAGGAAGATCAAGAAATCTTGCCAAAATATTATTATGTTGAGTTACATCAATGGAGTCATAACATTTCATTGTGCAGGTGAAAGGAAATTAATAACATAAGACTAGTACTGCTGGTAATATTGATATTATTTGCAACTATACAGTTTCCTACGGTTGTTCCAAGAAATACTGATATTTACCTGGAAGATTCTCTAACTGCTTTCCCTGGAACATAATCTTCTCTGTAATTTCGATAAGGCATTCCTTTTATACAAGCTGTCTTTACCTTATTTCTATCATAATCTTCACTACTATTCTTCCTGTTTGGATCCATAGTAATACAACCAAATGCAGTTCAATGAACATTAACAGAGACTGTTAGTACCACAACGAAGGAAGTGGATAATTTCAGCAACAATGTGTGGTATTGGTGGAAAACATATTCTGCGTGGGATCGAGCAGCATCTGTTGGATAGAAATAAGTCTGTGACTTATCTGGTATCAACAACAAACAGTGTAAAGTGCACCATCTTTTCTACCTGTTATAGGAGTATGACGTGTTTCATTTCAACACCAAATGATAAGCTATACTCTTAAATGTATTATTTAGTGAGAAAACGAAAATTGAAAATTTTGACTTATGTGGTTTCAACAATTTGCGTTTTATTTATTGATGAACATCGTTAAACTTCTATTCAGTAAGTTCTTTCATTTGTTTCAAGTTATTGTTTAATTTACAAAATTGCTCATTGACCTCATTTTTTACTAAATCACATTGATTTCTCACATCTGTATGTAACTTCCAAATCTACATACTTATAATTTTCTACAATTCTGAAATCTTATCATTAATATCTTTCGTTTTCCTGCCTGGACGCTTTGATGTGAGTCTCTAGGCTTCCCTTTGTTGCATCTAGCCTTTGCCTTTATTAGTTTATTTCTTAGTACTTAGGTTATTACAGAGCTCATCAATTTGGGCTTTCACACCAGCGGTTAACTCTTTTATTAATTCCACATTGGAATTATCTGTTTTGTTGTTTACTTGGTCATTTACAAATATTTCATCAAATTTCTTCAATAATTCCGGTAAACTGGCCTCCATACCTCTGGTAACTACAGGTATACAGTAAAGTCAACAATGCACTTATAATAAGAATTACCTTAGTCTTTTAGCAGTGCAAAATCACTAACCAGTACTACTAATTAAACAAATAAAACATTTGTCATCATTAAATTGCTCAGTGTTGGGTTACTACCACACAACCACTCTCTGAATAATAGAAAGCAAAACGTTCATCACCTCTCCCGAGTTATGATGTAGGCATGCACGTCGTTGTGGAGCACTGCTGGTGTGCTGCAGTGCACACCTCATTGGCAGACCTGAATGCATCACAATACACGGAATGGTGCGGTTTGGGGGGTGGCTGTACAGCAGGCTGCTGCAGATGTGTTATTGTGAAGCTGTTGTAGGAGTCAGAGGTTATACAAACCGCCACTGTTGCTCTTCTGTCTTCTGGGCCAATAAAACCTCTTCCAAGATGTAATCCATAGTTGTGGTAAAAAACTGTTAGTTGGTCGACTTTATATCATTTATTCTCTTTATTCACTGGATAAGGAAATCAGGCACAAGTACATAACAGTGATCTCAGAAAGGTACCAGTTAGTTGAATGTAGTCAATTACAGTCATTGGAAAAGGAATGGACAAGGTACAGGGACAGAGTACTAGAAGTCGCTAAAGAATGTCTTGGAACAGTAGTGTGTAAAAGTAGGATGAAGCAAACAGCTTGGTGGAATGACACAGTCAAGGCAGCCTGTAAAAGGAAAAAGAAGGCGTATCAAAAATGGCTACATACTAGAACTCAGGTAGACAGAGAAAGTTATGTTGAAGAAAGAAACAAAGCCAAACAGATAATTGCAGCATCCAAGAAGAAATCTTGGGAAGACTTTGGAAACAGGTTGGAGACTATGGGTCAAGCTGCTGGAAAACCATTCTGGAGTGTAATTAGCAGTCTTCGAAAGGGAGGTAAGAAGGAAATGACAAGTATTTTGGACAGGTCAGGAAAACTGCTGGTGAATCCTGTTGATGCCTTGGGCAGATGGAGGGAATATTTTGAAGAGTTGCTCAATGTAGGTGAAAATACGATCAGTAATGTTTCAGATTTCGAGGTAGAATGGGATAGGAATGATGATGGAAATAGGATCACGTTTGAGGAAGTGGAGAGTATGGTCAATAGACTGCAGTGCAATAAAGCGGCCGGGGTGGATGAAATTAAGTCGGAACTCATCAAATACAGTGGAATGTCAGGTCTTAAATGGCTACACAGGATAAATGAAATGGCGTGGGAGTAGGGACAGGTTCCATCAGACTGGACGAAAGCAGTAATCACACCAATCTTTAAACATGGAAACAGAAAAGATTGTAACAACTACAGAGGTATCTCTTTAATCAGCGTTGTGGGTAAAATCTTCTCAGGTATCGTTGAAAGGAAAGTACGAGTATTAGTTGAGGACAAATTGGATGAAAATCAGTGTGGGTTTAGGCCTCTTAGAGGTTTTCAGGACCAGATCTTCAGCTTACAGCAAATAATGGAGAAGTGTTATGAGTGGAACAGGGATTCTATCTACGCTTTATAGATCTAGAAAAGGCATATGACCGGATTCCTAGGAGGGTGTTATTGTCTTTCTACGAGATTATGGAATAGGAGGCAAACTTTTGCAAGCAATTAAAGGTCTTTACATAGATAGTCAGGCAGCAGTCAGAGTTGACAGTAAATTGAGTTCATGGTTCAGAGTAGTTTCAGGGGTAAGACAAAGCTGCAACCTGTCTCCAATGTTGTTCATATTATTTATGGATCATATGTTGAAAACAATAGACTGACTGGGTGAGATTAAGATATGTGAACACAAAATAAGCAGTCTCGCATATGCGGATGACTTAGTTGTGATGGCAGATTCGATTGAAAGTTTGTGAAGTAAAATTTCAGAGCTAGATCAGAAATGTAATGTCCATGGTATGAAGATTAGCATCTCCAAAACGAAAGTAATGTCAGTGGGAAACTGATATAAACGGATTGAGTGCCAAATAGAAGGAACAAAGTTAGAACAGGTGGACGGTTTCAAGTACTTAGGATGCATATTCTCACAGGACGGCAACATAGTGAAAGAACTGGAAGCAAGGTGTGGCAAAGCTAATGCAGTGAGCGCTCAGCTACGATCTACTCTCTTCTGCAAGAAGGAAGTCAGTACCAAGACTAAGTTATCTGTGCACTGTTCAATCTTTCGACCAACTTTGTTGTATGGGAGCGAAAGCTGGGTGGATTCAGGTTACCTTATCAATAAGGTTGAGGTTACGGATATGAAAGTAGCTAGGATGATTGCAGGTACTAGTAGATGGGAACAATGGCAGGAGGGTGTCCACAATGAAGAAATCAAAGAAAAACTGGGAATGAACTCTATAGATATAGCAGTCAGGGCGAACAGGCTTAGATGGTGGGGTCATGTTACATGCATGGGAGAAGCAAGGTTACCCAAGAGACTCATGGGTTCAGCAGTTGAAGGTAGGAGGAGTTGGGGTAGACCAAGGAGAAGGTAACTGGATTCGGTTAAGAATGATTTTGAAGTTATAGGCTTAACATCAGAAGAGGCACCATTGTTAGCACTGAATAGGGGATCATGGAGGAATTTTGTAAGGGGGACTATGCTCTAGAGTGAACGCTGAAAGACATAATCCATCTTAAATGACGATGATGATGATGATTCACTGGCAATGTGTTTTAATAGTGTTTATGTTGCAACTTATTTGTGGCTGTTGACACTTGTTGTCAAGGACAACAGTGTAGTGCTACAGTTTCTTCTCAATTAACTTCTCAAAAAGAAAATCTTCTCATTATTTTTTTTCCTAGCATCAATATACTTATGTGACGTCATGTCGCCAACATTGGAGTGCACCTCTCTATTTATCTGATCAATAAATGGTACATAATATAGTTTCTGAGACTGCCCATTTGTGATTTAATTACCACTCAAACCTGTTAATCATTCATGAATAAACTTGCTTTAGTTCATCTTAGCAATTTCTTCTCCTTTGCTGTGTCTTCTGTGCTAGAGGCTGAAAGAGAGTTGGAACACACATCAAATCTGCATGCTGACCAAAGAAATTCGTTCATTTAACATCAATATATTAAAGCTTCTTCGTATATCGACAGATAACTATCATCAGATATGTGCAACACTATGGTATTACAGTTACTTGATTTGCATCGTCATGGTTTCACAGTGCATAAATGCTCCATTAAATTTCGGATGTGCAGCCAGATAAATTCAGCTTCTTCTTCTAATACTTTGGATGCATATAGTTCAGCCACCTTCAAAGTGAACTGAAAGACTGACACTCCAGCATTCGGTCTCTCCTTCGACTGTGTCACTGCACATGTGGCCATAGATACACAGGAGCCAGAGACATTGATTGGAGAAAAAAAGTACAATATGCAGGAATTACATCTGTGGCTGCTCAGTCGATCCACACTGGGATGTCGATATATCACTCTGAGCGCCACTATCGTGACTTTGTAAGTTTATTACAGAAAGTACCGGATTCCATAACTTATCCCAGTTGAAGCCGCTATCTCTATCAATTAAATTCGTCGCCAAGCGAATTTCAATTAGTTCTTTCATCACTGAGTCCCAGAAGAATGGTGTAGATGCTAAAATTTCGACGTTTTCGTAAACAAACAGTGACCAGTATTAACACAGTGTTCTGCCACTGCTGATTTATTTGGTTGTAAGTGGCACGTGTACATTTGGTGTTCTGTACATCTTTCACAGACTAGAAATCGTCTGTCTGGTGTATGAGAGGCAACATCCACAGAGGATCTTGTAAATCCCTACCTTCAGGAGCATCAAATCATTTTTAATGGAACCCAAGAGTGCTGCTGTCTGGAGGACGAAAAATCACTTTTACTTTGTGCTTGCTGTGAATCCATTCTATTTTTGATGATAGGCTTCCCACAAAAGGTAGGAAAGTCGTGGATTTAAATCTTTCTGCGTCTTATTCTGCATCTATAATAGCCACCTTTGGTTTCATTTGTAAAGCCTTACATATCTGCTGTTGAGAATATTCGTTGTACTCAATAAATCTCTTGAAGAGTAAGACCTCGTCCTGCACACTGCTCTCGTCAGCAATGATGTGTGCTCTGTGGGCTAAATTTCTGAGAACATTCGGCATCTGTGAAGGATGGTAACAGCCATCTGCACATAAATATACAGAGTGACAATTATTGAACTATATGAAAAAAAACGTAAATTAGCTACAAACTACGGCGTGCATACACTTATTCGACATTAAACGTCACTACAGGTAATCGGATTTAGTTTATGACAAGTTCGACATGCCTGCCTTATTGGCGATGACGTGGCGCATTCGAATAGCGAACTTTCGCATGACCCACTGAAGTGTCAGAACATCGATGCTGTCGATGATCTCTTGACTGGCTGTTTTCAGATCATCAATGGTTTTGGGGTTATTGCTGTATACCTCGTCTCTAATATAGCCTCACAAAAAGGAGTCGCATGTGTTCAGATTTGGAGAACATTGTGACCAATCGAGACACATGCCAGTGGCCTCTGGGTACCCCAGAGCCAAAATGTGGTCCCCAAAGCGCTCCTCTAGGACATCAAACACTCTCCTGCTTCGACGGGGTCAAGCTCCGCCTTGCATGAACCACATTTTGTCGAAATCAGGGTCACTTTGGATAACGGGGACGAAATCATGTTCCGAAACCTTCCTGTACCGTTTGGTAGTCACTGTGCCATCAAGGAATACTGCAGCGATTATTTCGTGACAGGACATTGCACACCACGCAATCAAGTGTTGAGGATGAAGAGACTTCTCGATCGCGAAATGTGGATTCTCAGACATTCCCATCATGCTACGCGGCCAACTGTGCAGTTTGAACGTCCTAACGCAAGTAGTTGAGAAGTTGAAGATTTTATTTCATATAGTTCAGTAGTTGTCACCCCATAAATCTGTAACGGTCGGTTTCTGGTACACTGTATGCCATCATCTTAGCGCCAAACCAAAACATCCAAACACCCTACAATGAGTGGAACTGGATAGATAGTAAAACGTGGGCTGAATCAGACTGGGTTCGTGAGCTCTCCACATCGAGACAGACTGCAAAGTTTAGCAGGTTTGAGAGGTCTTCACAGCAAGAAACTGTTATTCGATGCTCCATCATTTATGTGTAGATAGAGATCTGGACGACACTACATTGATTGTTGTAGGTAAATGATTAAACTTTGCACCCACACCAAAGTTTTTGCCAGTACCTGCATTCATCAATGCAATTGAAGAACTTGTTCTACTTCCCTCCATGAATTCAGCAGATGAAATAAGACAGTAAACTTGCAGAGCTGTTATGAAGGCTCGTCCACAAAGGAATAATAGTATATCTGTGGCAGAGAGGGCTGCACTACATAAGTTTCGCTAGGATGCCCAGAGTGTGTTCCACAAAGGAATAATATTTCTATGGCAGAGAAGGCTACACTACATAAGTTTCGCCAGGATACCCAGAGTGTGGTTCTTCTAGAAATCTAGCTGATAAAGGTAATGCCACTGTTTTAATGACTTATGACGACTATCATGATAAATTGTACAGTTGACTGACTGATAGCACATGCCTGAAAATCAGTAAAGACCTCACTAACCAGGTGGTAAGGATGATTGCTTCCCTTCTGAACGCCTCCCTCTTTCCACCAGAAATTGTGCGAAGATTGAAACCAAGTGGTGTGGTTCCTCTGAGGTTTTATGGACTTCCGAAGTCTCATGAGAAGGATGTTCCTATGCATCCAATAATGAGTAACATTGCTTCTCCAAACTATTACCGTGCCAAACACTTTGGTGTCGTTATTAAGACCTCTTTTGTAAAAAATGTACACATCACATACGCAACTCTGCAGACTTCGTTGGCATCCTAAAATCATTGAAACTGAGCAGTTCTGATCTACTAGTCAGCTCTAGTGTGGTGTCTTTATTCACAAAGGTTCCGCTTTCAGAATCCTTATCACTTATTGGTAAAAGTTCTGATAGACAGTTATCAGCCTTGTTCGGACATGTAATGATGTCAGCATACCTTTTATTTAACAGCAAATTTTTTGAACAGACTGATCGTGTCGCCATGGGTATCCCTTATCGCCCTTGCTAGCTAATTTATTTATGGATGAAAAGGTGCTGGAATCGTGTTTTAAAGCTCACAGTATTTTGGAGATATGTTGCAATACACTTGTAGTGTGGCCCCATGGTGAAGATAAATTACAATAACTTTTAAACCATTTAAATTCCAGTCATGTGCAAATTCAGTTTACAGTTGAAATTGAAAAGGAGCGATGCCTTCCGTTTTTGGATGTTTCGGTTCAGCGCTAAGATGGTGACACCTCGGGACATGCAGTATATCGGAAACCAACACATACAGATTTATATACTAATGTGCTGATAGCTGCCACCATTCTTCACAGATGATGAGTGTTCTCAAGACCTTAGTTCACAGAGCACACGTCACTGCTGACAAGAGCAGTCTGCAAGACGAGCTCTTACATTTAAAGAAAGTTTTTGAAGCCAATAGGTATTCTCCACAGCAGATATGTAAGGCACTATGAATGAAACCAAGGAGGCCATAAGTAATGTAGAAGAAGACACGGAAAGATTTAAATCCATGACTTTCCTGTCATATGTGGGAAGCCTATCGTCAAAAGTAGAATGTATTCACATCAAGCACAAAGTAAAAGTGATTTTTCGTCCTCCATAGAAGACAGCAACACTGTTGGGTTCCGTGAAAGATGATTTGATGCTCCGGATTTACAAGATCCCCCGTGAATGTGGCCTCTCATACATTGGACAGACGATTCGTGCAGTACATGAAAGATGCATGGAATACCGCAGGTACAACCCGCCTCTGACAGCCAAATAAACCTGCTGTGGCAGAACACTGTATTGATACTGGTCATTCTATATTGCACGAAACCGTCGAAATTTTAGCGTCTACATTATCTTTCTGTGACTCGTTGATGAAAGAATCAACGTCAGCCTGACAGTTCAAGGGCGTCTTTTGTTCTGGATTTACGACATAAGTCTTGTTATTGTGAGCGTCGTTCTTCCATTGCCACAGCACAGCTTCAAGACGTGACGTCTAAGAACAAGCGGCCCACAGCAGGTGGTGACGCTAAACTTGTCGTCCCGTCTTGCAGATATCCTGGGCCAATATATTTTGTATTCCCTGCACTTAATAATATACCATTTCTCCCACAATATACTGCCCGAAAACTGACTGTTAATTAAAAACATTACTGAATATCACGATCATCAGCTATTGTTTAGAAGGGTAGACAAAGAAACCTGTTGCTGGGTACACTCAATAACTTTCGAAGCTATTGCTCGACACAGATGCAAAAAGAACTAAGTCCGACTCTGACCATGTGACACAATCATAACTTAGAGCACGCGAAAAGTGCCAGTAATGCAAAAGCAGGGCAACATACACAACTCATTGCTACACTATGAAAAGAGCTATAACAAGGAGCGAAAATGAAGCAGTCTGACAGCACCCAACTTATAGTTCTGCACGCTCTTTGATACTCAGTAATAACAGGCAACATCCCACCCCTGACACTCCAAGGTGTTTAGTATTGATGAGAAATGCAGAGGCAAGGAAAACCGTCTATATTTGAGACACCACTTGTAACCTCCCCCTCACTTATCGACCTTAATGACAGTGAAAAATTAAACCGCGTGTACCTAATGGAAATTTGGGAAAAAGCAATCGTCACCGAAGTTAATCTGTCGGTAAAGAGGGCGGAAAGGGTTACATCTAAATGAAAGGAAAAATGCAAATTAAACTGGTGGAAATTAATTTTGAAAAGGGGTAAAGTTAATGAAGAAAGTAAATGTGCGGCCGTTACGTTAACAATTAACTAGCGGTAATTAGATATTTGAGATTTGGGGGAAATTACGGTCGCCAGTCCTAAGGACAATTACTATAGTAACTGAAAAAGAAAGGTAATTACACATATAATTAGCACTAGAAGCGTGGCAACTGAAGGTTGACACGTGTAGTGTGAAAACTGAAAGTTTGTCAGAAGTAATAACTTTCGCTGCACTGTGACTTAATTTTGCAAAAGAATTAATAAAACCGGAAAACTGAAAGTTAATTTAGTGACTGAATTTAATAAGAAGCTTTCTTTCTTAAGCACATCGAAATTCAGTAAAATACGGGTAGTCTTGGACTACCTCAACAGTCATTTCAAAAGCTACTTGAATCTACGCAATTTAGAAATAAGAGATTTAGCTTTGAACTTGAATTAAATGATTCTGAACAATTAACAATAGTAAGATTTAGTACGTATCAAGCTGAGCTGCAGTCACAGGTAAGCTAAAATACGGTAACTAAACTCGCACTCTTAATTTGTGCTTGCGTAATCTAAATATTGTAGCCAGCTATGAATACTTAAACTGAACTTTGAAATTAAAGCAGTGAAATGGAATGATTGTACTTTAATGCTGGCATCTGAATTTCAACGACACTCGGGTTGATTTCGGAAAAGGAAGGGACCCTGCTTGATAATGCAATTGGGACAATGAGCAACAAAGGTTCATGCTAAGTAGCTGTAATTTTGTGATGCAACAATTTTAAAAGTTTGAAAAGCTGAGGTCTGCCATACAGTTCTAAAACTTTACGTGCTTCCAGTCTTCCTTGTTGGTTGATTGAAGGTTTGAAGCCGTCGATCGAGGATGTGGCGACAGTCACTCATTGTCGGCCGTCGCTGTTGCAGAAGCTGGATGTTGGCGCGCCTTCTTCTCGACACAGTCACCAGACGAAACGGGCTCTTGACGTGCGCCAGCTAATGCTTCCCGTCCGCGACACCATGTCAGAAACTATCATCGCAAGTCGAGCGCAATTACATGCTGCCAAACCTCGAAAGCGCGGCAACTCGTGGGAGCTTCACACCACACACCTGCTCCACTCGCTACTCCAGCCAGACTCTCTCTTGCTCTGCCCGCGCTCCACGCGGCAGAGTTAACACTACCAAAGATCCTACACACTTTGATTCTTCACACGACCCATCGATGTAATCGTTCGATAGCAGTTTTCCCTAGGCAAGACCCAGCTTAAAAATACAAATAATATTTACGAAACAAACCAATTATACATCTACATAAGTGCATAAATATATATATACAAACAGTAAAACAATTACAATATATAAAGAGACAGAAATGTCATATCTTGAGGTAACAAAACAAGGAAAAAAAATAATAGTACAATAGATGGAAATAGGAGGATATGCATTTCCGGCGTTACACACTGTGTGGACAGGACTACTGACACCTCTGACTAAATGAGGGCAAATGGCTGCCTAACCTGCTACAATGACGTACTATCTGCCTTTTGTACCCCTGTTTCGAACATATCGTCCTCAGTGTTTGGTCGTTCCATCTGCATCGCTGATCCCAATCGAACGACAGTTTCGCTAGAGACAAGTTAATTCTGCTATCGAACTGTGACGTGCTGATTGACACCTGTTTGAAAACTTCAAAAATGATACTGTAGCCTGCGGCTGTAAGTAGAGTTACTCGCTCCACACTGCCGCTATTAAAGGGTTTCATCCATTACTAATAAAAAATATGGGCCCACTGGGCCTTCCTCTGGTGAGGGGCCAAACTGACTGTCTATGGGCTCCCACCATCCACTTGCTAGGTGGGTGTCCAAGTCTGCCTCTCGGGCTGTATGTGTACCACCTTTCTGGCTGTATGCTGTGTGTGCTGAGGGAGCCCTGGGCTTGTGCCATCATGACAGCCACCATCTGGAAGATGCTTTGAGTAAAAGTCTAAGTGTGTATCCCTCTTCAGGACTGGTGAAACCATTGTGTTCACAGTGGTGTCTCTGTAAGTTGCCCATGTCTGATCTGCTGCTAAGTACTTCCTCACCGATGCCTGAGCGAGCAGCCTGACACGTTTCTTGTACACTGGTGAAGACAATATTCATTCTTGCAATCATGAAATGTTATTGCATATACCACTGTTTCGCTTACCACATTGGACATAACACTGGAACACTCACCAGCCCCTAGAGCTCGGCCTCCAACACTTGTGACATCACTGCCTGACATGTCCAACCTCAACATCAATGATTTTTTGGCCCAAGGGTTGACCAGTACAAACCTATCATTTTCCCTAAGTAGATGTGTCACACTTCGATGGAGAATATAATTTTGGCTCTTGGCGTACACATTTTAGTTACATCTGCTGTTTTGTCATTTATGCAGTCCCACAACTGTTCATGCTATAGGTAAATTCACACAGTGAAATGCCACTAGCTATAGTTTTCCCATCAGTTTTCCAATTGGTAGCATTAGAATAGTATTTAGATAAACCATTGTATCAGCGATTCTGTTGGACCAGACAGCCACATGTTGATGCCAATTTGCTATAGCTTTTTTTAAATTATGCCAAAGTATTCAGACTGGTCCCATAACTTGTAAGCAGAGCAATTTACAAGTGGTATCTGATTGGAACAAGCACATTCACTGCACACACAATTACAAAACAAAATTATAAGGTGAATTTCTTTCAAGGAGTAAAAGAACTCAGCATATGCATAGCTACACCACAGCAGCTCAAAAGATGCTTTAACGAGAGGTACATAAATTCTATGCTAACACAATATATTTTCTCTTGCAAATAAATGAAGATTCTCTGTTTTGGGCCTGATAAACTTTATCATTGCTGTTTTATGATATTGTTTAAAAAATATTGTCTCCTCTCGTGTTACAGATGGTATCTCATAATGTCACATTCATGATTCAGTTCTGGGCAAGTGATGCATCTAGAGTGAATTCATCATAATTTGATAGTGATGTACCATTCAGCTATAATATTTCCAAAGGCAACGAAAATGTGCACATAAATCCTCTGACCATCGCCTTCAGAGGCCAGTAAGTGTTTTCATGTGTAAAGTATGATCTTGTACTGGTGCTGTTTTCAAGACGACATCGACTGAAATTAGTCATATTGGCATAAATATAAGTATGCAGAATTTAACCGAAAAAGTCACAAAAACGTTAACTAAAAGAATATCATCACAAAATCAAAAGCAGGTGTAATGTATATTTATTTTTAGACAACCAGTTTCATTTAAGTGATCACCTTCAAGTCACAGATATCATTAACCAGATTAAAGGAATGTTCCTTATTGTCAAGTAAACAATCATGAGTTGCACCACCTGTCACTTATACATGCATTCATTATCTTACATATTTTTCTGTTAGGCACTATGTGCATAACTTAAATGCACTGTTCAGCATACTGTCTAACCAAACTCATGTCATATGCACTTGACGTCAAGAAACTTTCCTGTAATGGTGTCCATGACTTCCAGATGGTGGCTTAACCGAAACTAGTTGTTTGCAAATATGTACCACACTATAGCAGCAGCTTTAGATGGTTTCTTTATGCTGTTCTTTAAATACATTGAAGCTGAGCAGCACTGGATTTCTCATAGAAATCATACTGGCCCATTAAACACGCAAGATAAGTATCGTTAAAAGAAGTCAAACTGGCTTTCGAAAAGTAACTGAAAGAGTGAAACTATTTTTGTATTCCTTCTGACCTACATTTCTATCTCTAAACAGTATTTACTTAGTTGTCAACAAAGCCCATGTTTTGCCACAATCATAACTACTAGTGTTCACAAACAATCGACTGAAATTCTTGAAGGTATTTTAGTTCTGTCTTTGCAACTGCAAAGAAATGTAGTCATCATACATGTGCTATTCTCTTTAATTATGTTCGTCTGTATTTAATGTGTAAGGGAAATGAATGTTTAGTGATGGACTTTGGTGAGAAGATGGAGGAGGTGGATACAAGAGGAGGAGAAGGTGAGTGAATAGTGAAGGCAAACCAGTGGAATGGACTATGCAGTGTTGGGAACAGGTTAGGGGTAAGAGGTGAAATGGAAGGGGGGAGAGGCTGAGAGAAAGTGAGGGGTGGGGAAAGAAAGGATCTATTTTTTCCTTTCTTTATGTGATTCTCTCAGTTATTTTATACAGTGATTGGTTTCTAATATTTATCTAGTCACTGACAAACTGTTTATTCTGTATTAATGCTTTGAGTATATGGAAGTTTTATTGCAAATGGGGGAGATATCTGACTTTACCGATTTTTATGATCGCCATATCTTTTTAAACTGTGATTCCCTGTGGTATTCCTGTTTAAGGTAGTCCACAAATGTTGAGTGATTTGTGATGTATTTACGTCCCCTGATTTACTCTTTATATCTTGTGTCAAATGTCCTGCAATGTAGATTTTTTCACAGTACCCGCAATTGAAATGGTAGATATCAGATTTTTGTTATTTGTCAAGTTTTACTTTGGAAACCTGAATACATACTGTGTTATTTCTTTTGTAGGCAATGTTCATGCCCTATTTTTAATATATTTCCTATTTTGTGCACGAATTTATTGCGTTAGGTCACTGTATGCCGTTTTCTTGTGATTGTGTCATTTGAATGAGTCATAATCTGATTTGTTTGTTTTATCGTTTATTTCTATACTTTCCTTGTAAGTTTGGTAATAGTGTTTCTCTGCGCTCTTTTTAATGCTACGTGTTTTATAGTGGCTAGCTCTTTTTGGTAATAGGAAGTGTTCATGGAAATTTTATTGAGTCTGTTTAGCAAGTAAATGATTATAGATTATGAGATCTCAGGCTTTCCCGGCGAATGTGCTGTATCCAAGGTTCTCGGGTGTCCAGTCGGATCCGTTCGTCGAAGTTCCACGATATTTCGGCGGATAACCGTTCCGCCATCATCAGGTGGAACTGATGGAATGATCTGTCTGCGCTGTGTCCGTGGTATTTATGTCCGCGGGGTCCCGAGTCGTACCCCGGCGAGGGCGGCCGGCGGGGCGCCGCGTGGTGGTAGGGGTGGGGGAAGCTGCAGCCACGCCCGGTGGTAGGCGCAGTCCATCTCCGTCCGCCGTGGCGGAAGGATCTCGCGTCCGCTCGTGCTGTTGCTCTTTGATGGTGTTTAATAACGGTTTCCAGGCCTTGCTAAGTTGAAACCCGGTGTCCCTGTTGATGAGGTTATCTGTTACTCGAATTTCTATGGCCTCCTTGTAGATACTGTCCCAGCAGGCACTTGTGGCAGTCAGGATTTTTGTCTCTTCGAATTTCGCTGTGTGTCCGGTTTCAATGCAGTGTTCTGCTATGGCCGAATGGCTGGCTTGGCGTAAGCGGGTGTGACGTTCGTGTTCTTTGCATCGGTCCTCGACCGTGCGAACTGTTTGGCCGATATTGGATTTGCCACAGCCGCACGGGATTTTGTATACGCCCGCTTTCTTCAGCCCTACGTCATCTTTTGCCGTTCCTAGTAGGTCAGGAATCTTTGCTGGTGGCCGGAAGACTGTGTCAATCTTGTGTCGCCTAAACAGTCTTAACAGTCTCTCTATTTTTGACGACACGTTGCCAGCAAACGGCATAAAGGCCAGAGATTGCTTTTCTTCTTCGGGTCGTTCTTCATTTCGGTTCTTGCTGCACTTCTGTTGTCGGAAGGCACTTTGGATTTGGCGGTTGCCATACCCATTCTTGCGGAACACGGTCTCCAGGTGTTTAAGCTCCGTTGTCAAGTTCTGTTCACCAGAGATCGAGTGTGCTCTATGTACCAAGGTGTTGAGCATTCCATTAAGCTGCGCCGGATGGTGGCTGCTGGACGCATGTAGGTACAGGTCAGTGTGTGTGGGCTTTCGGTACACACTGTGACCCAGTGAGCCATCAGACCTACGTTCCATTAGGACATCAAGAAAGGGCAGTTTTCCATCTTTCTCAGTCTCCATCGTGAACTGAATGTTACTATGGACCGAATTTAGATGTTGCAGAAATATCTGTAGCTGTTCCTGTCCATGTGGCCAGATGACGAACGTGTCGACCACGTAGCTAAAGAAGCATACAGGTTTCAGTTCGGCGGCTTCCAGTGCTTCCTCTTCGAAACTCTCCATGAACAGGTTGGCCACCACTGGGGAGAGCGGGCTCCCCATGGCTACTCCGTCGGTCTGTTCGTAGTATTGACCGTTGAAGACGAAGTACGTCGATGTTAACACGTGCCTGAACAGTTGTGTCAGTTCAGGCCCGAATTTCTCACTGATTAAGTGGAGAGAATCTTCCAGCGGGACACGTGTGAATAATGAGACGACATCGAAGCTGACCATGATGTCGGATTCTTGTACTGTCATCTCCTTCAGGCGGCCAATGAAGTCCGTCGAGTTCCGGATATGGTGCGCACATTTCCCCACATAAGGTCTTAGCATGCCCGCTAAGTGCTGCGCCAAAAGATACGTATCTTTTGGCGCAGCACTTAGCGGGCATGCTAAGACCTTATGTGGGGAAATGTGCGCACCATATCCGGAACTCGACGGACTTCATTGGCCGCCTGAAGGAGATGGCGGACGGAGATGGACTGCGCCTACCACCAGGGTGGCTGCAGCTTCCCCCACCCCTCCCACCCCGCGGCGCCCCGCCGGCCGCCCGCGCCGGGGTACGACTCGGGACCCCGCGGACATAAACACCACGGACACAGCGCAGACACATCATTCCATCAGCACCACCTGATGATGGCGGAACGGTTATCCGCCGAAATATCGTGGAACTTCGTCGAACGGATCCGTCTGGACACCCGAGAACCTTGGATACATGATTATAGATTGTTTGTGATTCTGTAGTGATTAGACGTTGCATTTCTTATTGTGTCTGCTGAGTATTTTCTGTGTATGATAAAGATGTGGTTCTGATTGTCTTTTCTTATAGCAATATCTAGAAGTTGATGATGCTTGCCGTTTGTGGCTCAGATATGGAAACTACTGTGGGAGTAGTTTCTTCTGTGTTGGGAAACAGTGTTATTGCTTTTAACTTTCTATCATCACATCTATGTGGTTTTCCATTCAGCTGCAGTTATGTTTGGTGAGTTAAATAAGGTATGCACCGCATTCCATACATGTTTCCTGCATTCTACATTCACTGATTTGACTGGAAGTTATAATTAATCACCTTCCTCTAACATTACGTTGTTTTATAGAAATTACCGATACCATGTATACTATCGATTCTCACATGGGTTAAAACTATCTCAGCTGTTCCATTAAAAGAATTCATATGATTTTGTATACAATGCATTATATTTCAGGCTAAAATGTGTAAAAAAGAAATTAATGTGTTACAATCGATATGTACTAATAGTTAAAATTACGCTTTTAAAAATATTTGAAATTACCAAATTTCTGGTATAATTAAAATTCATATTATTAATTGCACAGTCTAACACTAATTATTAAATTAATTTCTAGATCGATTTACAAAATAACGATACATTATTTTAATGAAGATTCTTATTTGGTAAAAAAAAGGTTGCTTTGTAAACTCTTTGCTTTGTACACTTTTTGGAATAATGTGAGTACCACAGAATGTAAGTAGTCGTGGGCATGCCTCTGATGGAAGTAGACATATTCTAAGTTTGTCACCAACATTAATTGTTTTTTAATGTGGAAATTGCAAAGTCAGTGTGATTTAGAAGAATGGGATAAAATAAAAAGATATTAATAGCAACGGGCATTTCTTCATCAGTTATTTAGTGCAACAAGAACCTACAAAATCGAAATTTCACCTGCAAGAATGTACCCCTAAGTAAGACTTTGAGCCACCAACAACAACGAGATAATGAAGATAAGTTAAAAGCTATTCTTTTGTATATTTTACACCTCTCTAAGCTTTCAAAATTTGTCCAAAAACAGAATTTTAATAGTGATGTGTGGGAGGATAAGATTACAAAGTGTAGTGAAAATAACTTCTTGAAATGGTTAGGTCTTCTGGTGTTTACTACACATTTTTGTATTGTTTGAGTAAAATGACGTTCAGCAAATATCTGTAGGTTACAAGAGAATCGTAAGTAAATGTAGCATATCGTTTTATACTTCCATGGTTCTTTGGAAACCTAGTAATGAATAAAGTGGTGTCATTTCTTAGTTAGTGCCGATTTTTATTGCACTACATATGCTTGCTATTGTGAAATTTATCTCACAAATCAATATAAACTCATCCGATATCCTATTCATAAGTGAAGTTACACTTGGAGTGTTGCAGTCACAGTGTATAACCAAAATGAGTATGAGTCTCATTAATTGTTTCTAATTAATTTATTGACTTTTTGTAGCAAATAATGCAGCCATTACTACTGCTTAGGTTAGTGACTTCAGTTAAATCTAAGTACACATTTACTTATTACATATATAAAATTATAAAATTACAGTCACAAATTCAGCATTTTTTACATCAGAGCTTTATCTCCATCTCTTATAGGTAACATATTATTAAACTATTGATTCTGAGGTGTTCTCACTCGTTACTGTCTTAATGTCTGATAGTAATGGAATCTTCATTTTTGCAAGGTTTTTCCACAGTTTATTTTAATGTGAAACATGTTTTGAACATCCCAAAACGACATGGTCAAGATCTTCATTGTCTTCTGGATGTTCATTACATGTGGGAGAGTCTATCACTCCAAGCCTTAGAGGTGTACAGGGAAATGTGCATGTCCCAACCTTATTGTAATAAATGAAGTTACATACCTCCTTGGGAGATTTTACTGAGGGTACCACAGATATTTTGGTACATTGCATTGGACTGAAGTGAGAAAAAAAGCCGTTTTCTGCTGTAATTTTTGCGACTTCTATTTCCATTGATTGTATGCCTCTCATTTTAAAACATGAAGATAGTCAGAATATGGAAACTGTGTAAATATCAGGTCCCTTCTTTGATGCTTTCTTTTGCAAAAAATAGTTAGGATGACAGCTTGTCTTCTAGTGTAGCTCTTCTAGTACCTGTCTTCTAGTGCGTCTCTTCTAGTGTAGAGCAGCACTTATATTCTCTTCGTGTAGGTGCTGCTCCTGTAGTGCAGCAGTCGTAGTCAGCATACTATTGGCTGACATCATCTCACAGCCTTCTCAGCTGTTCCATTCCAGGCCGACGTGTCAGCACTTGATGTTACACTGGAACATTCCTTTCCCTCCCCCCCCCCCCCCAAAGCGACGGACCATCATCATCATGTATGGAGTGGGACAACAGTGGGGGAGGTCAGAGGGTGGATGCTGTGCTGGACTGGAAGCTGTGGCTGCAGAGCATCAAGCTTCCAGTCATACCCCACCATCTGGCCTCTGCTCTGGCAGAAATGTCCCCTGGAACACGACCAGAAGGGTATGCATCCACCTCTATTGGCCAGTAACCAGATGGGGAATGCGATGGCTGCTGTGGTGTAGGCGGGTCCGGCTCCATCAGTAGGACGAGAGGAAGTGGAGGAGGCTCTGTCTCCATGGGTTCATCCCATGATGTCATGATGACACCCTATGGTGGCTGCCCAGGCTGCACTGTCCTCAGGATCGGTGAATCTGGGGGAAGAGACATAGAAGCATCACTGGGTACATGACAGTGGCGAAGTTGATTATGATGTCGGAGCTACAAGCCACCTGGACCTGAAATAAGATGCATGCAAGTGCCCCAATGACCTCACCTCGCACCCACCATCTGCTGCCACTAAAAACCCTGTAAAAGACAATATCATGTGGTGTGAAACAATACTTGCGGCCTTCCTTTGGCGCCGGATGCTGAGGTGGGTGGAGCAGTATCTGATGGCGGTGGTTGCGAAGCAATTCCGCCAGTGATGGTCCATCTCGTGTGTGCCAACGATAGGAAGCGAAAAACAGTTCCATTGCTTGCTCTCTCATGAGTGCGAAGCTAAGTTTGACCATTTGCTGCTTGAAGGTTCTGGCGGAACATTCCATTTTGCTGTTTGACTGTGGCTGGAACAGTGCACTAGATTGATGCTGTATGCTATTGCGTTCACAGAATGTTTCAAATTCATTTGATGTCAACTGAGGGCCGTTGTCTGACTCTGAATTCAGGTAAATTTTTGAGGCAAAAAACAGAGGACAACTGTGATACAGGTGCATGAGTACAGTGTCGACACGCTAACTGTTTCATATGAGCACAAGTACAGTGTCGACACGCTAACTGTTTCATATGAGCAATCCCCCAATGTCCTTGGTGAAGTAATTGCAACACTTCTTTTTGCAACGCTTTGGTGATCAACACACATGACTGTCCACTGTAATTTCTGTATAGTGAGGCTATGCCAACATGCAAAGTATCGGCACACTGCAGAGTTCTTTATGCTGTGCAATGAATGAGGCCAAGATGTGCGAATTTATGTTAGCAAAATGTTCAAATCTGGATCAACTTCTGTGGCCTCTGCAATTTTACTATAGTTCAGTGGAAAAGACTGAAGCAATTCAGAATCCTGAGCATTGATGTGACAAGATGCAGCAGAAGCATCATAGTCTCTATCAGGGCCAAACGGAAGATGTGAACATGCGTCAGCATTACGATGTTGAGCTGTCACACGATACACAATGTCGTACTGGTATTCAGACAACACCAAAGCCCATGTTTGCAATGTTTGGACAGTTTGTACAGGAATCAGCTGCTTTAGATGAAACAAGGACTGCAATGGCTTGTGATCCGTTACTATGTAGAATTTTCTGCCACACAAACAGTGGCGGAATTTGGCGACACCACACACAATAGCCAAAGCCTCCTTCTCAATTTGTGGATAGTGACACTGAGGTTTGGACAACACTTCAGATGTTAAAGCAATAGGCCTGTCTTTATCACCAATTCTGTGCGAAAGTACTGCACTGATTCCGTACAAGGAAACATTAACTTGCGATACAACTGGTTTGTCAGGATCACAGAGAACTAAGCATTGATCAGTAAGCTATGCATCTTTAAGTTTTTGAAAAGCTACTTCGCACTCATCTGTCCAAACAAAGAGGACATTCTTGTGAAGCAAGCGATGCAGTGGAGCTGAGATTTGTGCGGCATTTGGCATGAACCGAATATAGTAGTTCATTTTCCATAGAAGTGACTGCAATTCTGTGACCTTGCGAGGAACCTGCAAATCTCTTATGGCCAACAAATGCGACTGAAGACGATGTATACCTTGACTGTTTATGACACGACCAAGATACTGCAAACAAGTTTAAAGAAATCACGCCTGTCCAGTCTACACATTAGTCCTGCATTAGATTACACACGAAACAAAGCATGCAAATTTGCAATGTGGTCTTCAGGTGTACGACCTGCTATGACATAGTCCAAATAATTTGAACTGTTTGCCACTTGAGCAGTCAGCTGTTCCAAATACCATTGGAAAATGGTGGGTGCAGAAGCACTGCCAAAAGACAAACGCAAATATTTAAACAAGCCTAAAGGAGTATTCACTAGACACAATTTGAGATTCTTCATCGAGCAATATTTGAAGATACACGTCGCGCAAATCAATTTTTGAAAACTAGCGACCAGTGCCTAATCAGCCCATGATATCCTGTGTGTGTGGCAATGGAAAAGTATCAATTGCAGTTTGTGCGTTGGCTGTAAAGTCAACACAGAGGCGAATGCGACCTGAACGTTTGGCAAACAAAACTAGTGGACTCTGCCATTGACTAGCTTGTATGGGCGCAATAGCTCCGCTTTCTTCGAATTATTTAAGTTCAGCCGCGACTTTTGCCCATAATGCAATGGGGACAGTACTGGCGCAGCAAAATTTCGGCTGAGCGTTGTCTTTCATAGTAATATGTGCAACAAAATTGTTAGCCTTGCCTAAACCTTCAGAAAAAGAGTTCTGGGAATTCTTTTAGCAAGCTAGTTACACAGTCTTTTGCATGGAATGCAGAAACTGACAACACTTTGTCCTGAACGTTAAAATCAAACAAATCAAATGAACCAGGAGCAAATATGTTGTAGCACTGTAAAAGTAACTGTTCGCATATGCAAGGAATACATGGCAGGTTAAGTACATTTTCCGAGAACGGAAATGTCTTGTCCATTATAAGTCATCAGTTGCACTCTAATTTTAGACAGGTGAGGGGAGCCTAACAGTTCACGTGTGTGACGATTTAGCAGTGTGACAGAGGCACGCATGTCCAACCGAAATTTCACACTTTTCCCACAAAGAAGCATCTGAACAAAAAGTTTGTTGGACTGGCATATCACTGAAGAAACTGCACAATTGCCAGTTTTGTGAATGCCTGTTGCAGACTTTGAATATACTGCATTAATGACGTGGGCCTTGTGACTAGATCTATGTGAGTGGGCCGAATTCTTATGGTTGCAAACATATGGATTGTACATGTCCTTTCCTGCCAAAAGCGTAACTCTGAGCTTGTTAGGAGGGGCAGTCTTGGCATTTGTGCTCTGAATAGCACTGAGGGGAAGACTTAATTCTGTTTGCCTGTGTAGCCACCTGTGTAGCGAGTTGCTTACATGGTGTGGAGCACTGTTTACTCGGCGTGGTGAGCGCAAGCTGCCGCTGCTGTATGGGCTGATCACAAACAAGGAACTCAACCCGACAGTTTGCCGGCTGCTCAAATTTATTGGCAGACAGGCCACCTGAATCATTCTGATTTAGTATTTGCAGTACCTGCTGAAATGATGGAGCGGACTGTTTCAAAATCTGTTCTCCGAGTTTGACATCAGGTAAATTGTATATGATCACATCACCCAACATAACATCTGAATACAGAGCACCGAAGTACATTTGAATTTGCATTTCCTCTTCATACCCTGCAAACCTGTTATCCACCCACGATAAGTCTGTTCTGACCGTTTTTTGCAATTAAAGAGTTGATACCTAGCAGCTACCACATTCACTTGTTGGTTGTAATAGTAAGCGAATCTACAATGTGTTCATATGAAAGTTCACTCCAAGTGGAGTTCGGAAATAGTTTATAAGGCAGAACACTGCACTTCCTACTGTTGCGAAAAAGTAATGGCTTTTCACAGTACCTGGTATGACGTGAGCAAGTGTGTGGGCTTCAAACTGTTGCAACCACTCGAGGCCCTCCTCTTCTTATTCTTAAGACTGGCGAAAAGGTAATATAGCAACTTGCCGAGTCTGGAACTGAAACATATGCAGTAGCTGTGTTGCATCTAATGCTGTCAGCTGTGGGATCTGAGCAGGGAGGGTGGGATAGATGGGGTGGGACATTTTGGAAGAGACAAAGGCAACAAACAGACAAGGCAAGGAAAAAAAAGTACAAAAGCAAAGAAAATTTTTGCAACGCAAACCTAGAAACACTGATTAGCAAAAGAGACTCTTAAAGCAAGTAAACACACCTGCAAAGAAGAGACAAGAGAGATTTAAGGCGCCAGTAAAAGACAAAAGAGAATTCCATGGTTGCCAGGCACTGTGTTCTTCTCATAACTCATTCCCAATATGGGATCCTATCCACTCGTGTAATATAGGGTGCCTTGGAAGCTGTTTTCTCGAATAGCTAGACAACGCACAAGCAAATCATATTAATGGAGTTTATTATGGTAATTGAATTGACAATACTTAACTTCGCCATTTTCACAATGAAGTGTCGCAAGCAATTGGCGACATGCAAATAATCAATGTCCTTCGATATATACCATTTCCATGCAAGCAATTGCTATAGATCACAAGTCTCAGCTAAACAGTTACGATGACATCTCGTCTTCTAGTGCGGCTCTTTTAGTGCCTGTCTTCAAATGCAGCTCTTCTAGTGCGGAGTGGCGCTTATATTCTCTTCGTATAGGTGCCGCTCCTATCTCGGTGCGGTCCTAGTCAGCGTACTATTGGCTGACATCGTCTCACAGACTTCTCGGTTGTTCCGTTCCAGGCCGACGTGCCGGCCCTAGATGTTACACCGGAAAAGATATGATTTCCGCACTATTTAGTACTGAGCACAACATAAATAACTCGTGTAATCGTTACAAGCGTACAGAACGTACCCTTATTTATTGTCCTTGGAGAGTACTAACTCTTCCAGGGGCAGTGATCTAGCTTTTCTCCTGTCAGAGATGCTACGCCACCACAAACCGCATGACAAACCGCTATAATTCCTTCCCAGGTTTCCATAGAATTTTGCTAATTGCGCTTGCTGATATTATCTATACAGAATTATTGTAAACTTCGAGCATTCTAATTACCTGCCTGTCACCAGAAATTTTAGAGTTACTCCTAATCACTTATCGACTGGGATTGACTCTCTCATTAATGTATTTTGCTTCTGTATTTTACCTTTCATCAAAAGTAGCAACTTGTATAATACAGGACTCATCGGCAAATAATTTATGAGACATTTCGGGTCCGTGGTTCTGATTTCACGCGGTAAATTAACATGTTACCAGTCGCTCCTTTTTTCAACTGCTCTTGGGTACATTTCTTGTTTTTCGTTCCTTTTTTGTTGCTTGCAAGCAGTAGCTAATGTAACCAGAGCACACACAATCTTTTGTGTGTTCAACGTCTTAACCTTGTAGAGCTGCGCTGTCAATTGACAGCTTCTGTCAACATTAGTGATAGTGCTTCAATTACTGTCAATTAGTACTGAACTTCTGCAGGCCCCTGACGCTCAGTGTAGTATATATTGTGATCGAAACTCACTGGATTATTTCTTCCGTTTGATGAACTTTGCACGAGTTGTGTTATTCACTTTCAGTAATCTCTGTGTATTGTGATGTGCAGATGGTGAAATATGGTTAAATGCAAAGAAGTTCCTATATATACAGACGTTACTCCTGAATTATTTATTAATTCCATATGGAACAGACGTGAACCGGCATTATTACGTGGAATTGACATCGGTGAATGTACCGCTAAATGGACTACTGAATATTTATCGGAAAAAATTGGTCCGCTCGATGTAAAAGTTCATGTCAGCCAACATGAAAAGTTGGATTTCATAAATAAAAACTTCATATACAAAACATTACCTTTCAATGAACTTTTAGAAAGAGTGTCAGGTACAAGTAAGGCTTTCTTTCTGAGTCCGAACGAGTATTATTATTTGAGATCTCTTGGACTTGATCCTAGAGGCCGTGAAATTGCCGATATTCGAAAGCAGTTTCCATTTATTGCTGCTGATCTAAAAATTCCGCATTTCTTTAAAGATGAGGCATTCTTTTCCAGTGTACTTCGGGTTGGTTCAAAAAATGTTCAGTTGTGGACACATTATGATGTCATGGATAATATCCTTATACAAGTTCGTGGCCGGAAAAGAATTGCCTTGTTTAAACCATCAGAAGCTTTAGGCATGTACTTGGTGGGTGATAAATCGCGAGTATTGGATATTGACAATCCTGACGCCTCAGAGTTCCCAAAGTTTTCCAGTGTTCTTAGACACGAATGTATTATGGAATCAGGAGATATTATTTTTATTCCAGCACTTTGGTTTCACAATACATTAGCATTAGACAATGGGATTGCAGTAAATGTGTTCTGGAAACATTTGCCAGAAGAACTGTATGATAAGAAAGATGTATATGGAAATAAAGACCCCATTCCTGCAGCAAGGGTAAGAGTGTTTGAAACATGTATTTAACAGCATCAGTCTGTTATTAAGATGAAGTAGGGATGCAGATATAGAAATTTCTATTACTTGTGACTATTTTGCAGGCTATACAGATGACTGAGAATGCCACAAAATTATTGGAAACATTGCCTGGTGAATATAGGGATTTCTACTGCAGGAGAATGATAGCCATTCTTGAGAACAAACTATGTGGACAGGAAGACATAATATAGACTTGATGTCACTCCAGTGACACCGTGAGTGTGACGATTAGTCAGTCTTGAGGACAAATTTATAAACATAGTAAATTGAGAAAATAAAACTGATGAAGTCCTACCATAAATTATTGCATTGTGTTCTTACAGTTAACTGTCAAATCAGACACTTAATTTTTAAGACAATTGAATTAAGATATATCATTTGTTCAGTTTTATCACTATTTTGTTAAGGGTTAAGGCTTTTGTACTGTAATCACTGCGGTTCAAGATCATGCATACAAAGTATGCAGGTACTATGCTGATTATCACTGCAAATACATTAACTGTCTTTACTAACCAGCAATCATTTACAGAAAAATTAAATATTGCTCCATACCATAAGGAACATGCCCACAATAATATGATGATTTTGAAGACATGGTTCTCAGCATCCTGGATATATCTGAAGAAATTCATTGTGGGTGTGGTTAATGGCATGAAAGCTGCAGAAGTTGTATATTCATTTATTAAACACTACCGTACAAGGCGTAGTTCATGAGATACAGGAAGTCACCTAGTGGGCTTCTGCCTCCCCACTCATATTTTTTGTACTTGTGCAACATATGCATATAACATGCACCAAAATAATTTCAGGCATTTGCCCATTGTATGATTCAGCTTTCTTCTGAATTTACCATGTAGTTCGTTCTTTATCAGGAAAAAAAGCACGAAATATGGACACTGGGCTCTACTGCCCATCAGTCTGTAAAAATATCCCTTATTATTCATATTTTGTATGATCACTTATAACATATCATCTTCCAACCTAATATTGAAAGTGGGCTATGCTGCTGATAAGTCTGCCGTTAGCCATGATTTTGAGGTGGGTCACGTCTTTTGAACCAAGAACAATATAACAGTCAACATAAATGTGTCGTATAATACTCTTGACCAAATAGTGGGCTTAACTGAACTGTTCAATATTGCTCCGCCAACTGACAGTATACCCCATTTCACCAACTCGTATCCAGTCACTCAACTTCCCCAGTTCACAAATGGTTACCTTTCAACCTGTCCTTGACCTCAGGCTTTACTATCTAGATCAGTATGGCACCACGTGTTAAGTTTTCTTAGTCATCTTATTCACATTCATTAGCTTCACCAACTCTCAATCATACTTCCACCTTCAAACCTAGCTTTGGGCAATATGGAAGTATGATTCCAACAAATCTGCTTTGACCCATGATGTCATTAAGATGGCGGACATCTCACCCATGCCCCCCCCCCCCCCCCCTCCCTCTCCGCTATTTCTAGCATTTACCATATGGTGACCATAACATCACTAAATACACCCGCAAACAAAAGTACAAATGATGCAAAATTTTTCAGTCCAGCAATGAAATGAAACTAACAAGACAACTGTGGGAAGTAGGGGTTTAGGGATGGGACAAGCTAAATGTACAAGGATGTCACCATTTCAAATCAAACAAAACCGAAAAATAACACACACAAAATCCTCGAGAATAAACCAAACAAAAAAAAAAAAAAAAATTGCACAATAGGAACCACATATTTCATTTGACCTACATAGTTCAAATGCAAACAGTGATACTAAACAACTTTCCATGCCCCCTCATTCTCTCTCTCTCTCTCTCTCTCTCTCTCTCTCTCTCTCTCTCTCTCTCTCGCACACACACACACGCACACACACACATGAAACGTAGACATCCTACACTAGAGTGTGCCACCGCTTAATCAAACACACACTCTGCAAAAACAGTGTATCTTAAACACATCGTGCCTCAGTTATGTCACAGCACAGTTATGACATGGGTCAAAGCAAGTGGGTGGAATCTGACACTTTGCCGTAGCAAGACTTAGGCTACCTTACAGATCATTCTGTCACCACAACAACATGTTCAAAAAGCTAATATAAACATAGACAAAAAAGAAAAGGTCAATGTTCTGTTCTTATTCTGTCTGTCGCAGGTCTAATCATCATCATGTTATGGGATGAAGCTGACAGCCAGTACTGATAAGTTCAGTTCATCCAAGTAGTGCACATGTTTGGACATCATTGAAAGTAAAATCTTTTCATATGTCAGTTCAGTAAGCTTATGTGGCATTGCCTGTGAACTAGTTATCTTCATGTGGAAGGTTAAGATGGGACTGTGGAGGGTAAGTAGTAGGAGAGAATAAATTTCATACATCATTTCTGTCGGCCCAATGTAGTGTTCCAAGCAGCTACATTTTTTCCCCACGTCCACATTAGAATTGATTAGGGGAGAGTAAAAGATGAAAGGAACACCAAGTTCATTATCCCCTTAAATATGGTGAAATAAGGAACAGTTCATGACATTTTTTTCTTGCAGGGCTTAACATTAAAGCTAGAGTGTAGATCAGGCCAGTAGCAGTCAATGTAGTGCTTATGCACTGCTCATAGGTTGGGTAACATGATAGTTTCGCATACCCAGTGGGATGATACTTTCACATAACCAGAGGTGAGAAGAGAGGGAATGAATTTCTAGCATTGAAATTGAAACCATTGTCTTGTTTGCTGTTTATTGGTGTGTATTCGTGAGTTTCAAGATAGATCTTATGTGACTATTGCAGCAAATTCTATGAAGTGACATGATTTAAGTGGTTTAGTTCTGCCAGGTGATGTCCTTTGTGTTTGCCTTGTGGATTAATTGCAGACACGAAAATCTATCAAATATGACAGTGAAATGGCTCTTGAAGAGTCAAAGGTTTGTTTGGATGGAATCATCTGGAAGTGCAGCAGTAGCTACCACTATTAAAAGTGTTCCACTAGAAAGAATTCTTGGTTTTCTGGAAGCAAAATGAAACTTAGTACCATTTTGAAATTTATGAATGTAAATTAAAATTACTGTACTGGGAACTGGATTTGGCCAAGCAAACTGTGGTGGACTGACCACAGTTTTGTAGAGAAGCTGTATCTTGACTGAAACAGAACACGAAACATGGTGCTGCCAGTAAGATTGTTGAGATCAACAAATCTCAGTTTGGCTAGTAGTAGTTTGGGGGGGGGGGGGAACATAGGTGTTCGGAATTTTGTGTGTGTGTGTGTTTTGTGTAGACTTTCAGAAGCTATTCTTTGAAAAATTACTAAAGAGATTATTTTGCTGGGGACAACAGTAATAGCAGACTGTTTCTCCACATACAAATGTCTAAAAAACAAAGATTTACAACAACTTACCACCAATCACCAATGGACTTAAAAGGATCCAAAGACAGGTGCCCATACAAATACTATAGAGGTCACAAGGTTTGCCATTAAATGGTTATTGTATAGTGTAGAACAGTGAAAGATATTTTTTGATAGTTACCACTTCAAATATGTTTGGAGGAAACAAATTCAACAAGAGTCACATTTCACTGCTAATTGTTATTCCTAATGCAAACAGCAGATTGATTAATATTATTGGTTTCTGCAAATATTTTACTATTTTTCATGATTTCATCAGTTACACAAGGTGGTTGTTCCTCACAGCAAGTGCCGACAATATTCCTGCACAAAATATGTAAGTATGCCACTGGTTCTGTTCTCCACTTTTATCCCCATTACCATGGAACATGGTTAGACTGGGGATGTTCTTCAGATTAGTTCAGGCAGGGGAAGCTAGATTATGGCTACAATTACATAAAGAACTAAAAGTTGGGAAGTAGTAAAACAGGTTGTCGTGCAAAGTTATGCAAGTTGAACAAGAAGTTACCACTGTATAGATGCAACAAGAAAGGTCACACAGTAAAAGCTGCAGATTTTGATATTGTCATCGAAAATGAGCCTGCAGTAAGTGTGCGACAGAGAATGATGTCCTGTCAGTTTACTGTGCCGAATTTGAAAAAGAATTAATTTACTTGTGGACACAGATTCAGCTGTGTCATATTCCTATAAGTGATAAAATTAATGTAATCCCAAACAAAGTGGCAAGTTTGTGGTTAAAAGGAATTGTTAGTGAGACTGTGAGCTGGCGAGAGGTGTAGTTCTATGTCTGTGTCTTTGGATAAGATATTCCATATGATGGGTTCATGAGGAGGATCTTTCGTAATGCAGCATAAAGAAATATTTGAGGATGGTATGAATAAAAGAACGAGATGTCGTTCTGTGGAAAGAGATCCAGAAGGCTGTAAGATTCAAGAGGAAATTGGAACACAGGAAAAAGATGTGAAAAGTAAACAGTAGTTTTTGAGAGAAAAGTGAAAAAGAAGTGATAATTCTGAGGGCACCAGTAGCAAAGTGTGGAAAGTGTTGAGGAAGCAACTGAGAACTGATTATTTAAACGCAAAGGGAAAAGTTGGATGTCTGTGTAGAGTATGTGGATGTACTTCACTCAGCAGACGACAAACCAAGCAAGGTGGTGCAGTGGTTAGCACAATGGATTCGCATTCGAGAGGATGGCGGTTCAAACCCGCATCCGGCCATCTTGATTTAGGTTTTCCGTTTCACTAAATTGCTTCAGGCAAATGCAGTGATGGTTCCTTTGAAAGATGGCCCACTTCCTTCCCTAATCTGATGAGACCAATGACCTTGCTGTTTGGTCCCTCCCCCAAATCAACTAACCAACCAGATGACAAACAATCATGCATGTTGACAGTAAAGCACAGGATACCATTAGCTCCCAAGCATGTAGGGCAGTTAGTAAAAGCTAGATCCTATCAAATTCCAAAAGCAAAAGCCCAAAAATCAGTCTAGAAGGACAGTTAGAGCACATGCTAAATTATGCTATTACTACTTCTTTTTTCCTTACATCATATTGTGGGGGGTATCAGCGAGAAAAAGTTTCACAAATGTTTTAAATTGTGTGTAAAGTTTGTTGGAAGTCACTAAATGCTCACATTCTCTAATACTGGATGAATATAGTCTGGGTAATTTGCACACTGAGAGATATGTTGCCTCAGTACTTACACAGTTTCTAACTGTAATAGTTGACTTACTGTGTTAAGCATTTAAAGTAGTGTTGTAGATATTAATGGATATATTATAATAGCATTTTAAATTCAGTCGATAACTGTATGGAGTATTGAAACTCAGCCTTTAGACAGACAACCTGAAATTGGGACTATGTGCTGGGTTAGCTTTTTAGTAATATAGATATGATGTGTGCTACGACCACTCACTGCAGAAGCATAATGATAATTCCAAACAGTATATGGGGGATTGTGACAGAATAACTTAAATCTTCAACTGGCAGTTGTGAGATCCTGAGGAAGTAATCTCATCAGTCTAAAATGGCCAAGAAACTCAAAGCATCACTCCTTGAACTCTTAAAGAAATGGGTGCTGTGTCAATGAGGCAAACGGCAGAGCAATGTTTTTGAGGAGTACTTCAATATTGTAATTTCACAAAGTCATTAATAATGACAAGAGATGAATACAGTGAGGGCGTGTAAGGGAAATGGTGAAGAATTACCCATTGCATGCACCATCAGGCATGGCCAAGATTTGCACTCTTGGTGCACACTTGCACTCTGGGAGTGCATCTGAGGTTGCCCAGCACTCTGGCTTCCTCCACCACTACACAATTCTGAGGAGGGGCATGAGTGAAACGACTGTATGCCAAGTTCCAGGGTTGGACAAACAGGTCCTTGAGCTAGGTGCTACACTGTAGGTCTGTCAACTCAAGTTGGAAGTAATGGGGTGCATCAGCAACAAAAAAGAGACTGGCCTCACAAATTAATCAATATCAGTCTCCAGGCATGCAAAATCTTGGAATCTTTCTGAGCACTCATGACAAAGTATTTTATTTACTGTAATGTAGGCAGTCATGCCTTGCCAACAACTGACTATTTTGAGTTCTGGGTAATGTTCCACGTTACAAACTTGAAGCTGATTTTTCCATAGATTTAATTGATTTTTGAAAGCATCAGACTTTGCCATAGTAACTGTTACCTCATGATTCTGCCCTAGCATTGAGAGACTTGGTGAATTCAAATAACTGATGTCAGCCCTAAAAGTGGAGTCCACCATCCAACGTGGCTCATGGAGACACTTGTCCCCTTGAAACAGGATTGACCTTATCTTGATTATTTAATGAATATGGTTTATCAATTTGAAGTTAACAAAATAAAACCTGCCCTCCAGAAACCTCCCCAGATAATTTGGTGGCAAGTGGCAATCTAACAGGGGTGTAGGGGTTAATTTCAGCACTGACCTACCTTCAGATACTGTCTCTCTGAAGTCCAGCCATACAATCTTGACTTGCTAAACCTAGCTGTACTTACCTATGATGCAGTTGTGGTTACACTTCAGTCCCATCTGTGCACAGAATTGAACCTTGCATGACTATAATGCTCGGGAAGGGGTTGCTACACCATTAGAGGAAGAACAAACTAAGCTGGTAAAATCAGGTACATTATCAAGGCCTTTTAACCTCCAACTCAGCCAATGAACAGAATTTACAGCATTTATACAATTTACATAGAAGCAATTCAGAGGTAGGCTGCTAAATTTGTTAACAGTAGGTTCGAACAACACATACGTGTTACTGAGATGTCTTGGGAACACAAATGGGAATCCCTGCAGCGAAGGTGACATTCTTTTTGATAAACACTATTGAGAATATTTAGAGAACCAGCATTTGAAGCTGACTACCAAACAATTCTACTGCCACCAACATACATTGCACATAAGTACCACAAAGATAAGGCACAAGAAATGTGGAGGCATATAGATAGTCTTTTTCCCTCACTCTATTTGCAAGTGGAATGAGAAAGGGAATGTCTAGTGGTGGTACAAGGTACCCTCTACCACACACCATATAGTGGCTTGCAGAGTATCTATGTAGATGTACGCAACAGCACTCAGAATTCAGGGTGCTTCTGAGACTGACACTAGTGACGATTGACATAACAGTTCCATCCTATCAAATTTAGTTACTCACATGTAACAGTGCCATCACTTTGCTGCTCTGCCACGTGGGACTTAATACATGAACATCCAGGATAGTTTTGGAATCTGCCAGCAATAACACGATTTGCCCAGGACACATACTACGCTAAACCCTCCAGTCGTGACCACACAGTTATCAATGATAATCAGTGGCAACAGTGAACCAGTATACAAATGAATAATTAGTCTCATCCCACTTTCCAACAGTTGGTTAAGTGATGAAAATGTTATGTCTTAAGCTTTGTTCAGTTTAACTATTTCCATCTAAATATGTAGATATCGTCACCAGCAAAAATGTACTTTGAAGCAGAAATTAAAATCACTGCCTGTGTGACTGTACATATTTAAAATGAAATGAACAAATACAAAGCTTATGATGTAACTAATGTGGGCTGCCATCTGTCATAGCTCAGACATTAATTGAGACCTGACTCATTCTCCTCAAATACTGGTCTCCTGGTCCTACTAATAACTTCTGAGTCTTCTGTGTTGTCAAACAAGGTTCCTCAAATGGACATTCTGTAGAAACTCTCTCAGAAATAATTCTCACTTCATTATTATTCTTATAAAATGCTTTATTCTGATGAACTATTTTTTTATTTTTTATTTTTTCCTTGGTCATCCATTCCTTGAACTCATCTATCTTTTGGTTGCCAAGGGATGGCTGCCCTTGGAAATTGTGTCCTTTCTTTCATTTGTATCTTTTTGTATCCTTAAGCCAATCCTCTAGAACTTTTCATAACTATGCTCCCAAGCCTACCATGGATACATGGTGTCTTTGGGCATGCTGCCATCCCACTGACGTGGCGATTGTAGCTTCCTGCCTCCACACAGTCCCAAGAACTCTAATTAATGCCAGTGCCTCATTAAAATTGAAATACCTCATGATGTACCACTTGGAACACAATGCTGTTTTCGCCAAATTTACAAATAAATTCTACATATATTTAAATATGGTTGTACTTGATTATTTCTCTCCTTCATTATTTTAATTTATTAACATGGAGTGTAATGAACATGAGTAGTTGCATGACCTACCATGCCATGTCTCACCACGATGCCATTGTGTATAAAACTTCCATGACTTTTGAATAACAATGTGATGCCTCCTCTTTCTGATACTTCTCTTCCATGTAGGTATATTTCACATTCACCCATTTTCTCTTGCCCCAATATTCTGCTATACTTCACAGCCTTTGTTTCTGTTTCTCACATTTTCATTTCCTTCACAAGAACTACCGATTTCTTAGAAGCCACAACATAACTTAACACTACACATTTTAAGGAAACAAGCTGATACTTAATAATGCCGATTTCATTGCCAAGTTATGTTACAGTGGTGTGCAACTTCAGAGGAAATAAAACTTACATGATCACAGCTGTTTAGCTTTATAGCCCTAATATGCCGAAGCAATTAGCAATATTACCCGATGGAAGAACTCCAGCCACAAATAAAAATTCTTTCAAGCACTAGGACAGCAGAAGGCGGTCCTCTGACTAGTATAATCTAATACTGTCTTCTTCTCTCTGTGTTCCAGCCACAAGGACGGAATTCAGATAACGCCTTTACGTGAGTATATGTAGAAGTAGTGCTCTCAATCCCTAAACGCTGCATACTCAACGATGACTCTCTTCCTGTAGGCATAGTCCAGAATCGTGTAAGTTCACAACAGTACAGTGCCTAACCATTCTAACTGTAAAATACCCTGAGAGCAAAGACAGCAAGTCCATCTGCAGCAACAAAACCTGTTACTCAGCGACCGCCAAACACGGGCACTAAAATCAGAAGACCACCTTCTTTCCAACGCTGGCTTCCCAGCATTGCTCGTCTCCCCTCCCTTGTAGCTGCAGAAGGTGAATCATATTCTCAAAACCACGGAATATTCTCCCTCTTTACAGATTCTTCCAAACGCTGACAACCATATTTTAGTCTTTTGTCATCCAGCGCTGAAAGTTTGTGAGGAAATACCTATCCCCGTTAACTAGGATTTCATACAGTGGTATACTTCTCAGAGTAAAAATCCTCGGAAATAACCCAGCCTGCGTAATTTCTGAGGTAACACTTCCTCGTTCCTCTCTGCTGCATCCAAGATTTTCGGAGTTTCTGAAGTATTATCCAGTTATCCTTCTGGCCCTGCTACAATACCCGCTGGCCACCGCTGTATTGTGTTGCAGTGCTCAGGTGCCCCGACCGTCTGTCTTGGCTACTTCCTGTGTCAAGCAGGACCAACACACATGGAGGGCTTTTCCACCCAGGCCCTGAGTTACGCCTGCCATTTCATTTCCATTGGCGTTCCAACGTCTGCTAGTATAGGCAATCGTTTTGATAATAAAGACACTCCGTCACCTTTCATGCAATAAGTATTAACAACTATTTACAAGGTGTACGTGACAATGTCAGTGTTCTTTAAATATTCATATATACGATGTACAACCTATCAAAGATACCTAATTCCGGTTGTAAATCACAGAAAAGTATGTAGATAAGTGCTTATAGCAACCTTACAAGCTAAGAAGTGTTCCAGAAGCATATAGCAAAATCCTAATGCAAGCACTGCTAAGGTGCTTCAGGCATTGGCCAATCAAAGAATCAATGAGGAGGGGCTGCGTGGTGTTCCCCACAAGCATGGCAGTGAGCCATCATCTGCTCTATTTGCGAGTCCATGTTAAACCACAATGTTGGCAAGCTAATTGTTTGGTGCAGACCATGCCCCAGTGAACCCGATATAGCAAACTAAGAACATGTCTCTGGAGAGCCTTTAGAATCACCACACACAATTGTTCAGATTCAGTGCATAACAATAGGACATGTTGTAGTGCAGACAAGTCATGCCAATGTGCAAAGTATCAGCGTAACATTGGGCAACAGAATCTGCAAGTCTGTATCTACTGCCTTTGCCTGAGGAATCTTCTGGTGATCTAATGAAAACTTGTCCAACATGTCTGAATCCTGTGCATCAATGTGGCAACAAGGTACTTCTGAGACATCAAAGTCTGTGTCCAGTCCCAAAGTAAGATGCAAAAGTGTGTCTGCACTGGCATGCTTGATGTGGGCGTGTACTCTATCTCACATTGGATATTGGTAATGTGATAAGATGAGAGCCCAACATTACAATTTCTGTGCAGTGCAATTCAGAATGGGCTTGGCTGGGGTGAAAAGTGACTACCAAGGCTTGTAGTCAGTTACCAAGAACTTTCTTGAGCACAAATACTGATGAAATTGAATCACTCCAAAGATGATGGCACAAGCCTTGTTCTCTATTTGCAAATTGTTGCTCTGAGCTTTGTTAAGCAATTTGGAAGTGAAGGCTATTGATCTATCTGCAGAACCAATCCTGTGCGAGAGTACAGCAGCACCACTGCCATATGAAGAGGCCTTCTTGGTGAAGACTACAGGTTTGGAAAGATGGCCGCGAGTGTAGAAGTGTGTGAATCTAACTTGAGAAATAGTTATAGTTATGCTGTTAAAAAGGGAGTTTGTAAGAATTGTAACACTGAAATAACAACGCTAAAAGAACGAATTGCTAGCTTACAATTCATAGTCAGTTCCTTAAGAAGCGATATTGACTCACTCAAGAAAGAAAATCGGGATCTGCGATCGAAGCCAACACTAAGTGAAGTGATGCAAGACAAAAGTAATATATCGTCCGAGTGGGTAAAAGTGCCGTACAAAAATAGTGTTCCAACTACAAAAAGAACAACAAAGTCTGCTAAAAGTGTCACATTTTCGGAGAAAAACAAATATCATGTTTTGCAAACAAGTGACTGTGATAACGACTCTCCAAATGATCGTGAACTTGAAAAAGACAGTGAACTGAAAATGAATAGCGTTTTTTCAAATAATGTCAACAACAAACACAGATCATCAGGGAAAAAGAGTAGTGTACTATTACTAGCAGACAGTCATGGCAGGAATCTATCCAGCATGCTCCGTGAGAAAAATCGCGACATAGCAGTAACTAGTGTAGTGAAACCGGGAGCGGGATGTAAAAATGTTGTAGACATTAACTCTCAGACGAAATTAATGCAAGAAAATGACTTTATCGTTTGTATAATGGGTTCAAACGATGTGGCAAAAAATGAAGCAGAGGTTTGCGTGAAAACGCTACAGAATTTTTTACAAGCTAATAAATGCAGAAACACAGTAGTTGCCACACTTCCTCATAGGCATGATCTGATTTATAATTCGTGTGTAAACAAAGAAATTCGGAAAACAAACATTAAAATAAGGAAAATGTGTTCTCAATACACTAAGTGCGATGTACTGGATATACGCAAGCTGCATGGAAATCTGCACACGAAGCATGGAATGCATTTGAACTATGATGGGAAAAGATTTGTTTGTGATCGTGTTAGTGAAATAATCAAAGAAAGACTTGAAAGGGATAGAACAATTTATCAGCTTCCTGAACATCCTTCCAACAGCGAGGAAAACAAAATAAACAAGAAAGAAGAACGAAAATACAACGCTGCTGACATTCCTAATTTAAACTAGAGGTATGTGATGCTGTAAATATGATTCCCAATTACCAAATCGTGAATACGCCCGAACTAAAAATTTATCACCATAATGTGCAATCCCTGCGTAATAAGATCGATGAAATTAACGTTATATTAACACATGAACTTAATGATATCTCAGTGTTATGCATTTCTGAGCACTGGCTTAACCCAGAATTAATCCAGAATACGAAAATAAACAAATTTGTCTTGACTGCTTACTACTGCAGGAAAAACAGCAAACAGGGTGGGGTAGCAATTTACACAAAGGAAAATGTAGATTTTATTACACTACCTGACTTAACTAGGGCAAATGTCGAAAAGGATTATGAAATTGCAGCTATAAAAATTACTCAGTTCAACCTGGTTATTGCTACAGTTTACCGATCACCGTCCGGGAATTTTGAACTTTTCTTAAACAAATTGGAGTCATTGCTAAATAAAGTAAATAAAATAGATTGTGAATTGATAATCTGTGGTGACTTCAATATTGACTTCCTCACGAATAGTGGAAATAGGGAGACCATTTTGAACCTTGCAACGTCCTACAATTTAAAGGCTGAAGTAAAAGCAGCTACCCGAGTATCAGAAACTTGTCAAACAGCTCTTGATCAGTTTCTAGTAAAGAAGAGTTTACATAACACCTCACTAAAAATTTTCAATGCAGGTTTTAGTGATCATCTTGCTCAAATATTAAGCATAAAAGTACAAGGCAGTATTATTAACAACATGTCTCTTAGAACAGCATATCGAAGCTATAATCAGTATAATGTGAACTACTTCAACAACTTATTACAGAAAGAAAAATGGCTAGGAGTGTACAAAATGAACGATATAAATGAAAAATTCGACACTTTCATTGATACATTAACCCATTTCTTTGAACTTGCATTCCCACTGAAAACATTAACCATACAGGGAAACTCTAGAACAAACAGCTGGATCACAAAGGGAATAAGGGTTTCATGCCAGAAGAAAAGACTACTTCATGATATATGTAACTCAAAAAGTTCCTCACCTGTAGTACTCGCATACTATAAAAAATACTCCAAAATATTAAGAAAAGTAATAAAAGCAGCAAAAACAATGCATAATGATGAAATCATTTATAATTCAGCTAATAAATCAAAGGCTATGTGGAGTGTTATAAAAAAAGAATGTGGAGAATACAGACAACCTTGGAAAAATATAACACTATCACATAAAAATAAAAAAGTAACAAACCCCTTAGAAGTAGCTAACACATTTAACAACTTTTTCACAGGTGTTGCTGAAAATATGTTACAATCAAACTTTAAGAGCATCCAGGCAAATGAATATAAAATAAGTACATGCAGAGGATCAATGTACATCAGTTCTGTTTCACAAGATGAAGTAGCTAAAGCAATAAAAGGACTAAAAAATTCCAAATCGGCAGGTATTGATGGTATACCTGCAACAATGTTAAAGAAGAGCGCATCAAACCTAATTGAAGTACTCACACATTTATGCGACTGCTCACTTCAGGCAGGCACTTTCCCTGATGTGTTAAAAACATCAAAAGTTATTCCTGTATATAAAAAAGGGGATACAGACAATGTAAATAACTACAGACCCATCACAATTTCCTCCTGCATCTCTAAAGTACTGGAAAAAGTTATGTATGAGAAACTTATGAAATTTATAAATAAAAACAGTATCCTATGTAATGAACAACATGGATTCAGAAATAAGAGGTCAACGACAACTGCTGTCTATGAGTGCATCAATTCCATCCTAAACCTGATGGACAAAAAACAGGAAACAATAGGAGTCTTTATTGACTTGTCCAAAGCTTTTGACATGGTGGACCATAAAATTCTGCTATCAAAGCTAGAAAGATATGGTATTCGAGGTCTGTCCAACAAGTGGATCAGTTCCTTCCTGACAAATCGTATGCAGGCAGTGTGCGTCAAGCACACAAATATTCAACTAAAAACTGTATCTAATCACTTATCTGACTATAAACAAATAAAATGTGGTGTACCCCAAGGATCCGTATTGGGACCCCTTCTGTTTCTTCTGTACATAAATGATCTAAGCTTAAATATTGATGCACACAAATCAATCATATTTGCAGATGACACCACGATTCTACTAAAAGGAGACGACAATGAACAGTTACAGCAGACAGTAAACACGGTCACGAAACAACTTAGCAGCTGGGCACAGAGTAACCAGCTTGTAATAAACAGTAAGAAAACCGTTGCTCTAAAATTCCACAATGTTCCTAACAAGGACATGTTTATCCCATCAGTCTCTATCAATGACGAACCAGTTGGTAACGGTACTGAAACCAAATTCTTAGGACTTTGGCTGCAGAGTAACATCAGATGGAATAAGCATATTGAATGTCTCAATACAGAACTGAGCAAAACATGTTATCTTCTTTGTTCATTAAAATCATGCTGTAGTGAGAAAACAGTAATGAGTGCATATCATGCGTACTTTCATTCTCGTCTTAGATATGGGGTCACCTTCTGGGGAAACTCTAAAATAGCTAATAGCACATTTAAACTACAAAAAAGGGCCATTAGAATCTTGTTTGGGTGCAAGCCTAGAGACTCTTGTACACCCCTGTTTAAGAAATCTGGTATTCCCCCATTACCGTGTGTATACATTATGGAAACCCTTTTGTTCTTTAAAATAAATGTAATAGGCAAGGACCAGAGGCTACAAAAAAACTGTGATATACATGAGCACTTTACCAGACAAAACAGGAACTTACATATGACTCAAATCAGCACAGCACTGTGCCAAAAAGGTACTTTTCACATGGGAGTTAAGCTTTATAACAAACTTCCTGAAAACATAAAAGCTATCACTGAGGTCAATACATTTGGAAAATCTCTAAAGTCATATTTACAGCATCACTGCTTTTATTCCATTGATGAATATTTAAATTTATGAAATGTGTTATATAAATACTTGTGTGTAAAGTATATTATTGTAAGCTTAAATATGTATGCCTTGAAATTACTTTCAGCCTGTATATTTATAACTTGACTTGTCCAATGTCTTATGCATAAGCTGCTATGTAGACAACAGGACCAATAAAATACAATCTACAATCAAAATGAATGGCAATGATCACTGAGCAAAGCGTCTTTGAGTTGTCAAAAAAGGTGTCACATTCCTGGGACCACGTCTACAGTCTTGCAGTGAAGGCTGTGCAACTGTACCGCTATCTGAGCTGCATTCAGAATGAAGTGGATTTAATATGTCAATATGTTAGCTCCTCTAGCACTAACTGCAATTTAGTAAGATTCACTGGAAGTTGGAGGTCACAAATGGCCTGCAGGTGGGACTGTGCATTGGATGAACACCCTGAGAATTACTTACATGCTGTAAGTACTCAGTCTCAGTTTGAAAAAACACACACTTGGCTCTGTTACATTAAAGTGTGCCCTATGATAACACTTGGAACAGTGCGCTCAAATCACTAAGGTGCTTGTATACTGTATGACATGATACCACTAAATCATCAAAGTAACTTCTACACAAAGACACTGAAGCAGTTAACTGTTCCAAATAGCACTGGAAAATTTCCAGTGTGGATGCACCACCAAAAGGCAAATGAAGAAATGTAAAGAGACCCTTATGCTTATTAATGACAGACACTTGCTGTGACTGTTCGTCTACAGGGATCTTGAGGTAGGCATCGCATAAATCACTCTTAGAGAAGTAACAACCAGCTCCCAAAGGGTCAAAAAGTTCATCAGATCAAGGTAAAGGTAGTGAATCAATAACTGTTTGGGCGTTTACTGTTGCCTGAAGTCTGCATATGCAATTTGCCTGAAGGCTTCTTGATGAATACTAATGGAGACGCCCATTGACTGGCTGTAATAGGTGCAACAATGCCGCTGCCCTGCCATTGTGAAAGCTCATGATCAACCTGTTCAAGGAGCATGTGTGGTACAGTGCAAGCCCTGGAGAAGTGAGGCTGTGTTATCTTTCATGGCCACATGTGCAACAAAGTTAGAAGCTTTGCCTAAGCCATCAGCAACAGAAACTTTAAATTCAGCACACAACTGAGCAACACTTTCCTTTGAATCAAAATGAGTAACTGACAACGCATTGTCTACCACATGCAAGCCAAACGAATCAAACAAATTGAGGCCAAATATATTTGCACTGTTCCGTGAACACAAAATCTTGTGTGGCAGTATTTTGCAAATTCTGGTATATGGCAGGAAGGCTTCAAGAACTGAGCACTGGCAATGTCTTGTCCATTATATGCTGTAAGCTTAGTGTGTATTTTCTGCAGTGTGGGCTTGCCAAGATCATGAGTATTGCAACTGAGAAAATAAATTGAACCACCCCTATCTAATTGCAACTGAATAGCTTGACCAGCTATCACAAGGTGCATACAGAGTTCGTTACAATGGTGTTGCACCAAAGGAGAGGCTACCAATTTCTTAATTGTGAACTACCACACTTCCGCTCCACACTAGAATCTCTGGTTCAGAATACGCAATGTGTATAGCAATTTTGATTTCTGTGGGCATATACTAGGAGAGAGAACCATATTTTTATGTAAGCATACCACTCGAATATATCCGCTCTTGCTCACAAAAACAAGCGTTTTGAGGTGGGCATAAATGACATTTATGCGCTGAGAACTAGCAGGGGCAAGACTTCACACCAGTAGCATGTTAGCCTGACTGTTTACATGGCTGTCTATGCTGAATCCAAGTGGAACACTAATTGTGAGGCAGGCTTGTGTGGGCCTTGAGGCGGTGAGTTTGCCATAGCAAAGCAAAAAATGCTAAAACTAAATCAATATGTGGCAGCACAAACAAGTAAACTGAACAAAAAAGGCAAGGATGGGTCTGAAACAGAAATGTTCACAAGCACAAATGTGAAAAGTGCATACAAAAACGTCCAGAAAGCAATAAAAATTATGCAACAAAGGCTTGTGTCGGTGGTCAGGGCAGCCGGGATGCTGCGGTTCATATCCATGGTGGTTGGTGGCAGTGATGGACAAGGAGCTGTGAAGATGGCGGCCCCATTGGTGGTGCCATGCCCTGGTGAAGGGAGCATCTCGGGCTCCAGGTGATTTAGAGAGCTGCTATCTGCAACAGAAGAGGAAGGTAAGTCACAGGAAACAGGGGTCTTCCCGAGGTGGGACAACATCTGATTAATATGTGTACAACACACAGGGCCTGTAAGTAAGGTAACCTCCACTGTGGCCCCTCTCCCCCCTTAGTAGGCATGAGATAAAGCCTGGGGCCAATGGGAATGACATTGTGGGTAAATCAGTGCCCAAACTAGGTCCCGGAGGGAAAACTGATGATGCCGGGTCTACCAGTAGGGTTATAGAGGTGAGGAAGGCTGCATTAAGGAAAGTAATGGCCAATGGGCATGCCCATGTAAGTATGCTGTAGGGGTAAACCTGTCTTGTGGAGTTGACTGGTTGACTGGTAAGATGCCAGAAAGAGTGGCAATGCTGTCTCTAGAGAGTGGTGGCACATCAGCTTGGACATCAGCATTTTAAATGTGTGAACAAACCGTTCAACTCAGCCATTGGAAACAGGGTGGAATGGGGCCTTGTGAAGAAGTTCAATGCTGTTGTTTGAGCAAAAAGTGGTAAATTCTGTTGATGCGAATTGGGGCCCATTATTGCTAACAATGGTCTCAGGCAAACCTTTGATGACAAAAGTGCAGTTGAGCATCTGTATGGTTACCCTTGTGGAGGTGGTTGGATATTTCCGAGACATACAGAAACCCAGTGTCAGCATCAACCAGTATGAGCCAGGCTTGCCCAAGAAATATCCCCACGAAATCGATGTGGAGACTGGACCAAGGTGTCGAGGCATTAGGCCAAGGAAGGAACTGATAAAGGGCAGACTGCTTGACTACTCTGACACATGTGACAAGAAGTAACCATTGTGGTGATATCTTTGTCCATGCCCCGCCAACAGACATGGTGGCAGCCCAGTCTCTTAGTGAGCACCAGCCTCCAGTGTTGCTCATGTAAGCAGATGAGGACCCACTGCCAGAGGTTCATGGGGATGATGACCCTGGTCCACCCAGAGTTGCCCTGGAAGAGAAGAACCACCTGGAGAACAGACAACTCGTTTTGGTGGTACCAGTAACCTTGCAGCTTAAGGTGATGAAGCAGTCAATGGTCAGCCGGCTACCCGATGAACCTCCTGCAGGAACGGGTGAGCAGACACGTGCCAGGTGATGAACTTGTGTCCAACGGCAGGTTGGCGACTGCTTCTTCTGCTGCACTGTCTAATTGGAAACACACATTGGAATATTCATCGAATATCAGGTGCTACCAAAGAGGTAAGCAAGAAAGTATATCAGCATTAGAGTGATGGGATATGAAGTGGTGCCGAATGTCGTAGAGACAAATAGACAAGAACAAAGCCCACTGCTGAAGGTGGCATGCTGTTTTTGTAGGGACAGAAGCTGTCATTTTATAGACCAGAAGAAAGGGTTTATGGTCAGTCAGTAGCATTAACTTTCTACCATAGACATAACCGTGGAATTTCTTGATCCCAAATATAGTTGCTAACATTCCTTTATCAATTTGGCTGTAGTTCCTTTGAGCATTTGAAAAAGACATAGACTGAAAGGCAATGGGCTGCACCAAACCATCCATAGCCTGGGACATTGGGAGGACGACGGTTCAATACCGCGTCCGGCCATCCTGATTTAGGTTTTCTGTGATTTCCCTAAATCGCTCCAGCCAAATGCCGGGATGGTTCCTTTCAAAGGGCACGACCGACTTCCTTCCCCGTCCTTCCCTAATCCGACGAGACCGATGACCTCGCTGTCTGGTCTCCTTCCCCAAACCAACCAACCAACCAATAGCCTGGGACAGAACTGCATCCAGGCTGTAATCGGAAGCATCAGCAGCTAAGATCTGAAATCTGGTCGGATCATAGACTTCCAGATACATGGAGCAAGGGAAAGCTTTCTTTAGTGCCCAGAATGCCTTGTCACAGTCAGGCGAACAATGCCATGTCACATTCTTCCAAAGTAGTCCGTGTAAGGGTTCAGCCATGGCTGCCGCATGAGGGATGAACCTGTGATAGCAGTTTAATTGTCCCAGGACTGTCTTTAATTGGCTGGTGTTGGAGGGAGGAAGGAGATGCTCAATGGCATCCACACATTGAGACATCAACCTGATCCCTGCAGCACTGAATATGTGGCTTAAGTATTCTACTTGATTCTCAAAACAACATTTGTCCTTGTTGCCCTTAAGATTGATCTGCTGGAACACTGTGAACAGGGAACAAGATTGATATCCGGGTTCTGGGCGTCTTCGCCGGCCACCAATATGTCGTCTAAATAACTGGTTGTGTCTGATATCTCACCTGTTAGGTGTTCTACAAAGATGTTGGGCACACTGGTGTCACCAAAATGCAACTGATTATGCTGGAAAAGGCCAAATGGCATATTGATGATGAGAAGCTGCCAGAAGTTGTCGTCCAATGGTATCTGGAGACAGGGATCCTTCCGGTTGATTTTGGCGAAGATGCACCCTCCAGCCAGATGAGAGAGAATGTCGTTGACTTTGGGAATGAGGGGGCCGTCGATTACTGACTGGGCATTCACTATATGCTTGAAATCTACCCAGATGCACAACGCTTCATTAGGTTTTTCTACAATAACAATCAGCGATTCCCACTGACTGTGAGGCACTGGCATGAGGACATTCGCATCCTGAAGTCACTGCAGTTCCTGGTGAAGTGTATCCCTAAGGGTAAAGCACTTCTTGTGCACATTGAAGAATTTAGGCATTGCTGTGGGAAGGAGGGCCACATGAGCTTCAAAGCAAATAATGCCTTTAGTGGATTGCTCAAAGACAGAGCAAAACTGTGTCATCAGTTCCTGTAAGTAGGAGTTATCCACGACTGACCGGATGGAAAGAGCAGAATCATGGACCTCTAGGCCTAAAATATTAAAAAGACCCTTGCCTAAGAGGTTGTTGGCACAGGGAGAATTGATGACCAGAATCAGAGCTGTCAGTGCCATAGAGTAGTAGTGGACTGAAGTGAAAAACTGGATGCACATCATAATACAATCATCACTATAACTGCGAAGAGAGATGTCGAACGGGTGTAGGGGTGGGGACCCCACCTGCACATATGATTTCCAATCAATGATAGTTACAGATGAGCTGGTATCGACCTGAAAGTTGAGGGTGCACATCGTTAATTGACAGGAGGGTATAAATGGCTCTCGTGGAATGTGAAATGACTGATTGAACCAAAGAAATGGTGGGAAAAACATTGGCCACATCATCCTTCCCATATCAGACAAATTAAAGTGGGTGGAATCAACCAATATCTTGGAGGAAGACTGACAGATCCAACCTTCATGTCCCCCTTTGCCACAGGTGGTGTATTTATTGCATCAGTGGGGACTGTGACATCGCAGATGCTGGGAAGAACAACATCGAAAGGAGAGCAACAATTATGGGTGGCGACCAACCACAAAGTTTGTACCCACAGCTGATTCTCTGTCCAGCCTGATAAGCGTAGAAGAGGGCATGACCAGTACATTGTTCACATAGCATACACAGAGGACAGATCCTGGAGAGAGGCATTAGAACGTAACAATGGCTCAAATGCCCTTATAACCAAAAGACGTGTGTCCAAAGAAGGAACTTTCAGTTTCAACTGGTTGACATGGAGCACGTTGTCATCTGGTGCGTGAATGAGAACGATGCCACACATAGAGAAGTCACATAGGACTGTTTAAAGGTAGGATTCTGACAGACAAAATGCCAGTTGCTGGATGAGCCTTCAAGATGCATGGTCCATTCCTGGGAAGACTGACAGGTGGCCTTGTGGCAGCAAAAAAAATTTATGACTTGCAGCGGCCACATGGATTCTGGGCTTTGAAGTACACGGAAAGACTGACCTTCTGAGTGTTATAGGAGAGAACATGGGATTGCACCTCCCAGTTGTAATTGTTGCGGGAGGTGGCAGATCTTGGGCACAGAGCAGGCCTGCACATGTGAATCACAACATTGGGAAGTTAAGTTCCTCATCACCACAGATATGTCTGTAAACTATGGACAGAAAAAGTTCTAAGTCACCCGTAAGAATTTTTTAACTCTAAACTCCCAACACAATTTCTCTTCTGACTTATAAAGTAAAGACATATAAGTTAGCCGATTCTGATACCTACAAAAAAAATGGAAAAAAAAAATCAATGTTTCCATTGAGCAAAAAAATACTATCTTAAGACAAAGATGGAAGTTCGTCATTGCCAAAAAAAGTTAAGCAACAAAACAGTTATTCTGGTACTTCTTGATGAGCATTGTCAGAGACTATGTAATCGTAATGGATGGCTGAGGACGTGAAGAGTTCCTGGGTTGACATCACAACGACAGTGTATCGTGCCGTGGCTGCTACGATGGCACTGTGATGAGCACCTGATTGATGAAGAGCATTAGCTCCTAGCTGGCCCAGGCAATTCACTCTGTTTGAATCCCCTCTGAACCTCGGCATGAGGCTACATAGGATGCCCACTCCAGGATACATTATGGACTATTTTCAGCCACGTGTTGTGCAGAAGAAATTAGGTCCATATACATCGTGACCTCTTGTGGTGCAAGTGAGGTCAACTGGTGGTCACTGAGGAGAGTCTGCGTGTAGCAGCAAAGCTGCCCCCTACTTGGTCTGGGGCCTGCTTTACAAGTCTTTTCAGCAGGTGGCTGGCATCACAGACACTCAGCTAGATATATTACACTCAGATTGATTTCCAATGCTCCCACTTCACTGGTTCCAGTGATACAATACTTGGAGGTGCCACCCCATCTCCTCTTCATACAAAGCTCTTGTCAAATACAAATCAGGACTGAAAACCTCTGTGCTGCTTAGTCCCCTCTTCATTTTATCCATGTCAATTACACCTTCTGTCTCAAGTGGTGAACGGGAATCTACTCAGACTCTTTCAGTATCGGCCATTCTGTTCTGTAATGTTGCTAACATGCCCAAAGCAGCTGATAAAGAATATCAGAGCTTAGCTTTTAAAGTGTGGGGGCATTTGTTCTTGCACAAACCTTCCCAGATAATTTGTTCCAGCACTTTAAGTACATTGGTTTACATCAAGAGAAGGAAACAGGCCAATACTCTGTTTTGCAATGTAATACGGATTGACCTGGATATGATGGCAAGTGGCAATCTTATAGGGATGCAGGTTTTAATTTCAACACACATCTACCTTCAGATACTGTCCCCCTGGAGTCCAGCCACACAATCTTGACTCGTTAAACCTACGTGTATGGAGTTGTGGTTACGCTTAGCCCCATCTGTGCACCTAACTGAACTTCGTACAACTATAACAACACTTGGGAAAGGATTGCTACACTATTAGACTATAGACCTATATCTCTACCATCGATCAGTTGTAGAATTTTGGAACACGTATTATGTTCAAGTATAATGACTTTTTTGGAGATTAGAAGTCTACTCTGTAGGAATCAGTGTGGGTTTCGAAAAAGACTATCATGTGAAACCCAGGTCGCGCTATTTGTCCATGAGACTCAGAGGGCCATGTTTCTTGACTTCTGCAAGGCGTTTGACACAGTTCCCCACAGTCGTTTAATGAACAAAGTAAGAGCATATGGACTATCAGACAAATTGTGTGATTGGATTGAAGAGTTCCTAGATAACAGAACGCAGTATATCATTCTCAATGTAAAGAAGTCTTCCGAAGTAAGAGTGATTTCAGGTGTGCCACAGGGGAGTGTTGTAGGGCTGTTGCTATTCACAATATATATATAAATGACCTTGTGGAGAACATCGGAAGTTCACTGAGGCTTTTTGCAGATGATGCTGTAGTATATCGAGAGGTTGTAACAATGGAAAATTGAACTGAAATGCAAGAGGATCTGCAACAAATTGACACATGGTGCAGGAAATGGCAATAGAATCTCAATGTAGACAAGTGAAATGTGCTGCAAATACATAGAAAGAAAGATCCTTTATCATTTAGCAACAATTAGCAGGTCAGCAACTGGAAGCAGTTAAATCCATAAATTATCGGGGAGTAGGCATTAGGAGTAATTTAAAATGAAATGGCCATATAAAATTAATTGTCAGTAAAGCAGATGCCAGACTGAGATTCATTGGAAGAATCCTAAGGAAATGCAGTCTGAAAACAAAGGAAGTAGGTTACAGTACACTTGTTCGCCCACTGCTTGAATACTGCTCACTGGTGTGGGATCCCTACCAGATAGGGTTGATATAAGAGATAGAGAAGATCCAATGGAGAGCAGCACACTTCATTACAAGATCATTTAGTAATTGCGAAAGCATTATGGAGATGATAGATAAACTCCAGTGGAAGACTCCGCAAGAGAGACACTCAGTAGCTCGGTACAGGCTTTTGTTGAAGTTTTGAGGACATACCTTCACTGAGGAGTCAAGCAGTATATTCCTCCCTCCTACATATATCTCAGAGATATAATCAGAGAGATTAGAGCCCACACAGTGGCATACTGACAATCTTTCTTTCCACGAACAATACGAGACTGGAATAGAAGGGAGAACAGATAGAGGTACTCAAGGTATCCTCTGCCACACACTGTCAGGTGGCTTGCGGAGTATGGACGTAGATGTAGATGTAATAATAATTAACAAATCTGGTAAAACAGCTATATTATCAAGGCCACTTTGATCTCCAATCTTGTTAGTGTACAGAATTTACAGCATTCATGCAGAGCAAACAATAGCACTCATCAGATTTTAGGAAGCCTGTGAGACTGAAACTAATACCAATGACATAACAATTTTGCCCTGCCCTGCAAATAGCACTACCATCATTTTGCAGCTCTGTTATACAGGAGTTAAACATGAACCACGAGGATAGTTTTGGAATCTGTTGGCACAAATGACACAAACCCCTCCAGTCTTGATCACAAGACGGTCATAAACAATCCATAGCAACACCAAGCCAGTATGCAACTAAATAATTAATCTCATCCCAGTTACTGACAGTTGGCTGAGCAATGACATATGACATACCATAAGCTGTGTTCAGTTACACTACCTACATCTAAGTCTGTAGATACTGTTGTCAGCAAAAATGTACTTTGAAACACCAATTAAAATCACTGTCAAAGTGACTGTACATATTCAGTCTTATTTAACATGAAATGAACAAATACATAGCTTACAATGTGTCTTAGGACTGTCATAGGTCCAGCCTTAATCAAGCCCCAACACATTCTCCTCTACACAATGGTCTGTCAGTCCTACTTTTAACTTTTGAGTCTGCTACGATGTCAGACACACTACTTTATCAATTATTTTTCCTATCAAAATTGTAGTGTTCTTCACTGGTTTCTCCAGTGGAAACTCTTTAGCATCACTCTCTGAAATACCACTTCCTTCATTCTTCTCCTTATAAAATGTGTTTTTTTTAATGAACTAATTTTTTTTCCTTGGTCATCCATTCCTCGGACTTGTCCATCTACCAGTTGTCAAGAGACATCTGCCCATGGTCCCAAGAGTTCCAGTTTCATGCCTAATTAAAACTGCAGTATCTTGTGATATACCACTTGGATCATGATGTTGTTTTCACCAAATTTACTCTAATAACATTCTACATGCATCTATGTATAATTCACTTGATTATTTCTCTCCTTCATTTTTTTTAATTTATTAACTTATTAACTTGGAGAGTAATGAGCATGCACAGTGATATGATTTGCCACTGTCATGTCTCACTCTGTTCCAATCATTTCTGGAAATGCTGTGATCTCATCTTAAATTAAATTAAGGGGCCTATTCAGGAGTTATCCATGACTTAACTATCTAACTTCTGAGTGAAATGGAACATCAGCATATTTGGCTCTGAAATAAGCCAATAATTCTTTAAATGTAGAATGTCTCAATTTATTTGACCAAATATAGTTCACAGTATGAACAACCACTTCCACGGTGACAGCTAACATGTAGGCAGCACCTCCTATTTCACTTAATATTTGATAACATTTAATATAATGAGTCTTCTGAAATGCATCGAATAGGAGCAACAATCCATAGTGGAATAGAAAAGTGGGAGGGATAGCAGGTTATGGGTGGGTGAAGAGGAAAAAGTGCTGCCTGGCAGAGCATGCAAAGACTAGAGGTGGCAGACAAGGCTACCTGGTGCAACATCGGGAGGCTGTGGGGGAGGAATGGAAGGGAAAAAAGGGAGCGAGGATGAGGAGAGCAGAGAAGGGGAAAAGATCAGTGGGTGCATTGGCAGAAACCAGTGCACAAGGAGGGTGGGGGCATGAGTTGGTAGGAGGTGACAGGACAAACAGGGCAGAAACTGTTGGATGGCGGGTGTAGAGACAATAGGCTAAGTTGAAGCCGGGATGATTTCAGGAATGGAGAATGTGTTGGAAGGAAAACTCCTATCTGTGCAGTTCAGGAAAGCTGCTGGTGGCGGGGAGGATCCAGATGGCCCAGAGTCTAAAGCATCATTGAAATCAAGCTAGATTATGATCAGCTGCATGTTGTGCAACAGGGTGGTCCACTTTGCTGTGGGCCACAGTCTGGCAGTGGCTATTCATCCTGGTGGATAGCTGGTTGGTAGTCATACTAATATAAAAAGCTGAGCAACGATTGCAGCAGAGCTGGTATATGACACAGGTGCTCTCACAGGTGGCCTCTGATGAGATAGGATGAGCCTGTGACAGGACTATTTCCACCTCCAAGAACCAGCTACAAAGGAGCACCTTCCTCATCACCAAATACCACCACAAACTAGAACATCTGACCCACATCCTTCATTAGGGCTTTGATTATCTATCATTATGCCCTGATATGAGAGGCGTTCTACCCAATATCCTTCCCACCCCTTCTAAAGTGGTGTTTTGTCACTCATCCATTCTCAACAGCAATCTACTCCATCCCTGTGCCACTCTGAATCCCTTGCCATAGGGATCATATCCCTGTGAAAGATGCTGGCGCAAAACCTGTCCAATCCACCCACCCTGCACTTCCTATTCCAGTCCTGTCACAGGGATATTTACCCCACCAGAGGCCAGGCCTCCTGTTAAAGCAGCCACTTCTTGTACCAGCTCTGCTCAAGTCATTGCTCAACTTTCTATATTTCATCTATATGTACACCTATACTCTGCAAACCACTGAGAGGTGCTTGGCAGAGGGTACATCCCATTGTACCTGTTATTAGGGTTTCTTCCTTTTCCATTCACTTATGGAGCACGAGAAGAATTATTGTTTGAATGCATCTGTGACGCAGTATTTACTCTAATCTTACCCCTATGACCCTAGGTAAGTGATACATAGTATATCCCAGTAATCATTTAAAGTCAGCTCTTGAAACTTTATTAATAGACTTATCCAGGTTACTTTCGTCTATCTTCAAGAGTCTTCCAGTTCAATTACTTCAGGATCTCTGTGACACTCTCCCACAGATTAAACAAACCTGTGACCATTCACGCTGCCCTTCTCTGCATATGTTCAATATCTCCTGTTATAATTGGTATGGGTCCCAACACATGAGCAATATTCTAAAACCAATCACATGAGTGATTTACAGGCAGTCTCCTTTTAGACTGATTGCACTTACCCAGTATTCTACCAATAAACCTAAGTCTAACACTTGTTTTGACCACAACTGAACCTATGTGATCATTCCATTTCATATCCTTACAAAGTGTTGCACACCCAGGTATTTGTATGAGTTGGCCGATTCGAACAGTGGCTCATTGAGAGTATAGTCATAGGATACTGTGTTTTACATTTTATGAAGTGCAAAATTTTACATTTCTGAACATTTAGACCAAGTTGCCAATCTCTGCACCAATCTTATCAAGATTTGACTGAATATTTATGCACCTTTGGAAATCAAGAAAATACTGCATCTACCTGGTTGCCTTGATCCAAAGCTTTCAGTATGTCACGTGAAAGAAGTGCGAGTTGGATTTCATATCATCAATGTTTTCAAAATCGATGCTGGCTGGCGTTGAGGAGGTCATTCTGAGATACCTCATTATGTGTGAGCTCAGAATATGTTCTAAGATTCTACAACAAATCGATGTCAAGGATTTGGTTGGTAGTTTTGTGGATCATTTCCACTAGCCTTCTTGTAGACAAATGTGACTGCCACCTTTTTCAAAAAACTGGGCATGGTTTTTTGTTTGAGGGATCTGTGATAGATTACAGTTAGAAGAGCAGCTAAATCAGCTGCAAATTCAGTATAGAATCTGATAGGGATTCCATAGGGGCCTAGAGTTTTCTTCTGAAACTCTCAACAACCTCTGGTTCTTTCAACTTATCCAGGTCCCATCTCCTTGATTTCCTGCCTTTTTCCAATTTCTTCAGTTTTAATCTACAGCTCATAACCAATAAACTGTGTTCAGTGACTGCATCTGCCCTTGGAAATGTCTTACAATTTAAAATCTGATTCCTAAATCTCTGTCTAACCCTTATATAATCAATCTGAAACCTTCCAGTGTCTCCAGGTCTCCTCCATGTATACAACCTTCTTTTATGATTCTTAAACCATGGGTTAGTTATGATTAAATTATGCTCTGTGCAAAATTCTACCAGGTGGTTTCCTCTTTCATTCCTCTCTCCCCCAGTCCATATTCACCTACTATTTTTGCTTCCCTTACTTTTCCTACTATCGAATTCCAGTCACTCATCACAATTAAATTTTTATATCCTTTAACTACCTGAATAATTTCTTTTATCTCATCATACATTTTTTTTTTCAATCTCTTCTTTATCTGTGGAGATAGTTGGCATATAAACTTGTACTACTGTTGTAGGCGTGGACTTCGTGTCCATCCTCGCTACATTAATGCATTCATTATGTTCATAGCAGCTTACCTGCATTCCTATTTTCTTATTCATTATTAAGCCTACTCCTCCCTATTTGACTTTGTATTTATAACCCAGTATTCATCTGACCAAAAGTCCTATTCCTACTGCCACCAAATTTCACTAACTCCTACTATATCCAACTACGTCCTATCCACTTACCCTTTTAAATTTTCTAACCTACCTGTGCAATTAAGGGATTCCATGGTCCAATCCATAGAATGCCAGTTTTTTTTCTGCTGATAATGACATACTCCAGAGTAGTCCCAGCCCTGAGATCCAAATGGGGCACTAGTTTACCAGAGGAATACTTTACCCAACAGGATGCCATATCATTTAATCGTACAATAGAGCTGCATGTCCTCGGGAGAAGCCTTCTATGTGGAAATGACCAGCAACAAACTGTCCATTCACATGAACGGACACAGGCAGACAGTGTTTGTTGGTAATGAGGATCACCCTGTGGCTAAACATGCCTTGGTGCACAGCCAGCACATCTTGGCACAGTATTACTCCGTCCGGGTTATCTGGATACTTCCCACTGACACCAACTTATCAGAACTCCGGAGATGGGAACTTGCCCTTCAATATATTCTCTCTTCCCGTTACCCACCAGGCCTCAACCTCCACTAATCTCAAGTTGCCGCCCCTCATACATCACCTGTCATTCAACAACATCTTTGCCTCTGTACTTCCGCCTCGACTGACATCTCTGCCCAACCTCTTTGCATTTACATATGTCTGCCTGTGTCTGTATATGTGCAGATGGATGTGTGTGTGTGTGTGTGTGTGTGTGTGTGTGTGTGTGTGTGTGTGCGCGCGAGTGTATACCTGTCCTTTTTTCCCCCTGAGGTAAGTCTTTCCACTCCCGGGATTGGAATGACTCCTTACCCTCCCCCTTAAAACCCACATCCTTTCATCTTTCCCTCTCCTTCCCTCTTTCCTGGTGAAGCAACCTTGGGTTGCGAAAGCTTGAAATTTGGGTGTGTGTTTGTGTGTTTTTTATTGTGTCTATCTACCAGCACTTTCTCGTTTGGTAAGTTACAGCATCTTTGTTTTTTATATATATTTTTCCCACGTGGAATGTTTCCCTCTATTATATTCAAACAAAATTAAAACACTACAAGATAGTGGTTCAGCCAGAGGTAACATGCACAAGTGAGACTCTTTTTAAAGTCACTCAGAGAAACAGAGTCGACAAAATACTAGAAGCAGAGAGAAGAATAGCTAGAACATGCATAAATAAAAAATACCAGAAGGAAGGACAATGATGGGTAGTGCCGAATGAAGTAGTGTACAGGGAACTGGAGCCCATCACAGATACTATACATAAAAAGGGGATTTCTTTCTTTGGCCACATAATGAGGACACCAGAAACCAGATTAGCAAGAAAAATTATGCAGAAACTGTGGAATCTGAAGCAACAAGTAGGATGGATGAAGGAAATAAAAGAGTATATGAGAGAACTAGATATAACCTTGGATGATCTGCAAAACAATGCAGAAAATCTCAAGAAACGGAAAGACAAGAAAATAAGATTTAAACCAAAAGTAGGCAAACAACACACAATGAAAAGGGTATTTACAGATGAGGAAAGACAGGAAAGATCAGAATGAATGAAAAGATACTGGGCAGTTAAGAAAGAATTAAACATGCACTTATTGAAGAAGAGGACCAGGAAATGATTGACTAAAGTGGTCCAATGAGGCCACAAAAGCAAATAATAATAATAATAAGTGCTATTCATAAAGCTACTTCTGATAACTTTTTTCAAAAAATTAAATAAACTTACAGAACTGTTTTACAATACCATAAAAGTACACACACTTATTTATTTTTCCACATCATTTGCAGCCACATTGAAACAATTGTTGTAGTCTGTGACGAGCTTTGAAATTCTGTAATCATAGAATTCTGCTGCCTGTGACTGAAGCCAACTTATGACACTGGTTACTTGTATGTATGGAAGGATATGTGGGGGGAAAAAAACAACAACAACTACTACTACAAAGCTAGTGAAGTCCATTGGTAGCTTAGTAAAGATTATGGGCCAAATGTAATGAGTGAAAATGGTGTAAAACAATGGTGTTGCATACTCAGAAATGGGTGAACCAGTGTGTTCATGATAAAGACAAAAGTGGTCAACTGAGTATTGTGGATGTAGATCTGATTCATTTGAGTGTTGAAAGTATTAGAGAAAACTGCAGATTCACCATCTCAGAGCTATGTGTTCATCTTCCACAGATTAGTCATGCTCTTCTGTACAAAATCAGTATAATAAGTTGGTTACAATCACAGGAAGCATAATTTTACAATAACAGAATTTCAGGGCTTGTCAAACATTATAACAAATGTCTCACATTGGCTGGAAACAATGTGAAAAAATAAATTACCATGTAGGTAATAGGAAATGTAACCCTAAGATCATGCAGTAACCATCACCTATATGAAGTGAAACTTGCATACATTCCCTGGGGCAATACTGGATAGAAGGATGGAAGGCTGGGACCGATTGATTGAGTCAGGTTACAAATTACAATAACTGAGTCTTTATTAAATAACAGACTCTGCAATACATAACAGGTCCCAATCTCATTCTTGAAATCTAATTAGAGCTCAAGTACTTAACAACATAAACAGAGAAAAGATCAGACACATTAACAGGTGTAAAAACAAGGCTCACAAGCAATATAACTCACTGTCTTGAGAATTTGGAAGCAACTTTACAATGGTTAAATTACCATCTTAACAACTAGAGCATGCTAAAAATGCAGCTTACTGACTCTCTCTCTTGAGAAAGATCTAGGTTTGGCCCCTGAAAATCTCATTTAAAATTGGTTGCTATTAACAACCACCTGATTCCATTACACCTGCAGACTGGTGCATGATCATTTTGGGAAAACTATCAATCCTCCACATACAGTTTCAAACACAATTAACAACTATTCAAATGTTTACCCAAAACAATTCAGTATTAGATACAAGACAAACCACCATGTAAACAATGTCCATTTACATGAACTGAAACAATCATTTGCTGTGACATATAACATCATTATTCATGACTAATTCATCTAACAAAACGAGTTCTAACCATGTACCAGAGAACTAAAACAGTTCAATCACTGAGGCCAAGGGAGGTCAGAATTTAAAAAAATGGCTTACAATTGTTAATCAAAGCACTAGCTTTCTAAGCACATGTTAATCTCATTTACTTACAGGAGGTCACATCAAAACATACCATGTCCAAAATATCATAAATCACAGCCATAATGACACACTCAACACCATCAAGCCCCACATTCCAAAATACCAAGTGTATACTGATTGCACACCTTTACTTGGCCTCTGTGAAGAAGATGGTGGGAAAAGAAGCTTGTGATTGGCTCATAGGACATTGGCTGTTGACGCAAGTCCCACCTTCTCTCCCCAGAGCAGCCAGCTTACAGTTTATAAAAGAAACAAACATGAAATAGGTTAATGCATAACAAAAGTTTATTGTGAGTTGCTAGAAGGATCTTTGTGCATTTTGGTAAATAATATTAACACTCACCATGCACAGCACCACACGTGGATCAACATTATATTCATAATGGCTACTTGTTATTATGGCACACAATACTATTTTGGAACTAATGTTGGCAGTGACCATAAACAATCTGGAACAGCTCAAAGCCAGCTGACTTCCACTGATCACAGAGGGGCCAAGCAAATGTGTGTATCAGTACTCTACAAATAGGATATTCAGCAACCCAGAATGTGGCTCACCGCAACCTCCCCACTACAGCTCAGAGCCATGAGATAGCACTGTTTCTGCCTGAGGGAGCATACACCATCTCTCCTCAGCATTTCATCAAACCAGAGTTGTGCCAACCTAGTTAACAAAACAAAAATCATGCGAGCTTTGGCACATAATCCCCTCCACATTTAGTTACATGCCACTAAAAATCAGATGAGCCTCCTAGTACATACATACTCCACAAGCCACTGTATGGTGTATGGAGAAGAGTACCTCATTCCACTACTAGTCATGTCCTTTCTTGTTCTACTCACAAATAGATCAAGGAAAAGATGACTGTCTATATGCCTCGATATGAGTCCTAATTTCTATTATCTTTGTGAACAATCTTGAGGATCTAATTGTATTTTGGAAAGGCACACTCTCACTTCTCTTGAGGATGAAGATCAATAAACAAAACAGTTACTGGAGACAGAAACTTGCTACTTTGGAAGGGACCTTTGAACTCTGGCAAAAGCTTTTCAGTGATTATTTTCACTGGCTTTACTGACAGCCTGAAAATTCCTAATGAAAATCCTATCCCCAGCTTGGTAGGTATTAGGTCACTGCCCCACACTCTACTGCTTAGCTTCCTATTAATGGGCTTTTTTAATGTTTCGCTTAGACCTTCTTTACTGAGCACCACTTGTTGAGCATTGCTCCTCTAAGGAAAAGGTCATCAGTTGGCCATAAGTTACACAGTGGAGTATCTACTTGATAACCCAAGAACTAACTAGCAGGCATAGATTGATGCCTTTCACAATGGGAAGTATTAAATGCCATGGTTAACCATGGAAGTTACCGATCCCAGCCACTCTGGGTACTGCTACGATATGCTACAAGAGCAGGCTCAAGTCCCTATTAATGCACTCATCATATGAGGGATTTGTGTAGTATGGCATAATTTGTTGTATACTGAATTCCCATACCTTAGCAGATTTTTTTTTAAATTATAGACCATAAAAGATGTAGCACTATCCATTACCAAACACTTGGCTGATCTAAAGGTTCCAAAAGTACTTGCAAATTTTCTGTTACCACCTGAGCAGTTGCAGCCTTAATAGGTAGCAGGCATACCAAACATGTAAATATGTCATCACAAACCAAAACATAATGACCAACCAACTTTGATCTAGGCAAAGGGTCTACAAAATCCACATAAATCTTCTGAATGACCCTATCCACTGGTTTAGAAGGTAAATAACCTACTTTGCTATTTTTGGCTGTCTTACTAGCAGCATACCATAAATACTACAACTGGATACTCTCCTTTGGATGTCATTGTCCAAGCCTTGTCAAATAAACTTACTTACTCAATCCTTCGTGCTACAGCCTGTGTAGGGCCTTGGCCTCGTGGACAATCTCCAGCCAGTGTTCTCTGCTGGCTCCCTTGGCTCTCCATCTTCTAACTCCCATTCTTCTCAAGTCCTTCTCCATGTTGTCTAGCCATATGGTCCTTGAACTGCCCCTTATATGGCATCCACCTGGTTTTCCTTTGAAAACTTTCTTGACTGTGTTGTTGTCCACTATTCTTTCTAAATGTCCCAACCAACGTAGTCTGTTACTCTTTTTGTCATGAATCTGGTTTGTTACACAACTCTCTATCTCCTTATTATTTCTGATTTGCCAAAAGCCCCTATCATTCACTGTCCCACAGATTTTCCTAAATATCTTCCTTTACCATCTCTGCAACAACTCCTCATCACTTTGCGCCATTGTCCAAGTCTCTGAACCATACATCGCCACAGATCTCACTACTGCATGATACATAGTCAGCTTCAAATTCCTACTAAGGCTTCTTGCTTTAAATAGTTTAATCAGTGCAAAGTAACTCCGGTTACCAGTTGTAACCCTTGCATGTATTTCTTCTCTCATATCATTATTCTCAGTTACGAAACATATTTAAATCTTTCACAGATTTCATATTGTTTACCGTTCAAAGTCATGCTTCTTTCTCCTTCACTATACCTTTTTGTAGACATTAACATATACTTGGTCTTTTACTGATTAATTTTCAGCCCCATCACTGCTCCATATCTTCCTAATTTTTCAAGCTTTTATTCCATGTCCTGTTTCCTTCTGGATAACAAATCCGTGCCATCTGCATATGCAAGACCCTGCATCACTGTATGAAACAGTGTTCCCCTAGGGCTCTTGCTTTCTGTCTTTTGCATTACCCTCTCCAAGGTGACATTAAAAAGAATAGTGGAGAGCACATCACCCTACCGCAATCCATGGTTAACTTCAAATGCCTTTGATGAAACACCCTCAACCTTTACTTACCATACTGTTCTTCTCAAAGTCTTTTGAATCAGTCTTTATCAGTTTGTTGGGTACTCCTGCCTCTTGCATTGCCTTCCAGAGCTGATCGCTTCTGATACTATCATAAGCTTGTTTGAAATCAATGAATAGCTGGTTGACATCAATGTTATACTCAACACTTTTCAAGGATCTGTCTGATAGTAAAAATCTGATCTGTATGGATCTATTAGTTCTGAAACCACACTAGCAGTCTCCTAGATAATCTTCTACATATGTTCTTAGTCACCTAGTCATGATTTTTCCTAATACTTTATGTACTCTACAGAGCAGTGCAATTCCTCTATAATTCATGTAGCCAGTTTTGTCATGTTTCTTCTGTATAGGGCACAGTATAGCTATTGATTGTTCCAGCATATTTTCTTTCCTCCATATTTCCACTATAACCTCATATGCAAAACCCTTATTAATTGACTAAGGTGTTGCTGGACCATGGGATGGAAGGCTGCAACTGATTGATTGAGTTGGGTAAAAATTGCAATAATTGATATCTTTATCTAGATAACAACCTCAGCAATCTCATTCTCACAATCTAACTTGAGCTCAAGTACTTAACAACATAAAGAGCGGCAAGATCAAACACATCTAACAGGTGTAAAAATAAAGCTCGCAAGCAATATAACTCAGCCTCTTAAGAATTTATAAGCAACTTTACAATGATTAAATCGTGATGCTTAATAACCAGAGCATAATTAAAAATACATTTTAGCTTTAGTAAAAAGTGACAGTCAAAACAAAACTTCAGAATGATTAAAGAAGCTTACAGTTCTTCTAAAGAAAACAACATCTAAGAAAGGTTGCTTACCTTTGAGAACGACTTCAATGGTTCCAGGTTTGGGCTCCATACAGTCTGATTTAAATGTGGTTGCTGTTAACATCCATCTGGTTCCATTACACATGCGGACTGATACATCATCATTCTGGGTAAACAACTAGTCTCTCACATCTGCTTTCAAACAAAATTAATCACTACTCAAATGTTCACCAGATACAATCAGTATTAGACACAAGACACAACAACATGGTAACAATGTCAATTTACATTATTATTGTTGTTATTCTCATGTCAGAAACATACAGGTACATGTACATACATTTTACACAGTTATGAGCATTTTCTGTTGCTTGTTGAAGATCATCTTCTGTACAGGAGACTGGGCACAACTGACACCAAAGCATGTGCCGAACTGTCTGTTCTTCTCCACAGTCACACCGTATATAATTTGGATCAGTGTATCCCCATCTTGCCAAGTTAACTTTTTATCTTAAAACTCTGGATCTCAGTATATTCAGGGACTTACAAGTTGTCCATTCCACATCATGGCCAGGAGATAAGTCATCACAAACTCTTTTCAAACCAGGGGGAAGGTAGGTCGTAGCCCTCCATAGTTGCAACCTAGCTTTTTCAGCAGTGGTTCTAAGTTCCTTTGATGTCCTAAGGAAACTATTCCTTGACTTCAGTCGTTACAGATGCGGTTCGTGCCCATACAGAGGATGGGTAATTTCCTGTTCCACTGCCTTTCTTTCCTTGTTCACAGCTATCTCTCTTCGAACAGGTGGTGGTGCTATTCCTGGTAAAGCCATTCAACTGGAGAGGATTTCAAGCAGCCTGTTATAGTTCTGCAGGTTTCGTTGAGAGCTACATCCACCTGTTTGGCACGAGTTGAATTATACCAAACAGGACAGGCATACTCTGCCGCAGAATAGCATAGTGCCATTGCAGATGTTCGGACTGTTTCAGGTTGACTACCCCACTGTGATCCGGCCAGTTTCTGTAGGAGATTGTTCCTGGTGGACGCTTTTGACTTGCATTTCATGCAGTGCTTTTAGAAAGTGAGAGGTCAATCAAGTGTCACTCCTAGGTCAATTACATGAATTGACACATTCCTTCACCATGGCGTGTAATCTAAAAATGGTTCAAATGGCTCTGAGCACTATGGGACCTAACTTCTGAGGTCATCAGTCCCCTAGAACTTAGAACCACTTAAACCTAACTAACCTAAGGACATCACACACATCCATGCCCGAGGCAGGATTCGAACCTGCGACCGTAGCAGTAGCGCAGTTCCAGACTGTAGCACCTAGAACCGCTCGGCCATCCCGGCCGGCGGCCTGTAATCTGATTACTAATGGTCAGTTCATCTAACAAAACAAGTTGTAACAATTTCCAGCAAACATAAACAGTTCAGTTACTGTGGCCAAGCAAGAGCAGAATTAACCAAACTTCAGCTTACAGTACCTGACTGAAGCACTATCTTTCTAGGCACATGCTAATCATATTTACTTGTGAGTCAAGCCAAAATGTACTGTGTCCATAATTTCAGAAATCGCAGTTACAACAGAACACTCAACAACAGTGAGCCACATATTACATAACACCAAATGTGTACTCTACAGGACAAGTGATTGCCACCACTGCTGTTGCCCATAGCTTTGCACCCTCTGTGGTCAACGAGCCAGAATTTGGCTCACTGCCATAGATTGGAGCCACGATGTATCACTGATATTACTGCTTCCACAAGAGGGTGCATACACCATCTATTCCCAGTGACTGACTGAACTAGAGTGCTGCCAGCCTTATTCCCAAAACTCAATATTACCAGTCACAGCAAATGCACATCATTACCACCCACTCCTTACAGCTTGTATCATAGTGAGCTAACCACTTTTGCATGAGGCCTGATCTTTCCAAAGACATGTGTGCACGAAGTAAAATAAAAGCTTGTTCTACCTTCCATCTGCTGAGGCAAACAAGCAAAATTCCACCTCTGCACATGTTCCAGTTGTGCTAAAATTTTCTGCGAGCATTGCTTGGTGCCCCTGGAGTACCTGTTATGGTTTGACAGTAGGTTATTCCCACTCTGTACCTCCCTATGATGCCCCAATACTGATGCCCTACTTTTCCAAATTTTCTATGCTGTGAGTGAGCCTGATCACCTGCAATGGTAACAATCAACATCAGCAAAAAAATTCCTATTTCCATCTCAGGCTCAGGTTATTGCATCTATCTCTTCTAACACCATTGTCATCCCTATGGCTCGAGTTAAGTATTTAGGAAAATGCTCATACTTTCCTTGACACACCGGGTGTTGAGTATGTAGGGCTGCCCCCCCCCCTCCCCCCCCCCCCCTCTGTACATTTCAGCCACCACATTTACATGTATGATTCTCAGGCCAGGTACCGCCCCTGCCTCACATAGGAGGTTATTTGCAAGCAGAAGAGGCAAGATGCTGTGTACAACCAAACCCCCAGCAAACACCACAACATCCGGGGGTTCCAGCCTCACCACTACATGGTGTGCAAGCCACAGCACACAACACTGCAGTTGCGGGCACTAATTTATGTTCACATGTTCGCATGCTCATGTGATACCATGCATGTATCCTTCCGCAGGCGTGTACTTAAGTTGCTTACTGACATGGAGAGCCAGTTATGTCTGGATCTCCAAGCAACCAACAGCTACCTCAAGGCTCTGCTATGGACACTGCCTGCTACTGCCATTTCGCTGCCCACCAAGACGCCATAGCAACTTCGTCCTGAGCCACATCCAATGCTGCACTTCTACCATCTGCTCCAAGAGCACTTCTTCACAGTGTTTGTTGTGACTGCACCTTGTGGGACCATGTCCTTACCAGTAGACTCCCTACAAGCTCTCAGTTTCATAGGATCATGTCAACACAGCACCTGCTGCTCATCAGGAGACTGCCTGCGAATTACCAGCCTCATGAGACTGTGCCGTCGTTAACCTCCCCTTCTCCTAAATACATTGCTCTTCTCAATTTTCGTAGATATTGTTCTCAGAGGTTGTACTTAACTTAGTTTATGTAATAAACTGCTATTGTTGTTACGAAGTGTATGTCTCACCTCACTGAGTCCTACTCATCTAGAAGAGGATAGAACATCGGGTGGCAACTGCTGCAAAAGTGCACCTAATACCTTTTACTCTGCTTCTTGCATAAGTGTCATGACTTTCTGTCAACTCATACATAATAACATTGAGTTTCCTCATTCTATCCACTGTAAAAAATCTGAATTGAAGGGACCTTTGACTAATAGTATATTACTATACCTATCCTCACTGTATAATTAGCAATTCCATTTTTTTAGCTATATATATTTTATCTAAAATTCTGACATTAGATTAGTGTAATGCAAATTTTGTATTTTTCCCTGTTACCTGTAATATTTTGAAACTCCATTTCCATCTTTGATTTTAAAGAAGTTAATTATCCAATAAATTCCATGTGTTTCACTTGAACATAAATGTCAATAACTTTGTATTATACAATATTTGATTATAAAATTTTCTAATGATATTTTATTACCATTAAAATAAGAATGGTTATAGTTTATCATAAAAACCAGTAAAGATCTAAATTTTCATGCTGTAAAGTATGTATATCATTGGTGTTTTGCACCAAAGATTTAGTCAGTCTACTTTAGCTTTCTATGTAGACAGTCTTCATTTGGAACTCAAGTAAGGCAGTTTTTGTTTTAGAAGTGGCATAGTATGTTGGTTCCAGGGACTGTTAACAAAGTGTGCACCATATACATCTTTTTTGTGTAAAACAGTGACTTTTAATTGAAAATTAAGCTCAAACATTTACAGTCTCATATCTTTGCAAATGTGTTCATTATAAAATACGTCAAAAACTCTCCTTACCAATGTGCATAAAGCTGATGCAAGAATATGATTATGTAGCATGTGTGGGAGAGATATAAGTCATAATATCTTGAAAACATGAATAACCATGTTCTGTAATGCTCAAAACCCTGGACCTGAACATCTTCCTTCAGACAACATTAAGATGATGACTGGAGCCACAAATATTTTGTCAAAACAAAGTGAGTATTAAATATCTTTTAGTTTAATGCAGAAACCATTCTAGAACTGGTTCCCTACACTGCTGTTTCTGTTATCTTCAGATACACATTTACTTATCAGTTTGTCTTAATGAAGAAATGCAAATATACCATCAATAACTTATGTAACAAAGACTTTTTAATTGAACAGAGGAAATGGCAGTGTTAGACAACGAAACTTTCAAGAGATTCATCCTGTCTTTGTGACACACTATTTAATTGTGCCCTATAATATCTACAATTACTTTGTCTCCTATAATGCTGCAACAGATCTTTCCATAGCACTTCAAATATTTAAACATTTCTGAACTACTCATGACACATCTCACACATTTTCACGTCTCTTACTAAACATAACTTGGCCATATGCAACAACTGTTTCTCTGGAAAGCAACCCAACGTTGCAGCTGTTAACAGATCACTGGCTATGCAAGTCTATGTTATCTACACTAATTTCAGCCACTTATTGTGCAAAGACAGAACCACCTCTGCAGTGGTAATCCCTTATTCCACTGGTTTACTCATTGTAAAGCCCGTGTCTATAACAATAGGAAAAAGTAGACTAGGAAAGTCCCACAGGAAAGGACTTCATACTAACACCACCATTACACCATTTCTTAATCCTTATACCCAAGTGCCAACCACATACTTTCTCCATATTCTCTGTCTTAATGCCCAAGCCTTTTACAATTAACACAGACCACCTCTCAAGATAGAGTGCACGGGGCACTATGCCCCAGCAAATTAGGTACTATGTCCCAGCAAATTACACTCTACACACCTAACTGGACACAAACCAGCATGTGTTTCTATAGCGTTCCTCCTAAACTCCTTCAAATTATCACCTGAGTCCACTGTCACAACTCGTACCTTGAACCCAACTCTCCAATGTAATTGACAAAACATTGTTAACTACTCGAATGGAAAACATCAAAAACAGTTTATTGTCATTCATCACACTGAGACAACAATACTTCACCCTGACCCACTACATCGTTCGATGTCACTAGTTCTCTTCTGGCACCAGTGTAATGGCATTGGGAATGTGGCCATGATGATATGCCAGAACAGTCATCTCAGTATGGAGTGTAGGCTGTTGGATGTGTACTACCTGTTTATCTGTGGTCATGGAATCAGAAATGCTCAAGTAATGTCATCATTCTTTATTTAAGAAGACACTCATACAATGACTGAAGGCGGTGACTTGATGGTCTGCATTAGCCTCTAGGTGGCACTGACTGTCTCAATAAAGCACCGGCAGCATTCTTGGCTCACTACTGGCGAGAGTACAAGAGCAGCAGAATCTGGTACAGCAAAGTAGCAGTGGCTGGTGTATACTTGCAGTTGCCTCTTTGTAGTCACCATGCATAGGTCAGAAGTATGACAGAAGGAGGTGTATTTGGAGAACAGCCACGCTGCCATGGCAGAGGACTAGCACACTGGCCTCAAATCCATAGTCCCTTGGAGGTGCCCAGAAACTGGATGAGGTCACCCTGGCAGTTGGTCTCCTCCTGTTGGCCCCAACAAGTTCCTTGCTAACATAAGATTTAACAGTGAGCAGTGGTCCGTAGACCAGCCACTAGTGGATGATGCAGCTGAATGTAGACAAAGCCAAGTGGTCCACATAGGACCATTGATTGCTGTGGAGTAAGTCCTGGTGTAGGCAGTCAAAAACAAGATACTGCTAGGTCCAAGCGACGAGTGCTGATAGTCACTCAGCTTGTTACTATGTATTGGCATTCACATAATACACCACATCTTCATTATATTACATATAAAAGCTAGTAATTGGGCTAGATAGGTTCAACCCACTCCCAAAGATTGGGTAGTATCTACCATTCCACTCTCAAACGGTATTCAGGAAAAACGAGCACTTAAATTTTTCTGTGCGAATCTTGATTTCTCTTATTTTATCATGATGATCATTTCTCCCTATGTAGGTGGGTGCCAACAAAATGTTTTCGCAATCGTAGGAGAAAATTGGTAATTAAAATTTCATGAGAAGATCCCATCACAATTAAAAATGCCTTTGTTTTAATGATTGCCACTCCTATTCACATATCATGTCTGTCACACTATCTCCCCTATTTTGCAATAATACAAAATGAGCCGCCCTTCTTTGTACTTTTTCGATGTCATCCATCAGTCCCACCTGATGCAGATCCCACACTGCACAGCAATACTCCAGAATAGAGTGGACAAACGTGGTGTAAGCAGTCCTTTTAGTAGACCTGTTGCACCTCCTAAGTATTCTGCCAATGAATCACAGTCTTTGGTTTGCTCTACCCACAACATTATCTATGTGATGTTCCAATTTAGATTATTTGTAATTGTAATCCCTAAGTATTTAGTGGAATTTACAGCCTTCAGATTTGTGTGACTTACCGAGTAATCGAAATTTAGTGGATTTCTTTTAGTTCTCATGTGAATAACTTCACACTTTTCTTTATTCAGGGTCAATTGCCACTTTTCGCACCATACAGATATCTTATCTAAATAATTTTGCAATTTGTTTTGGTCATCTGATGACTTTACAAGATGGTAAATGACAGCGTCATCTGCAAGATGGCTACTAAGATTGTCTCCTATATCATTAATGTAGATCAGGAACAATAGAGGGCCTATAACACTTACTTGGTGAACGCCGGATATTACTTCTGTTTTTCTCGATGACTTTCCATCTATTACAAGGAACTGTGACTTTTCCGACAGGAAATCACAAATCCGGTCACACAATTGAGGTGATATTCCATAGGCATGCAGTTTGGTTAGAAGAAGCTTGTGAGGACCAGTGTCGAAAGCCTTCTGGAAATCTAAAATTATGGAATCAATTTTACATCCCCTGTCAATAGCACTCATTACTTCATAAGTATAAAGAGCTAGTTGTGTTTTGCAAGAATGATATTTTCTGAATCCATGCTGACTATATGTCAATAAATCATTTTCTTTGAGGTACTTCATAATGTTCAAATACATTGTATGTTCCAAAACCCTACTGCAAATCGATTTTAGTGATGTGGCCTGTAATTCAATAGATTACACCTACTTCCCTTTTTGGGTGTTCGTGTGACTTGAGCAATTTTCCAGTCTTTAGGTACGGATTTTTCTGTGAGTGAATAGTTGTATATAATTGCTAAATATGGAGCTATTGTATCAGCCTACTTTGAGAGGAACCTGACTGGTATACAATCTGGACCAGAAGCTTTGCCTTTATTAAGTGATTTAAGCTGCTTTGCGACACCAAGGATATCTACTTCTTTGTTTCTCATCTTGGCAGTTGTTCTTGACTGGAATTCAGGAATATTTACTTCATCTTCTTTTGTGAAGGAGTTTCACTGCTTTAGTGCCACTGTCATCAGCGATGTCGCCATTGTTGTCACACAGTGAAGGTATTGATTGCGTCTTGCTACTGGTGTGCTTTATGTATGACCAGAATCTCTTTGGGTTTTCTGCCGGATTTCGAGACATAGTTTCGTTATGGAAATTATTAAAAGCACCTCACATTGAAGTACCCACTATATTTCGAACGTCTGTAAAACTTTGCCAGTCTTGGGGATTTTGCGTTCTTTTAAATTTGGCATGCTTTTTTTGCTGCTTCTGCAACAGTGATCTGACCCATTTTGTGTACCATGGCGGATCAGTACCATCACTTAACTTATGTGGTATATATCTCTCAATTGCTGTCGATACTATCTCTTTGAAATCATTCCACAACTTTCCTTTGCTTACATGACCAGATCAGAAGGAGTGAAGGCTATCTCATAAAATGGCGTTAATAGCATTTTATCAGCTTTTTTAAATAGATGTACTTTGTGTTTCTTTTTTATGGCTGTAGGTGTTACAGCATTCAGCCTAGCAGCAACTACCTTGCAGTTGCTAATCCCTCATCACAATACTCACTATTTGTCCAGGATTATTTGTTGCTAAGAGGTCAAGTATGCTTTCACAACCATTTATGCTTTGAGTGGGCTCATGAACTAATTGTTCAAAATAATTTTCTGGGAAAGCATTCAGTACAATTGCAGATAACGTTTTATGCCTGCTGCCGGCTTTAAACGTATAATTTTTCCAGCATATCAAGGGTAGATTGAAGTCACCACTGACTATAACTTTATGAGTGGGGTACCTATTTGAAATGAGAATCAAGTTTTCTTTAAGCTGTTCAGCAACTATATCTTCTGAGTCGGGGGATCTGTAAAATGATCCAATTAATAGTTTAGTCCAATTGTCAAGTATAACCTTTACCCATACTATTTTGCAGGAACTATCTACTTCAATTTCACTACAATGCAAACTACTTCTGACAGCAATAAATCGCCCACCACCAACTGTATTTAATCTATCCTTTTTGAACACTGTTAGATTGCTTGAAAAAATTTTGGCTGAACTTATTTCCAGCTTTCTGTACCTATAACTATTTGAGCTTCAGTGTTTTCTTTCAGGGTGCGGCGCCAATGAAATCGACACCAACATCAATATGCATTCATCTTTGGACTCTAAGCATTATCTTTGGCTGTTCTGCCATGTTCAGTTCAGTTCTGTGTGATCCTTGTATGTGTTAAGGTTAATAAACGAACTATTGCAAAATGGGTGTGATTATTGGTGCAACCAACCCGGTAATCCCCCTCGCTGGTGACCCCGAGTTGTAACGTCTTCTGTTTTTGCTGTTTCACTGTGTCCGCAACCTCCGTGTCAGTTATTTTCATGTGTATTTCATCGACACACCATTCGAACAATGACTTCGGCCCAGCGCCTAACACCAGACTTTGTGATCGACATGCATCATGTTGCGGGTGATGTACACCTGCCAGGACTGCAACACGATGCCTCTCACTCAATGATTCCGCCGATTTCGCTGGACGCTTTCGAGCCTGCAACAATAAGTGAGGTTAGGAGTGGGCATGACTCTGGCTATCAAATGCCTTTGTTCCCACCACATGTGCCCTCCCTCATCGACTGTGCAGTTACCTCTTATGGATCTCTGTGCAGTGCAGGACCAATGCCGATTTCTGCAAATGCTTTATCGGACAACCTACTACTGCCAGGACAACGATTTGCCACACCGCAATCCATGCAGTATCACGCGGATACCTGCCACATGGCCAGAACTGCTTCGTTCACAGGTCTACCTCCTCAGCATCTGACTACATGCGCGCCTGCCTCGGTTAGCATCAGCACATGCCTTGTGTTATGACCGTTTGCTACTAGCTACGCCTTCTCGCTACTTGTTAGCAGCAGACACAGTGGCTGCACCAAAGACTGAGACAGCGTGGAGTTTTACAATTATTTATTGAACTTTCTTTACAATTTCTCCCTCGCTGTCGCTGCCCAGCATAGCGGATCCCTCCACCTGGCTGCTGCTGAGTAGATTATCTGACAATGTGCACAACGCGTGCTGCTGATTGCACTCGGAGCCTCAGGCCACCAGTGCTCCGCTGATGCCAGGATGCCCTGTTGTTGAGATGAACTCGTCGCTGCTCAGCGCCTCAGTATGGCACGCTCACAGAGCCGCGTTGCTGTGATGCCAGCTGCCGATGCCTGCTGCACCAGCGGCTGGGAAGCCATCAGTCACGATGTCCGTGAGATCCCGTCATGGATGGACCACGTGCCGTCGCTCCGGGTTGCCGTGAAGTCTGGGCGTCAGTCCCCGGCGGCACCTGTGACCAAGACCGCACTGCAGCCGGTCCTGCTGGAAGTCTTCGCTGTAGTTAGTCAGCCATGGTGCCAACCGAACTCAGGTTGACCCCAGAGCTGAAACTGACATCTGGCGGTGAACGGATGACTCCTGCGAGCTGGAACAGACTTCCGAAATCGTCACCTATGAAGATTGAACATTCGGATACAGACCACATCCGTCCTAAGATCCGAACTGCTTCTTGATGGATTCTGTCTGTTGCTGCCTGCGCTCCACCATTTATATCCGGCAGGAGGATGTATTTAACCCTCGTTGGCAGCTTCTTGTTATTACTCTCGCAGTACATTGCAGCATAACTTAGCATGCTGGCCTCACTTCTACTTACTCAGCACTCTCCAGGCTTCGCTTGGCGCTTGGTCTGTGTGCGTTCTTGCGTCACATTGTTGGTAGACTGTAACTGTCAGCAAGGCTACCTGTGCCGTGCTTACTTCACAATGCCGCAATCGCCGGCTGCCTCTGTTTTGCCATTCTCCACTGCGTGAAGCAACACCTACTACATGTGGCCACAACACTTCCTACTTCGATACCTCAGACTGCAACACGAACAATAACTTGTTATCTGTGTTATCATACATCAAGCTTTCCGCGAACTAACACGTGTTCTCAAACTTTGAACTTTTTCTCACCTGTCGCCCCCGCGCCAGCTCCAGTCGAGCTTCACTACCGTTCTCGGCACATCTCGGTGCCTCAACCGCATCCGTCTTCCGCAATGCGCCAATCTGAACACACCTGCAACATGTTGAGCTTCTGCAACCGCAATCAACACATTATGGTATCTCACCCGTGTCGGGCTTCCGCATCATGACGGATCGTGCTCAACCACAACAACTCACCTTCACCCTGCCACCCGAGCAGCCATCCTTGCCACATACCCTGGAGGCACACTCTCCTGGAATACTACAGCAACAACAGATCGATTCAAGCAGTGCCCCGACGAACTCAACTCAACCTGTTCTTCCAAACATTCTACAATGCTTACCAACGCTGCCGCCATTTAATCCCAACAGAGCTACAACCTGGTTCAAAATTGTGGACAAAGTGTTCAACCATTACAAACTCGACGAGTCAACCAGGTTTCTGTGCCTTATCACCCACCTGCACGACAAGGAGGACTTGATTGTTGACCTGGTCGACACCCCGGACTCATCTGCCCAGTACACTCTAGTCAAAAAGACAGTTCTATGTCGGCTTGCACGCTCAACTGAGGCAGCAATATGGCAAGTGCTCCACGTTGAGCAACTAGGCAACGACAAACCTTCCCAGCTCTGGAGACAGCTATGTGCCCTGGTCAGCGCCAATCTACTCTCTGACTCAGCTCTCCTCACCATCTGGTCAGATAAACTATCTCCTCACATCCACTTTGCGCTAGGCTCAGAGGTCTCCCAAACATGTTGAGCAAAGAATGACTATTTCTGACAAGCTATAAGATGCATCACTGTTCTATTTCGCCAGCCACTGCCTACCTGACAAGTCTCAGGTTCAGGCTCATCATCCTGCGGCCAGACGAGGCTGGGGCCGCACTCTGACGACCACTCCACTCGCTCCGGAAAGCAGTAAACAAGCAACTGGGACATCACCAGCTCTGCCCATGGTCATGGCCACTGGCAACGAACGTTCTACAAGGAAATGCAACCGCACTACCCATACTGTTACTTCCACACATGGTTTGGTGAGGTGGCATGTAACTGGAGACCACCCTGCAACTTCCCAAACGCCAATCGCAGGTAGGTCCAGGTGCCACATCCTGCGCACAACATGACAGGCACCCCCCCCCCCCCCCCCCCCCCCAGTGCTCCATTCTGCCTGGGAACGACCAGATAATTGCAGATGGCTTTACATTAAAGACGTTTCGTCGGGTACCTTTTCCTAGTGGAAACAGGCGCCGATTTTCGCTGCTGCCTAAGTCCTTAGCGTCGTCGAACATCCGCCCTCATCATACTTAACTGCAAGCCGTGAATTCAACTAAACTACAATGCTCGGGTTCCATTTCCCACTACGTCTCACTCTCTGTAAACTGCAAACTCAAGTGGACTTTTTTAGTGTGCGAAATTGGCGAACCTATACTAGGCATTGACTTCTTGCAAAACCACAAACATTCACTGGACCTAGTGCGAAATACCGTGTTACATCATCTGTCCAAGACTCACTTTCCCTGTGCTCTGTCGAGCAACCCCCCCTGTGACAAATTGGTCCGGGCTCATCTCATCCGTACCTGCTCGTCTCTGTCGATGATGTTACGAGAAACTACGTGCAAGCGCCTTGTCGAGCTTGAACATATCACTTGCCTATGCAAGGAAAACTTCGAGCTCTCCCTCCAGCTCCACGAAACACAGCTCCAGCTCTCCGATGCAGCAAAGGAATTACAGACACTACAACAAGGACAAAGCAAGGTCAGTAAGTGCGCCGAATTTGCTTGCAATCGCAGCAATCGAGCCTCCGTGTGTTTACCTCACACTACCCCTCGCAACTGTGCTATCAAGACTGCCGTAACGTGTACTGACAGTTCCGAGGACCACACCCTCCTAACACGGCAGCGTTTGACACTCGGCCAGACACAAGTGCGCATGTGCAACGAGCGTCATGTATTCCCAAACTGTCAGCTCGTATCCCACCCCTCGCGGACCACACCTCAAACTATGCAACTTCGGGTCCTGCGTGCCTCCATGCGACTGCCACTGATAACACAAACAGTGCACTCGCGCCAAGCATTTCGCCTGCAACCGTGCTGCCACAGGCCGCGCCCTCGGACAATGGACTCACTAACGGCTCACGAGCTCACCTGACCACAGTGCCACTGCTTCAGGCCGGCAGCCATCTTGTAGCATTGACTCCTGGGACACTTCGCCGCCTCGGCTCCCATCGGATCCGCCGAGTGGCTCCGAACACCATGACTATGCCTTGCCTGCCCTGCCCGCCACACATTGTAAAAAAACCGCCTCCCTTGCCGCCGGCAACATTTCTGTCATCACCAACACCATGGTTCACAAGCTTTGCCTCACGCCAGGTCCCCCGATCTCCAGTAAACCACATCAACTTTGTCCCAATGCCTCTCCGACCTTAAAAATCAGATTTCTAAACTACTAAGCTCCGGTGTCATTGAACCCTCTGCCAGTAGCTGGTCTACGCCCATACATATGACACCCAAGAAAGACGGGTCCTGGCACATGTGCGGAGACTACCGTCGACTAAACGCACGAACAATTATGGTCACCTACCCCATACCCAACATTGCCGACTTTACCAGTTCCCTCACAGGTGCGACCACGATCTCTGTCATGGATTGCAAACGGGCCTACCACAAGATCCCCATGGCACCGGAAGACATCGAAGTGCTATTCGACCTAAAATTCTGCTTTGCGTATCTTGATGACATTCTTGTGTTGAGCTCCTCCGTCAAGGACAACATTCGACATGTGCAAACTGTTATGAACACTCTCGTAGCGGCAGGCATCGAGACCAACCAGGACAAATTGCAGCTACATCAACCCGCTGTCACTTTTCTTGGTTTTTGGGTCTCTGCAGACGGCATTTCACCGCCCCCTGAGAAAGTACAAACAATACTAAACCTACCCAGACCTTCGTCATTCAAAGAGCTCCGGCGCTTTCTGGGGACAGTTAATTATTATCGCCGACATCTACCTCGGGCTGCGGAGATTCAGGCTCCACTGACGGACGCCATGGCAGGCACCAACACTTCTGGATCTCGGCCTGTTCCATGGACCCCTGCTAGGACTGCCTCTTTCACTGCCCTCAAATATCTTCTTGCCAAGGCCTGCACCATCACACATCCACAACCCAATGCGCAGCTTTTCATCACCACTGAAGCGAGCAATACTGCCATCGGCGCTGTCCTTAGCCAGACAATCGACGGCCAAACTTCACCTCTGCAGTTCTTCTCGCGCAAGCTCACCAATGCACAATGGAAATATTCTGTGTTTGACAGAGAGTTGCTCGTGGTCTACGACATTGAGGGACGCCCTTTCTATGTTTTAACAGACCACAAACCCCTGGCTGCGGCCATTACAAACCCGCCAGCTGACCCACCTCCTCGCCGCTTCAGATACATGGACTTCATATCTCAGTTCACCACCGATGTCAGACACATAAAGGGTGCTGACAATATAGTTGCTGATTTCCTTTCATGAGTCGACGCTGTCCATTCGCTTTTAGACCTCTCTGAACTGCCTAACCTTCAACCCGCCACGAGGAAACACAAAACCTGATTTCAGACTCACTTCTTCACTACACTTCGTCCGCACTACCTTGCCTGGCATTTCTGGAGAGAATTGGTGTGACGACAGTACCGGCACATTACGCCCTCTCATCCCAACCACGCTCTGTTGAACTGTCTTCAACGCATTGCATAATTTAGCCCACCCCGGTGTTCGTTCATCCACCTGCCTTGTAGCGGAGCGCTTTGTGTGGAGAAATGTCAACAAGGACTGCCAGCAATGGGCACGCTCCTGCATCGTGTGCCAACACTGCGAAGTACACAAGCATACTAGGGCAGTCAATTTGAGTCGGCTCTGTTCAACAAGATTTGTAACATTTGCGGCATCTGGCGCATCCATATCACAGCATATCACTCACAAAATAACGAGTTACTCGCTCACTGGCACCACACTTTCAAGGTGGCTCTTCGATGCCATGACTCTCGATGGATGGAGGCCCTTCCCCTTGTGCTACTCGGCATTTGTACGATCTATAAGGAAGACCTCAAAGGCACAATAGCCAAGTTTGTATATGGCCAGAACATTGTTCTCCCTAGCGAACTTGTGAGCCCTTCCGCTTCTCTCCCTCAGTCTGACTTACCTTCCTTCGTGGACCGCGTCAGACGCCACTTCATCAACCTCCATATCCCTCCGCCCGCCAGCCATTTCCGCCCTAAGGTTCACGTCCCAAAAACTCTGGGCAATTGTGAATACGTCATACTCCGAGATGACACTGTCCGTGCTCCCCTCCAACCTCCATACACCGGCCTGTACCGAGTTCTCCGGCGCTCCGCCAACACCCATGACATCCAGATGAAAGATTCAGCTGTTACAGTTTCTCTCAACAGACTTAAACCTGCTCATGTTGAGCCTTCTACTACCCCCTTTCAGGCCACAACCACGCCACTGACTGTCGTGGCTCACGACGCTCCGACCACTCCCTCCACATTGGACTTACACGCTCCGTTGAGTGACTTCCAGCTCCAATCATCGAGCTCTCCCCTGACCTCGCCCTCTACTCCGGTCTCACGCACTCAAGTGACCACATGCTCCCCACATCGAGCTTACCTACGATCACGCCCTCGCCGTTGGGCCCTTCTCTGGTGCCTTCGACCTCTCCACCGTCGCCTGCCTCGCCCAGTCAAGGTTCCTCACCCCCACCCCCCACCCCCCTCGTCTTGAACACGCCCTCGCTCGAGGTGTTTGTGCCTGTCCCCCCCCCCCCCTCCCCCGGACATAATCCATGACATCTCAATAATACTGTGTGATTATACACTGTTCGTCGTGTGTTTCTCTTCATCCAGTGCTCATGACACAACCTCTGCCATTCCCTGCCATGTGGGGAAATGTGTTCCCCTCCCACCCGACGTCGACCTGGAAATGCTTCATGTGTTCGCCACACCCACTGGAGAAATCATCGTCGTCGCTCCATTCCACCCGCAAACCGCCGGCCTACCTGTCGCCACATGACCAGCACGCCCAGTACAACGCCTGCCTCGCTTCAACAACTTCCAGGTTCGGTGGCCGAAACTTTCTTCACGACATGTACCCACACAGCTCCCCCACGACGCTGTCAAGCTGACTGTGGTCTGGCTCCAGTGGACCACCCCTGCCAACGCCATAGTCAGCCCCCCCCCCCCCCCCCAGCTCCTCAATAGTACTCTGTACTGCGGGGGGAGGGTTATCTGGTGCCAATGAATTTGACACCAACATCGATATGCATTCATCTTTGGACTCTAAGCATTATCTTTGACTGTTCCGCCATGTTCAGTTCAGTTCTTTGTGATCCTTTTATGTGTTAATGTTAATAAACAAACTATTGCTAAATGGGTGTGATTAATAGTGCAACCAACCCGGTAATCCTCCTCAAGGGCTTGGAGCTCTTGTTCTTTCCAACACAGCTACGAACAATTTACAACTGCAATACGGTCGTTTCTACATTTAACTTACTGTGTTTTACCTGTCCCCTTTTAAACAGACGCCCTTTCTGCGGTTTCCTGAGACCCTCTAACCTAAAAAGCCGCCCAGTCCCTTAAACACAGCCCCCTCTACCCATCTAGCCACTTCCTGCGTGTAGTGGACTCCTGACCTATTAAGCAGAACCCAGAAACCCACCACCCGATGGCGCAAGTCAAGGAATCTGCAGACTACACAGTCACAGAAACGCCTAATCCTCTGATTCAGACACTACAGTCACTTCTATCGATGATGCTGCAGATGGTGAGCTCTGCCTTAATCTCGCAAGCAAGACTGGCAGTCTTTACCATTTCCGCTAGCTGCCCGAAATCAAAGAGAATCTCCTCTGGTCCGAAGTGATACATGTCATTGGTACCGACATGAGCCACCACATGGAGTTGGCTGCACTGTGTACTCTTCATGGCATCTGGAAGCACCCTTCCCACATCCGGAATGACTTCCCCCGGTATGCACATTGAGGGCACACTGACTTCCTTCCCCTCCTTGGCAGCCATGTTCCTAAGGGGTCCCATTACATGCATAATGTTGGAGCTCCCAGCTACCAGCAAACCCACTCTCTGTGAATGCCCAGACCTTGCAGGCTGATAAGCTTCCTCTGGAACAGGGTGGAGGATTGCATCTGACTCAGAGACATCATCAGCCACAGATAACGCCCGTAACCTGTTCATCAAATGAACTGGGGAGGCCCTACGATCAGCCCCTTGGAAAGTTTTTCACTGCTTGCCAGACTTTGGAATGATCTCCCACTCAAACACGGGTGAGGGGTCAACCTTAGTGCAGGCAGTACCCGAGGCGGCCGCAGCAGTGAACCGATCGGGGGACACGGTGCATGTGCGCAACGTCCCTCGTATCCCTGCATCCAACACCCCACAGTGATGCTCCTTGGCAGCAGCCCCAAGATTTGTGACAGAAGCAAATGCAGCTTGGAGCTGTGGGCGAAGGGTCACCAACTCACCTCACATCTGTACACAGCAGTCACAGTTCCTATCCATTACTGCAGTCGCTCCTGTTTGAAGCTCATGAAATTATGTAACAAACAAATGCTGTACTCGGCTTATTAGCAGCAGGAATTCAAAGTTCTCTCTCACTAACAGTCTAAACGACACTGAGCTACACTAACCAAAACAAACAAAAGCCAATACAATATGAGGGTCGATAACAACAGCGGTACTGTACACTACGCTGCTATTAAAATATAAGCGTGTGCCTAGTAAGCACTCAAACACACAAGAAATTACAAAAATAAAGTAGTAACTACACAGGTATCTGTTAATAAGTCACCCCTGTTGGAAGCTCATGAAAATATATACCAAACGAATAGTGTACTTGCCTTATTAACAGCAGGAACACGAGGTGCTCTGTCTCTGACAGTCTATCCGACACGGAGCTATACCAACCAAAACAAAAACAAAAAAAAAAAAAAAAGTCTGTACGATATGAGGGTCAATAGCAACGGTGGTACTGTATGCTATTAAAATAAAAGCTTGGGCCTAGTAAGCACTCGAACATGTAGGAAATCACAAAAATAATGTAGTAACTACACAGGTATCTGTAAATGAGCCACTCCTGTTGGAAGCTCATGACAATATATAACAAACAATAGTGTACTCACCTTATTAGCAGCAGGAACATGAGGTGCTCTGTCTCTGATGGTCTATTTGTCTGCTTGGAGCATTTTACTTTTTAGATAAATTATGTGTTTCCTTTAGTTCATGTCTGGTGCCACATCCCAAATATCTTAAACAACTGAAATCAGAGCAATTTTATTTCTGTTTCAAATAAACTGAAACCTTTGAGATGGCCTGTCATAAGACATTAAACATTAAGTGGGCAAACATAAAAATGCAAGCAAAGCAAGAAACAGAGTACAGCATAAAAGCCATGAAAGTAACACCTTTAAAAAAGGATATGTAGAAGCTGATAAGATGGCTGCGGAAAAGGAAATCCTGTAGGAGTTCTTTAAAGTCATCTGCCTCTTAATTTTATGATGCCCTCTAGGCACATTTTATCTGTTTTCGCTTCTCTTCATACCTACCAATACATTGACTATTTGTGTATATCATGACCTTTGTCCCATAAACTTATACCTTCTTCACTCCCACCCAAAACTTAAGTACATTCTCAATTGTATTTCCACTTGTGGTCTTTGGATCCTGTTTTGAAAGGTAAAATCCTCTAACGCCTTGAAGCAGGTCAGACACAGACCCTAGCAATTCATTTCAAAATGTTGGCAATAGTACCAAGATACAGGAAATGTTAGTCTTGTGCCATTACAAGGTGACCCAAGAGTAATCACTCCACAAAAGACCAATACTTGGCCTAACTGTAGATAAATCTTTCATATTTTCATCCAGAAATTTCTTTCCGATAAGCTTATTACTAGTATTTTTTCATCTTATACTCTCATATGTGTTCTGAAACTTGTTACTTTCTTGATTGTTTCTTCAGCACAGACAAACACCATTGTTGTTAAGAATTATTAATGTAGAATAATGTTGATATTTGCATAAATGCTTTAACCTCCTTACAGAAACTTTTATTTCCTGAGCTTCCACTTTTATCGCATTTACATGGTTTTTGTAGACAGTGTAGATTATTAATCAGTCTCTCTACTTTTTTCAACTCTTTTCTGGCTGTAATATCTCATTTCATCTTACATTATCAAAGGCTTGGTCTGGCTGTGAAATCATGTATAGTTCTGCTTGAAACTCAAACTTAGCTAACATATTTAATTTTCTGAACCAGATAGCACATAATCAAACACTTATCACCACATGTTAAATATTCTTTCTGAAAAGTGAAATCTGATGAATGCACCTCTGGTTTTAATAGCAGTACAAACATAATCAAGATTATATAACACATCTATATCTAAATCTATACTATTCATACCACTATGAAGCATATGTCCCATTGTACCATTTGTTAGAATTTTTTCCCGTTCCATTCACATATGGAAAGCAGTAAGAATAATTGTTTAGATGCCACTGTGTGTGCTGTAACTGATATAATCTTATCCACACGATCCCTACAGGAGTAATATTTAGCAGAATGTCAGCATTCCTAGAGTCAGCATTTGAAGCTTGTTCATGAAACTTCATAAGTCGACTTACTAGAGATAATTTACATCCATCTTCAAGAGTCCGCCAGTTCAGTTTCTTCAGCATCAGTGTAACACTCTCCCACTGGGCAAACAAACCCGTGACCATTCATGCTGCCCTTCTATGTAGACATTCAATTTCCCCACTAATCCTATTTGGTATGGGTCCCACACACTTGAGCAGTATTCTAGAATGGGTTGCATGAGTGATTTGTTAGCAATCTCCTTTGTAGACTGATTGAAGTCCCCCAATATTCTACCAATAAACTGATGGCTGCCACTTGCTTTATCCAAGACTGTGTGTGACATACCTTTCAGATGTGGCATTTGTCAATGTATGGCTCTATTTAGAATTGTGTCTCAATATAGTCGTAAGGTTGACCAGCCACATCTGCTTCCATATCCAGCAGTTAAGCTCGCTGCAAAATAGTTATACCTGTGATCCAGCAGTCCGATTATCTAAAAAATAGCATGTAATGTGAATTATTAAGTCAAATGACTTGCAATAAAATCAAATAATACACTACTGCCCACTAAAATTGCTACACCCAGAAGAAATGCATATGATAAACGGGTATTCATTGGACAAATATATTATACTAGAACTGACATGTGATTACATTTTCACGCAATTTGGGTGCATAGATCATGGGAAATCAGTACCCAAAACAACCACCTCTGGCCATAATAATGACCTTGATATGCCTGGGCATTGAGTCAAACAGAGCTTGGATGGTGTGTACAGGCACAGCTGCCCATGCAGCTTCAACACGATACCACATTTCATAAGAGTAGTGACTGGCGTATTGTGACGAGCCAGTTGCTCGGCCACCATTGACCAGACTTTTCAATTGGTGAGAGATGTGGAGAATGTGCTGGCCAGGGCAGCAGTCGAACATTTTCTGTATCCAGAAAGGCCCGTACAGGACCTGCAACATGCGGTCATGCATTATCCTGCTGAAATGTAGGGTTTCGCTGGGATCGAATGAAGGGTAGAGCCGCGGGTCGTAACACATCTGAAATGTAACGTCTACTGTTCAAAGTGCCGTCAGTGCGAACAAGAGGTGACCGAGACGTGTAACCAGTGACACCCCATACCATCACGCCGGGTGATACACCAGTATGGCGATGATGAATACACGCTTCCAATGTGTGTTCACTGCGACGTCACCAAACACGGATGCGACCAACATGATGCTGTAAACAGAACCTGGATTCATCTGTAAAAATGACGTTTTGCCATTCGTGCACCCAGGTTCATCGTTGAGTACACCATCACAGGCACTCCTGTCTGTGATGCAGTGTCAAGGGTAACCGCAGCCATGGTCTCCGAGCTGATAGTCCATGCTGCTGCAAACGTCGTCGAACTGTCCATGCAGATGGTTGTCGTCTTGCAAACGTCCCCATCTGTTGGCTCAGGGATCGAGACATAGCTGCACGATCCGTTACAGCCATGTGGATAAGATGCCTGTCATCTTGACTGCTAGTGATACGAGGCCGTTGGGATCCAGCACGGCGTTCTGTATTACCATCCTGAACCCACCGATTCCATATTCTGCTAACAGTCATTGGATCTCGACCAACGCGAGCAGCAATGTCGCGATATGATAAACCGCAATCGCGATAGGCTACAATCTGACCTTTATCAAAGTCGGAAACGTGATAGTATGCATTTCTCCTCCTTACATGAGGCATCACAACAACATTTCACCAGGCAACGCTGGTCAACTGCTGTTTGTGTATGAGAAATTGGTTGGAAACTTTCCTCATGTCAGCAGGTTGTAGGTATTGCCACCAGTGCCAACCTTGTTTGAATGCTCTGAAAAGCTAATCATTTGCATATCACAGTATCTTGTTCCTGTCGGTTAAATTTCGCGTCTGTAGTACATCATCTTCGTGGTGTAGCAATTTTAATGGCCAGTAGTGTAATAATAAAATATTATAAAAAGGGTTTCATTCTAAGAACTAATTGAAGTAGATGACACCAAAAGGCTTAAACTGAATGAACTGATTTATTTAGCAAGTAATACATAGAAACTGTTAATAATAGTGGTCCTACACCAAATCATTTAAACATGAAATAAAATATTATTATGATAATCACTATTATTATTATTATTATTATTGATTCTCAAATATTCTGTACATAAAAGTTCAGACATAAAGAATCATTCATGGATTTAGTGCATACATGTAGTTAAGCTTGCATATAAGAATAATTAGAATGGTAGCAGAAGCCCTAAATGATATCTATACATCACTGGTATTTGAAAAAGAGAGTTCCATTCAATTAAGTAAATGCAACTTGTTGGCCAGCTTATAAATACTTAAGTCTACTGAAGGAAATCAACAAATTAACACAAATGAATTCACAAGTTGTTTCTCATCCTCTATATGGTCTAATTTCCAAAAGTGTAACTGAAATAAGTGAATGTTCAATCTTGGACATCATCTGAGGTTCAGTTTAAGTCTTATTTAACTCAGAAATTTTAAAAGTAGGAACGAATGTTAAAATATTTGTGAGGCCACCTGCCACCCACAAGCCAACACTTCACTGCACTTTCAGGTCCACGATGTGTTATCTGCAGACTGCACTGCACCAAGCTTGACTTCTGAACCCCTGCTGCTGCAACACAAAGTGTCTTCCAACTCAACATCTCCCCCCCCCCCCCCCCCCCCCCAAAAAAAAAAAAAAAACACACTTCCTTGCTCTCAAGAGCCACTGCATGACCCAGAATGCCTGAGTGCCTATCCGCTCACACCAATTGAAACTAGCATTCCCCAACAAAAATTATGCACGCTTTAGCAGAATACAGAAAATGGACCACCATTTGAATAATAAGACAGATACAAATTAGACATATGACTTAAATAATATAGCATCAACTATCTTATGTTCAGTTGAATGTTGTGCCACAGGGTTGTCTACTTTGCTCTTGGCCATAGTTTGGCAGTGGCCATTCATCTTGTTGGACAGCTGTAGTCATACAGTCATACCAATATAAAAAAACTGTGCAATGATTGCAGCAGAGCTGGTAAATGACATGGCTGCTTTCCCGTGTAGCCTGAGCCCGATGTGGGAGGATAAACCTGTGACAGGACTGGAATAGGAAGTGCTAGGTGGGTGGATTGGGCAGGTCTTGAACCTAGGTCTTCCACATGGATATGATCCTTGTGGCAAGGGGTTGGGATTGCAAGTGGCATAGGGATGCACGAGGATCTTGTGAAGGTTGGGTGGACAACAGAACACCACTTTAGGAGGGATGGGAGTAGGTCGGGTAGGCTGTCCCTCATTTCAGGGCATGATGATAGGTAATCAAAGCCCTGGCAAAGGATGCGCTTTAGTTGTTCCATTACGGGATGCTATTGGGTGATGAAGGGGACACTCCTTTGTGGCTGGTTCATGGGGATGGTGGAGGATTGGGAGAGTGAAGGGAAATGGCATGGGAGATCTGCTCACAGACTAGCTCTGGGGGATAGTGCCTGTCTGTGAAGGCCCTGGTGGGACACCCAGCATACTGAGCAAGGGAGTTCTTGTCACAGCAGATAACCCGTCCCCAGATAGCCAGGCTGTATGGGAGGGATTTCTTGATATGAAATGGATAGCAGCTGTCTAAATGCAGGTACTGTTGATGGTTGGTGGGATTAATGTGGACAGTGGTGCAGGTGGAGCCATCAGAGAGGATGATATCTACAAAAGTGGCATACTGGGTTGAAGAGGACAACATGAAGCAATGGGAGAGAAAGTGTTGGGGTTGTGAAGGAACGAGGATGGGTGGCTTGGCCCAAAGTCCAGATCATGAAGGTATCATCAATGAACCTGAACCAGGCTAGGTGTTTGGCGTTTTGGGAGGCTAGGAAGGACATGAAGGAGGTTGGTATATAGGAAGGTGGCATCAACAGTGACGAGTAGGAATAGTGGAGAGTTGGTGAAGGAAGTGGTTGGTGTCTTTGATGTGGAAGGCTACATTACGGGCTATTGGTTGGAGGTTTTAGTCAATGAGAGCCAAAATTCTTTTAATGGGGGCACAATAACCAGCCACAATGGGATGTCCTGGACTGTTGGGTTTGTGGATTTTGAGGAGCATGTAGAAGGTGGGTACGCGAGGTGTTATAAGGGTTGAGAGGGAAATGGATTCAGGGGAGAGATTCTGGGAAGGGCCTAAGGCTTTAAGCAGGGACTGGAGGTTGTGTTGGACTTCTGGGATGGAATCACTCTGAAAGCGTTTATAGGTGGAGGAGTTTGATAATTGGTGGAGTCTTTTTGCCAGGTAGTCACTGTGATTCATAATAACAATGGTGGAACCTTTGTCTGCAGGTAGGATGATTAGCTCAGTATTTGTTTTGTGGTTGTGTATGGCTATTCTTGCTTCTACTGAAAGGTTGGTGTTCTTATGAATGGACCTTGGGAAGGATGGTAAGGCAAAGTTGGAGGTGAGGAAGTTTCCCCACCTCCCTGCCACCTCATCGCCTTCTGACACTGTGCCTGTTGGCATTCTAGTCACTGCACACTCCACCAGACAGTGTTTCTCTCTCTCCTAACCCATACACCATTATCCCTTCCCCTTCCCTTGCCTGTCCCCCTCTGGATTGCTGCTTGCATCACACATGACAGTGTCACTCCAGCCCGAGATGCTGGAGTTGGTAGTCATGTGCCCATGAAGTGTGCATGAACAGTGTGTGTTTCTCTTTTTCTGATGAAGGCTGTGGCCAAAAGCTTTATGTAAGTTATAACACTACTTTCCGCTACTGCTATACCATAACCTTGAAGTTGGAGGCAGGTCGTGAAATAAAACTATCTTATTAAAGCAACTGTGGTATAACGCAACAGAGCAGTGTTACCCTCTGAGAGGAATTTTGTTATGTTGACCACCTAACGGAGGTGGCTTATCGAAAGTGAAAGTCAGAATTACATAAATATTCAAACAGTAACACACAATAATTTACTTATCCACACTGTTCAAAGAATAAAAAAAATTAAAAAAAAAAATGATCGCCAACCTAATTAGGCATGAGAATGATTAACATTCTTGTTTAAGAAAGTAGTTATGAGTAACTTTAATGGGCAAACACAACCTACATTTTGCCACATGCGAGTGCAATGAACTCTGACACCTGCACATGTTAATGTTGAGTTTGGAGTTGGCAGCTGGAGCAGAACAAACTATTTGCATAAATATAACAGATAACGATACACACTACTATCTACAGGGCTTAGTCAAACTGAGTGGTTTCAATAATATTACTATTACAGTGCACTTTAGAATAAAAAATTGGATATAGGTTCAATATTACTTTTCAAACATATTCCTATCTGACATGAAATATAGATATGATGTACAGCAAAAGTAGTTATTGTGCATAGATTAAATCTCTCACAACTAAACACTTTTTTATTTAGAATGAAAATTAAATGGAATTCACTAACAGAGTATTTCTCACTGTCTTTCGAATAAAGCAGTTGCTGTTTTCATAGATAGTTGTCTTTCTATTAATCGTTATGTAACATGAGCACAATGGACAAACTATGGATCCTGTTACAACATTAATATGCACTTTTAATACACAATAGGAACCCAATATTGTACAGAATTTCACTTGAATAGCAAGAATAATTGAAATTTGCTATAATTAACTTGTGCATTTGAACTACTTTCAGTGGAGGGGGTCCTTAATCTTGACCACTGTAGCAGAGCATACTAAACACACTTTCAATACACTAAAGAAACAAGCCCTTAACAAGTATGAACATGTAATCTTCAACAGTATTAGTTCTCAACTCTTACTGCAGTAGAACACAACTTGATGTGGTTATAAGACAATAGCTCACATTTGGTTGATTTTCAACAGACTGCACTGTGATCACTTACTAAGCAAAACTTTGTAAGCCTCAGTTTTGAGAACTTTCACTTTAGAAGTTGGCAACAAAATTTTAATAAGCAGATTTAATAGAAAAATTATTTTCAGCAAGCATTATTCACTATATTACATAGTTCTGCTAAAACACTGAGCTTTAGTGTCTTTCAATAAGGACACTAGGTAATCACTTTAGCATGGGAAGGACCCTAAGTGGTTGTATGACAAGGGATAAAAAATCAGGGTAGGTATAAGAGTGCGAGTATAGGTTACCCTATATTTGTGCACACTAAAACATCCAATGAGCTGATCCTTCACTGTACATTACTATAGTGTTCCATTACAGTGATTGCGCAATGTGGTGGCGATTGCATGTTGGTAGGTGGATTTGCAGGTAGAATTCCTGGACTCTGTAATTTCTTGGTGGAGATGATAGATACCAATTCCAGAATAGTTCCAGCACTTTGTCCATCCATCTGAGGCATTGGGAAGAGTCAGGAAAAGCCTCTCTCGGAACCAGCACAATACACAACATTTACATGAGCAGTTGATAGTTTGGTAGCTCATCCTCGACTGACTCTCAATTCCACATTTTCTACCTAGGCCAACCAAACTTTGCGCACGCTACACAGTTCCATTCCCAAGGGGAACCACAACACCTTTTACATACAAAATAACTGAGAACCCTGAGTGAAGGTGAGCAGTTTACATAACAGCAAACAAACATTTTAAATAAAACAGAACCTTTGCACATATTGATATTTCTATAAAAAATTATTTAAACAAAATTATCCAATCTCAAAGATAATCAAAGAGATTATGTGAGAAAGATAAAACATATCATTTGCTCATATTGTACATGAGGTGGAAGTTCGGGTTGATTACACCAAACAACACCTGTTTAGCAGTGGTTCATTTATTCACCTAAACACATGCAAGGCTCACAAAGAACTGAACATGGCGGAACAGCCCAAAGACAATGCTCACAGTCCAAAGACGATGCTCAGAGTCCAAAGACGATTGCATATCAATGCTGGTGTCGACTTCATTGGTACCACATAGCGACCCCCCCCCCCCCCCCCCCCCCAGTACGGAGTACTCTTGAGAGGCCGGGGGAAGGGGTGACTAAGGCATCGGCAGTGGTGGTCTGCAGGAGCCAGACCACAGTCAGCTCGACAGCATCTTCGGGGAGCTGTGTGGGTAGATGTCGTGAAGGAAGGTTCGGCCACCGAACCTGGAAGTCGTTGAAGCGAGGCGGGCGTTGTACTGGACATGCTGGTCGTGCAGCGACAGGCACGCCAGCGGTTTGCGAGTGGAACGGAGCGACAACGACTGATGTCTCCGGTGGGCATGGTGAACACACGAAGCATTTCCAGGTCGACGCCGGGCAGGAGGGGAACACGTTTCACCAGGTGGCAGGGAATGGTGCAGGCTGTGTCATGAGCACTGGATGAAGAGAAACACACGACGAACAGTGTATAATCGCACAGTATTATTGAGATGCCCTGGATTATGTCCAGGGGGACAGGCACAAACACCTCGAGCGAGGGCACGTTCAAGATCGGGGGGGGGGGCGGGCGGGCGTGAGAAACCTCGACTGGCAAGGCAGGCGACGGTGGAGAGGTCGGAGGGACCAGAGAAGGGCCCGGCGGCGAGGGCGTGATTATAGGTAAGCTTGATGTGGGGAGCATGTGGTTACTCGACGGAGTGCGTGAGGCCAGAGTAGAGGGCAAGGTCGGGGGAGACCTCAACAATTGGAACTGGAAGTCACTCGACCAAGTGTGTAAGTCTGACGTGGAGGGAGTAGTCGGAGTGTCGTGAGCCACGACAGTGAGTAGCGTGGTCGTGGCCTGAAGGGGGGTAGTAGAAGGCTTGACATGAGCAGGCTTAAGTCTGTTGAGAGAGACTGTAACAGCAGAATCTTTCATCTAGATGTCATAGGTGTTGGCACTGCCAGAGAACTCAGTACAGGCTTGTATATGGAGGTTGGAGGGGAGCACGAACAGTGTCACCTCGGAGCATGACGTACCCGCAATTGTCCAGAGATTTCGGGACATGAACCTTAGGGCGGGAATGGCTGGCAGGTGGAGGGATATGGAGGTTGATGAAGTGGCGTCTGACGTGGTCCACGAAGGAAGGTAAGTCAGACTGAGGGAGAGAAGCGGAAGGGCTCACAAGTTCGCCAGGGAGCCGTATACGAACTTGGCTATTGTGCCTTTGAGGTCCTCCTTATAGATCGTACAAATTACGAGTAGCACAAGGGGAAGGGCCTCCGTCCATGGAGAGTCATGGCATTGAAGAGCCGCCTTGAAAGTGCGGTGCCAGCGCTCGACTAGCCCGTTACTTTGCGGGTGATATGCTGTGGTATGGATGCACCAGATGCCGCAAATGTTACAAATCCGTTGAACAGGGCTGACTCTAATTGTCTGCCCTGGTCAGTCGTGATGATAGCTGGACATCCAAAATGCAATACCCATGACTCGACGAAAGCTCAAGCAACATTATTGGGGAGGGGGACAGCCTCAACCCAGCGAGTTGTTCAGTCGATAGACGAGAGAACATAGCGAAAGCCATTAGAGGGGAAGAGAGGGCCGACAATGTCAATATGAATATGCTGGAAATGGCCAGGAGGGATCGAAAAGGTGCCGAGGGGGAGTGAAGTGTGCTTGTGTACTTTGCAGCATTGGCACGCGACACAGGAGCGTGCCCATTGCTGGCAGTCCTTGTTGACATTTCTCCACATTTGACATTTCTGCTATGAGGCGAGCGGACACACGAACACCGGGGTGGGCTAAATTATGCAGTGCGTTGAAGACAGCTCGACGGAACGTGGTTGTGGTGAGGGGGCGTAACGTGACCGTACTGTCGTCGCACCAGTTCTCTCCAGAAATGCCAGGGAAGGTAGTGCGGACGAAGTGTAGTGAAGAGGTAGAGTCTGAAATCAGGTTTTGTGTTTCTTCGTTGGCAGATGGGATGTTAGGTGTTTCAGAGAGGTCTAACAGTGAATGGACGGCGTCGACTCATGAAAGGATATCAGCAACTATATTGTTAGCATCCTTTATGTGTCTGACATCGGTGGTGAACTGAGATATGAAGTCCATGTATCTGAAGCGGCGAGGAGGCGGGTCATCTGGCAGGTTTGTAATGGCTGGCGGGTTTGTAATGGCGACAGCCAGGGGTTTGTGGTCCATCAATACATAGAAAGGGTGTCTCTCAACGTCAGTCTTAAAATGCTTGATCACTTCGTAGACCGCGAGCAACTCCCTGTCAAACGCGGAATATTTTCGTTGTGCATTGGTGAGCTTGCGTGAGAAGAACTGCAGAGGTGAAGTTTGGCCGTCGATTGTCTGGCTAAGGACAGCGCCGATGGCAGTATCGCTCGCGTCAGTGGTGATGAAAAGCTGCGCATTGGGTTGTGGATGTGTGATGGTGCAGGCCCTGGCAAGAAGATATTTGAGGGCAGTGAAAGAGGCAGTCATAGCAGGGGTCCATGGAACAGGCCGAGATCCAGAAGTGTTGGTGCCTGCCATGGCGTCCGTCAGTGGAGCCTGAATCTCCGCAGCCCTAGGTAGATGTCGGCAATAATAATTAACTGTCCCCAGAAAGCGCCGGAGCTCTTTGAATGACGAAGGTCTGGGTAGGTTTAGTATTGTTTGTTCTTTCTCAGGGGGCAGTGAAATGCTGTCAGCAGAGACCCAAAAACCAAGAAAAGTGACAGCGGGTTGATGTAGCTGCAATTTGTCCTGGTTGGTCTCGGTGCCTGATGCCACGAGAGTGTTCATAACAGTTTGCACATGTCGAATGTTGTCCTCGACGGAGGAGCTCAACACAAGAATGTCATCAAGATACGCAAAGCAGAATTTTAGTTCGAATAGCACTTCGTTGATGAAGCATTTTCCGGCCTGGGTTGCATTTTTCAGACCGAAAGGCATGAATCGAAACTCAAATAACCCAATCGGGGTGGTGATTGCTGTCTTCTTGATGTCTTCAGGTGCATTGGGGACTTCGTGGCAGGCTCATTTGCAATCAATAACAGAGAATGTGTTCGCACCTGCGAGGGAACTGGTAAAGTTGGCAATGTTGGGTATGGGGTAGTTGTCCATAATTGTTCGTGCATTTAGTCGACAGTAGTCTCCGAACATGTGCCAACACGTCTTTCTTCAGTGTCATATGTATGGTCATAGACCAGCTACTGGCAGAGAGTTCAATGACGCCGGAGCTTAGTAGTTCAGAAATCTGATTTTTAAAGTCGGAGAGGCACTCGGGACAAAGTCGATGTGGTTTACTGGAGATTGGGGGACCTGGCGTGAGGCGAAGCTTGTGAACTGTGCCTTTGGTGATGACGGAAATGTTGCCGGCGGCAAGGGAGGCGGTTTTTTTACAATGTGTGGCGGGCGGGGCAGGTGAGGCATAGTCGTGGTGTTCGGAGCCACTCAGAGGTTCCGACGGGAACCAAGGCGGCAAAGTGTCCCAGGAGTCAACGCGACAAGATGGCTGCCGGCCTGAAGCAGTGGCACTGTGGTCAGGTGAGCTCGTGAGCCGTTAGTGAGTCCATTGTCCGAGGGAGCAGTCTGTGGCAGCACGGTCACAGGCAAAACGCTTGACTCGATTGTACTGTGTGTGTTGTCAGTGGCGGTCGCATGTTGGCACGCAGGAGCCGATGTTGCATAGTTTGAGGTGCTGTCGGCGAGGGACGGGGTAGGAGCCGTCAGTTCGGGAACTCGTGACGCTCGAAACACATGTGCACTTGTGTCCGGCCGAGTGTCAAACGCTGCCATGTTAGGAGGGTCTGGCCCGGCGGAACTGTCAGTACACGTTATGGCACTCTTGATAGCACAGTTGCGAGGGGTAATGTCAGGTAAACACACAGAGACTCGATTGCTGCGATTGCAAGCAGATTCGGCACACTTACAGACCTTGCTTTGTCCTTGTTGTAGTGTCTGTAATTCCTATGCTGCATCGGAGAGCTGGAGCTGTGTTTCGTGGAGCTGAAGGGAGAGCTTGAAGTTTTCCTTGCATAGACGAGCGACGTGGTCAAGCTCGACAAGGAACTTGTACGTTGTTTCTTGTAACGTAGTGTGACCAATGTGTCACGGGTGGGGGGGTGGGGGGGAGGTCTTAGACAGATGATGAAACACGGTGTTTTGCACTAGGTCCGGTGAAAGTTTGTGGTGTTGCAAGAGGTCAATGCCTAGTATAGGTTCGTCAATATCGCACACTAAAAATGTCCACTCCAGATTGCAGTTTGTGGAGAGTGAGATGACGTGGGAAATTGAACCCGAGCATTGTAGTTTAGTTGAATTCAAGGCCTGTAGTGAAGTGTGATTAGGGATGATGTTTGATGACGCTAAGGACATAGGCAGCAGCGAAACATCGGCGCCTGTGTCCACTAGGAAAAGGTATCCCAACGAAATGTCTTTAATGTAATGTCGTCCACTATTATCCAGTCGTTGCCGGACAGAATGGAGCACTGGGGGGTGCCTGTCATGTTGTGTGCAGGAGGCGGCACCCGGACCTACCTGCAATTGGCGTTTGGGAAGTTGCAGGGTGGTCTCCAGTTACATGCCACCTCACCAAACCGTGTGTGGAAGTAACAGTATGGATAGTGCGGTTGCATTTCCTTGCGGAACATTCGATGCCAGTGGCCGTGACCATGGGCGGAGCTGGTGACGTCCCAGTTGCTTGTTTACTGCTTTCCGGAGCGAGCGGAATGGTCGTCAGAGTGCGGCCCCGGCCGCAGGATGATGAGCCTGAACCTGAGACTTGTCAGGTAGGCAGTGGCTGGCGAAATAGAGCAGTGATGCATCATATAGCTTGTCAGAAATTGTCATTCTTTGCTCAACATGTTTGGGAGACCTCTGAGCCTAGAGCAAAGCGGATGTGAGGAGATAGTTTATCTGACCAGATGGCGAGGAGAGCTGAGTCAGAGAGTATATTGGCGCTGACCAGTGCACATAGCTGTCTCCAGAGCTGGGAAGGTTTGTCGTTGCCTAGTTGCTCAACGTGGAGCACTTGCCATATTGCTGCTTCAGTTGAGCGTGCAAGCCGACATAGAACTGTCTTTTAGACTAGAGTGTACCGGGTAGATGAGTCTGGGGTGTCGACCAGGTCAGCAATCAATTCCTCCTTGTCGTGCAGGTGGGTGATAAGGCACAGAAACCTGGTTGACTCGTCGAGTTTGTAATGGTTGAACACTTCGTCCACAATTTTGAACCAGGTTGTAGCTCTGTCGGGATTAAGTGGCAGCAGCGTCGGTAAGCATTGTAGAATGTTCGGAAGAACAGGTTCAGTTGAGTTCGTTGGGGCACTGCCTGAATCGAGCTGTTGTTGCTGTAGTATTCCAGGAGAGTGTGCCTCCAGGGGATGTGGCAACAACGGCTGTTCGGGTGGCAGCTTGTAGGTGACACGTGGTTGAGTTCGATCCGTCGTGACGGGGATGGCCGACGCGGGTGAGACACTGTAATGTGTCGATTGAGGTTGCGGAAGCTCAACACATTGCAGGTGTGTTCGGATGGATGCGTCGCAGAAGGCCGACGCGGATGAGGCACCAAATTATGCTGAGAATGGTAGCGGAAGCGCGACGAGCCGGCATGGGGGCGACAGGTGAGAAAAAGTTCAAAGTTTGAGAACGCATGTTAGTACACGGAAAGCTCGATGTATGGTCAGAGCCGGGGCCACCTGTGTTGCAGGGAGGCTGCGGAGGTGCAGGCTGTCCAGAAGCACAATGTGGGAAATGACGTCGAACATGAGATGGAATGTGTGAATGTTCACTGTTCATAGTCACTCCAATCAATACGGGGTGCGGATAAGGCGAATGTCATCGCAGGAAACACTGATGCGTAGCAGTGGGACGGAGGTGGAGGTCAGGCACAGATAACAAGTCATTGTTCCTGTTGCAGGCCGAGGTATTGAAGTAGGAAGGCATGTACCGATGCTGAACCAAGGCAGGTGTGGGCGTGGTCACATGTTGAGGAGGTAGACTTGTGAACGAAGCAGTTCTGGCCACGTGGCTGGTATCCGCATGGTACTGCACGGATTGCGGAGTGGCAAATCATTGTCCTGGCAGTAGTAGGCTGTCCGACGAATCATTTGCAGAAATCGGCATTGGTCCCGCACTGCACGGTGATCTGTAAGAGGTAACTGCACAGTCGATGAGGGAGGGCACATGTGGCAGGAACAAAGGCGTTTGATAGCCAGAGTTATGTGCACTCCTAACCTTAATTATTGTTGCAGGCTCGAAAACGTTCGGCGAAATCGGCGGAATCATCGAGTGAGAGGTATTGTGTTGCAGTCCTGGCGGGTGTACATCACTCGCAACATGGTGCATGTCGATCATTAAATCTGAGGTTAGGCACTGGGCCAAAGTCATTGTTTGAATGCTGTGTTGATGTAATACATGCGAAAATAGCCGACACGGAGGTCATGGACACAGTAAAATGGCGAAAACGGAAGAGATTATAACTCAGGGTCACCAGTGAGGTGGAAGTTCGGGTTGGTTACACCAAACACCACCATTTAGCAGTAGTTCATTTATTCACCTAAACATATGCACAGCTCACAAAGAACTGAACATGGCAGAACAGTGCAAAGACAATGCTCAGAGTCCAAAGACGATCGCATATTGATGCTGGTGTCGACCTCATCGGTGCCACATACATATTAGAGGGATTACACTTCCTATACTCTAAAAGACATCAAAGTTTTTAACAAAAAAGAATAAACACTCTCATGGTATCTTTCAATCCAACAAAATTTACAGAAACTCAACAATATAACACTAAACAAAGCAAAAGGCAAAATAAATCAGTACAGCATTTGAGCTATGGTGTTACAAAGTATCTTTTAATTGCGCCTGTCTGCAGCTAAACTTGCCTTCTTTACAGTAAGCAGCAGCCTGTCTTTCTCTTCATTGCTCATATTCCTACCTGGAGTGTCCATTCTTTGATTTCATTAAGCAGTTATTAATTTTCAATGACTGCAAGGACATTTATTTACTGTAATTTCCTAACTTCTGTAGTTTTCGTCATATTAATAATATTGTTTTATTAGATCCACCTCAGTATGTTAAGTATGCTGATATGATTGGATTTGCAATAAGATGAAACATCAAATTATGACTGCAGTAAGAAATATCTTAATGTAGTCATCTTTCATGATATAACAAAAGCCTTCTTTGTACAAATCACATACACTTCAGACAATGCTACTTGCCAGCTGGCCACTTTCTGTTTCTAGGGAAAACCTGCATAATAGCCATCATTGAAAACAGACCTCCCCCGTGCCTTGACAAAGAGGTAGAAGTCTCAGAGATGGGGCAGGGGCGACAGGGTTGCCCATAAGAGTAATGGTCACAGGTGACTGAAGTCAGTCCGGGGCTGGGATGACCCCTTGGTGACATTGAGGCAAAGAACCCCGTAGGAGTAGAGGTGATTTGGTGAAGTGTCCTAGGGGCCATCACAGTGAGGAAACCATCAGGCAACAGGCATGACATGATGTTGGCTGGGTCCACGTCATTAGGTAGATTGTAACTGCATGAGAAGTGACGGGTAATGCATCAATTCTCAGTTTGCCATTCAACATGCTGCAGCTTGGTACCAGGAAGTTGACAACTACTTTGACATGTGTAGGAAATTGAAGGGGACTCAGAAGATGCTGGAGGTGGAAGGGTTGGCTGCCATGGCATCCGGTTGTATAGCCTCAGGCGAGGTAGCATGGGTCAATGCAGGTGGTTGCATGACTGATCAAGGTGTTGTCACATAAATTTCACTTTGGCTTGAGCCGATTGATCACGACTGCCATAGGCTTGCTGTAAAACAAGATGTCAAACATGTGAACCCCACCTTTAAGAACATTTTGAAGGTCTGTGTACAGCAGCTGGAGTGCCGGCCGAATGGCATCTTCACAAAGCAAGACAAAATCCACAGTCAGCCAACACCTTGTGGATGAAGGTCCACATTAGAGTGCTATGCTGCTGTGGAGAGGGTACCCGAGGCATGCTGTGCTGTTTGAAAAGTTCGACAAGGACAGGAGCCAATGTCAATGGTGCCCGGACCACGAAGTCTGATGGGAGGGTGAGTACTTCACCATACAGGAGTTCTCCCAGGGAGGCATCAAGATCGTCCTTGGGCACAGATTGAATTCCCAACAGTACCCAGGGAAGGGCCTTGGTCCACTGACTCCCATGACACTTGAGGGCAGCTTTCAAACTATGATGTGAGCATTTGACAAGGCCAATGCTTTGTGGATGGTATTCAGAGGTACAGTACCAACGGTGTCAGAGAGGTTGCATAGTTCATTGAACAACGCCAATTCAAGCTGCTGATCTTGACTGGTGTTTATGGAGGCTGGGCAACTGAAATAGAAGATTCAAGCATTGTCAAAAGCCCTGGCCACCAATTCTGCTGTGATATCTCTGGGGCTATAGCCTCCACCCATCACATGATGCTGGCAATGACTGAGAGTATGTATTGGTATCAGTAAGAGTTGGGCAGTGGCCCTACCAAAGTGAGGTGTGCATGTTCAAAGCGCCCTTTTTGTATCTCAGACCAACCAAGTAGCAGTTGTACATGATGTCCCACTTTGCTCTATTGACAGGCTATGCATGCATTTGTTCACTCGCTGCACTCCATTTTTACATTAGGCCACACTAAGTGTTCCGTCAAGAGTCATGTCCTCGGGCAGATTCCAGGGTGCAACAAGCTGTAAAGCTGTTTGAAGATGAACATCCGCAGTGAATGGATACAAGGGGATGGGTGCAATTTTGCAAAATGTTAAACAAGAGGTATTTACCTGTGACCAAAAATCGGCAACATTCCAGCTGTAAGTTGGTCATGGTATTGTAGAATAAATCCATGAGGTTTTGATCTTGCAGCTGTGCCTCTGCAAATATGCCATAGTCTATTTGTGCAGAGAGGATGTTGATGCATGACAGGTAGTTTGCGATTGATGCCTCATGTAGATGTCTAACATCAGTCGTGAACTTGTGTTATATAATCAAGGTGGCAGAATCATCCAAGTCACATATCCTTCGAAGGATTATGGATCGAGTGTGCTAAAGGTCAATGGTTGGCGTATATGGCAAGTGGTCTGCCTTCCATGCTGTCCTTGAACTGACAAACCACTTCATACACTGCCAGTAGTTTGTAGTCATTGCCAATGCACTGTGAAGCATCAGTTTATGCAAAAGAAACCAGAAAAACTGAGACTTATTTTTGCAGAATCGCTCCAATTTCTAAGTCGCTCGCATTAGTAGTAATCATGAATTAAGCATGCAGAAGTGGGTGTGCCAATGTCATGGATAGCATGAGACAGTTTTTAATTTGCTCAAAGGCATACTGTAGAAGATGAATTCACTCTAGCTTATGTTTGCCTGTAGTATTTTTGCCCATTAGAATTTCAGTGAGTGGTCCCTGAGTGGTAACTGCATGAGGGAGGTTGTGACAATAGAAATTAATCATCCCAAGGAACCAACATAACCTGTGAAAGTTCTAGGTGGCAGCACATTACATTTTTAATGTACGGCGAATACCAACAGTGTTGACAACATGCCCATGAAAGATGACTTCAGGATGCAGGAAGTTGGCATTTTTCATTGTTGATCACTACACTGCTTAGATCAGATTAGATTAGTACTTGTTCCATAGATCATGAATGCAACACTTTGTAATGATGTGGAACGTGTCAGGTTAATAAAAGGTGTCTATACAAGATATTACATTAGACAAAATATTACATGACACTTAAAATTTTTAATTTTTTTTTTTGGGAGGAGGGGGGGTGGGGGTTGGGGAAACTACCCGCTTACTATATACAAAAATTCATCTAATGAGTAGAAGGAGTTGCCATTAAGAAATCCTTTTAATTTCCTTTTAAATGCTATATGGCAATCTGTCAGACTTTTGATGTTATTAGACAAGTGACCAAAGACTTTTGTGGCAGCATAATTTACCCCCTTCTGAGCCCAAGTTAGATTTAACCTTGAGTAGTGGATATCATCCTTTCTCCTAGTGTTGTAGCCATGTACACTGCTATTACTTTTGAATTTGTTCGGATTGTTAATAACAAATTTCATAAGTGAATACATATATATTGTGAGGCTACTGTGAAAATCTCTAGCTCTTTAAATAAGTGTCTGCAGGATGATCTTGGATGAACTCCAGCAGTTATTCTGATTACACACTTTTGTGCAATGAACATTCTTTTACTCAATGATGAGTTACCCCAGAATATGATGCCATACGAAAGCAGAGAATGAAAATAGGTGTGGTAAGCTAATTTACTCAGATGTATATCGCCAAAATTTCCAAAGACCCTAATAGCATAAGTAGTTGAACTCAAACGGTTCAGCAGATCCTCAGGTTTTTTCTTTTTTTTTCCCCAGTTCAACCCCTCATCAATGCATACACCTAGAAATTTTGAATATTCTTAGCTACTGATTTCTGATCGAAGTCTATATTTATTAATGGTGTCATTCCATTTACTGTGTGGAACTGTATATACTGTATTTTGTGAAAGTTTAATGAGAGCCCATTTGCAGAGAACCACTTAATGATTTTCTGAAAAACATCGTTTACAATTTCACCAGTTAATTCTTGTCTGTTGGGTGTGATAGCTATACTTGTACCATCGGCAAAAAGTACCAGCTTTGCATCTTCGTGAATACAGAATGGCAAGTCATTAACATATATTAAGAACAGCAGAGGACCCATGACCGAACCTTGCGGCACCCCATTCTTGATTGTTCCCCAGTTTGAGAAATCACCAGTTTTTTGCAAACTATGTGAACTGATTTTTTCAACTTTCTGCACTCTTCCAGTTAGGTATGATTTAAACCATTTGAGCACTGTCCCATTTATACCACAGTACCTGAGCTTATCTAGAAGTATTCCATGACTTACACAATCAAAAGCCTTTGATAGATCACAAAAAGTCCCAACGGGTGACTATTCAGAGCATTTAATATTTCATTTGTGAAAGTTTATATAGCATTTTCCGTTGAAAAACCCTTCTGAAAACCAAACTGACATTTTGTCATAACTTTAGTTTTACAAAGGTGTGTAGCTACTCTAAAATACATTACTTTTTCAAGAATTTTACATAAAGCAGTCAGAAGAGAGATTGGGTGGTAGTTGTTGACATCAGACGTGTCCCCTTTTTTATGCAGTGGTTTAACAATGGCATACTTCAGTCTATCTGGGAAAATACCCTGCTTCAGAGAGCTATTACATATGTGGCTAAGAATCCCACTTATTTCTTGGGAACAAGCTTTTATTATCCTGCTGGAAATGCCATCAATTCTATGTGAGCTTTTATTCTTGAGAGAGTTTATTATCTTCCTAATTTCAGAAGGAGAGGTGGGTGGAATTTCAGTTGTACCAAATGGTGTGGGTAAGGCCTCTTCCATTAACTGCCTTGCTTCTTCTAACGAACATTTATATCCTATTTTCTCTGCATTTAAAAAAATTATTCAAAATGTTTTCAACTTCCGGCTTGTTGTTTATCAAGTTTCCATTCGCTTTGATGGTGATGCTGTCATCCTGTACTCTTGGTTGCCCTGTCTCCCTTGTAATAATATTCCAAATTTTTTGATTTTGTTATCAGAGGTATTAATCTCAGACATGATGCACATGCTTCTGGACTTTTTAATAACCTTTCTTAATGTAGCAAAGTAGTTTTTATAGTATTTGGCTGTTTCTGGGTCATTACTCTTTCTTGTTGTTAGATACAGTTCCCTTTTGTGGTTACAAGATATTTTTATTCCTTTAGTAAGCCAAGGTTTTTTGCATGGTTTCTTATAATTAGATTTAATTACTTTCTTGGGGAAACAGTTTTCAAATTCTTTTACAAGTGTATCATGAATTAGTTATATTTTAAATTAGCATCGGGTTCCTTGTACACCTCATACCAGTCCAACTGCTGAAGATTTTCTCTGAAATTTCTAATTGTTGAGTCATTAATTGAAAGCACGACAATGGAGGGTAGTTTTGAATTACTGAATGGAGCTACGTCATATGATGTAACTAGCTGAGCATCGTGATCAGAAAGGCCATTCTCAACAGGACAAGAATATATGTTTTTAAACCTATCTTGATCTATAAAAGTGTTATCTGTCAATGTGCTGCTGTCCTTTACTACCCGAGTTGGAAAATTAATGACAGATGTCAAACTGAAAGAACTGAGCAAGACTTCCAGGTCATTCTTCCTATTACACTCTTTCAGTGAATCAACATTGAAGTCCCCACAAATAATAATTTGCTTTCCCCTAACTGACAGATAGCACAACAAGGCATCCAAGTTTTCCAGGAATAAATGAAAGTTTCCTGAAGGGGTCCTATATACTGTTACAATTATACAAGAGCCCTCCATCAGTTTAAGTTGACAGGCACATGCTTCTATATGTTGCTCTAGACAAAACTTTTTTGTATCTAAGCTTTCTACACAGTGATAACTTTTGACGTATATGGCAACTCCACCTCTCACCTTACTGTCTCTGCTCATATATGCAGCTAGTTTATAACCACTGATATTTACCTTTTCCATATCAGACACAATGTGATGCTCAGACAGGCATAGTATATCTATTACAGTATCAGATTCAATGTCATCTAAACAAACCAGGAGCTCATCTACTTTATTCTTCAATCCTGGAATATTTTGGTGAAAAATGGTAACATTATTTTTTACTTTACTTTTGTGAGAATCTACTTTTTTCTTTAATCCACCCATATTTTGGTTAAATATGGTAACATCATTATTTACTTTCCTGTTGTGAGAATTTTGTGAGTTTTGGACCTCTTTAGCACCTGCCTGCCTGAACTTCTCATTGGACACTGATATCAGTCAAAAAAAAAGAGGTACATCCAAGAGTACTAGTGTTCCCCCTTATGGATTTCGCTAACAACACTGCCAGTTTACCCTTCCCTTTCCTACTGAGGTGTAGGCCACACCTTGTGAAATCCCCCCTATCAATAGCCTCGACAGGAACCAATCCAATGTCTGACACAGTGGCCGCCCTACGCAACTGATCCAACTCCGTATTTACCCTCCTGACAGATTGGTTCAACTGAGGCTGATCATGCTGCACGAAAGCAGGCACCAGCCCAACATTGGTATGGGTCATTGCCGAGGCTATTTTCACCAGGTCACACTCAATACTGTAGCCCTGATCCCTATCACTACTGTTTCCCACTCCACCCACTATCATCACATGACCCTGCTTTGTGAAACCCTTGCACAATGAAACTATATCTGCTACCACCTGGCTAAGACTTGCACTTGGCTTGAAAAAGTTTGTGACCTGGTACCTGTCATCTAATTTTTCCTGAAAAATCTGGTCCACACCTATGGCAGCGAGAACTTGTTTAAGATGAAGTTCCTACATTTCCTGGGTATGGAAGAAAAGGAGAGTGTCAACCAAGTAGGTATAGAAAAATGGGACTTTGAACAGAATACTGTCAATGACTGCCGCCATGTTTCAGCTGTGTTCTTGAGCCATATAGCATATATTAAAATTGTATAAACTGAAATATGCCATAATCATTTTTTTGCGTACGTTCTCTGCACTTATCCATATCTGGAGGTAGGCCAGTCTAAAATGATGAAAACTGAGGCATCAGCGAGACAGTGGGTTAAGTATGTTCAGTATAGGCTAACTCTCAATGATAGTGTGGGTGTTAAGAGCTCTATAGTCTTGTACAGTCTTAATGTCCCTTCTTTCTTGGGCAGCAACTTAATGGGAGAAGCCCACAAACTATCAGAAGGTATCACAATCCCAGCCTGTAACAGTTCATCAACAGCTGCATTGACAGTGTGAAACTCGTCTGGTGGTGATCTACGCAGCATGTGACAGACAGGAGGGCCCAGGATGGTTGTAATCTTGTGGAATTTTCCACTGTGAACAGCACACTGAGTAACCCCTGAAGTTGCACAGAGGGTGTAGGAACATTCAAAGTTTCAGTGGGGGCACAAGAGCAGGAAGCACATTACTGACCTTGGTCATAGGCGGAGGCTGGGTGCACTCACATGCTGCCAAGGAGGACGCTGTTGTCATGCTGAGATGGAGTGGAGATGGTGTGCCAGAGTTGTCTGGAATGGGTGCGAGCGAAAGTTGCTTTTGAGAACCATCCATGTTGTATTGTGTGGCACTGAGTTCTGTCGACAACTGGCAGACTGCACGACATATAGTGAGATTTTCATCCCATACAGGTTATGACTCCAGTCTCATGTCGAAATAATGCAGTTGAAGTTGTTGCAGTTCGATGAGGGATGCAGTATATTCCTGTAAGTGGAGACATGCAGAATGTGCCATGGCACCAGAGTTGTAACTGATGATACCAGTAATTGAGTAGCTGTTTTCCTGCCAGATCAGAGTACCACAGGCCAGGTCTGTAGACAGTGATGGAAGAGCCATTTGCCGCGTGGAGCTGTATGACAAGAACAGCACTCAATGCTGAACGTAGATTGGAAGGTGAGGTACTCATTTCAGACCCCATATTGATCAGTAAATATTCTTGACTGATGTGACTGAAGATGTAGAGTCTGTTACCATGTGGTGACGGTGGTGTGTAAGGCATTTTTTTGATGTGGCATGGAGTATGGTGACTTGAATGGTCTCCGCGATCCACTGCACCTACTGAAGACCTGCGTCGGTTTTTGGGTAACCACAGGGTGGGCAGCAGTTCTGCACAGTGTCATAGAACTGCATGTGGAACCAGCAATAATGTACCTGTACCACCGTGTCAGCCCACAGGGAATGGGTCACCATCCCGTGGTGGAGCTGACATCACATTCAGTGGCATTCGGGTGAGCTCGGTTTGTCTCAACTGTAGCGAGGCAGGGGGCACAGCAAGGCTAATGTGAGCTCTGTTCAGAGGCGTTGTTGTCTGCAGTATTTATACAATGTAAATTTTGTAAAACTGTCTGCCAATTTTAATTTGCAATCCTTCAAGTCATCTTCATGCAAAATCGTCACAAATTTGAGTTGAGGCAAGAATCTGACATCCCAGAGGGTCTAGAGTATGGCTCAGCATCAGTTTTAAATCCAGTATTGTGCATAACCAGCGCCGACAAAGCTATGAAGGTGTCCCATACCCCTGATGTTTGCATAAACAATTTGTTGTAAATGTTGCTCTGGTGTCCAGGAGACGTGTGGTTCGAGAAGAGCAGTTTTCATGGTGAGGTATGAGGGGCGTTTGAAAAGTCCGTGCAAAAATAAAAACTACTTATGTGTTTGGGGCAAACCTTTTTTAATTTTCGACAGTCTCCTTTTAGACTTATACACTTCGTCCAACGTTGTTCTAATTTGTTGATCCCTTATGAAAATAGGAATTGTCCAAGTCTGCAAAATAGCTATTAGTTGCTGCAATCACCTCCTTGTTTGAGTAAAATCTTTGTCCCACTAGCCATTTCTTCGAATTGGGGAACAAATAGTAGTCTAAGGGAGCCAAGTCTGGAGAATAGGGGGGGATGTGAAACGTGTTGGAATCCTATTTCCATTAATTTTGTGACCACAACTGCTGAGGTGCGTGCTGGTGCACTGTCGTGATAGAAAAGGACTTTTTTGCGGTTTTCAAATGCTCCAATAACGATGAATAATATGCACCTGTAATAGTTTTACCCTTTTCCAGATAGTCGACGAAGATTATCCCTTGCGAATCCCAAAAGACGGTCGCCATAACCTTTCTGGCTGAAGGAATGGTCTTCGCCTTTTTTGGTGCAGATTCTCCCTTGGTAACCCATTGTTTAGATTGTTCTTTGGTCTCAGGAGTATAGTAATGTATCCATGTTCCATCCACAGTGGCGAAATGATGCTTAGAGTCCTGAGGATTCTTTCTGAACAGCTGCAAACCATCCTTGCAACACTTCACACGATTCCGTTTTTGGACAAGCGTGAGCAATCACGGAACCCATCTTGCAGATAGCTTTCTTATGTCCAAATGTTTATGCAAAATATTACGTACCCATTCATTCGAGATGCCCACAGCACTAGCAATCTCACGCACCTTAACTCTTCTGTCATCCATCACCATATCATGGATTTTATTAATGATTTCTGGAGTCCTAACCTCCACAGGGCATCCAAAATGTTCAGCATCACTTGTGCCCATATGGCCACTCCCAAAATTTAGAAACCACTTATAAACTGTTCTAATCGTAGGTGCAGAGTCACCGTAATGTTTATCAAGCTTCTCTTTAGTCTCCCGAGACGTTTTTCCTTTCATAAGGTAATGTTTAATCACCACACAAAATTCTTTTTCGTTCATATTTTGACAGTCACTCGTCTTCCTTGATTCACATGAATGCCAAACACAAAGAAATACACAAATGTGGCCAAAACTTGGTGTGTGCTCTTTCCAAAGATGCTACTAACTAAACATGACCTTGATATGCGCCGGTGGTGCCATCTCTCGGACTTTTCAAACGTCCCCTGTATTTACTATCAGTTGGGGCAAAAGAATAACATCACTTATCTGCTAGTTCACCACGGTGACTAAGTAATGTGACGAATTTGGCACTGGCACTTGATATATCGCATGTAGCAAGGATGCTCTTGACAGTTGCGTACCAGGCAGTGGGCTGATCCAAGCAAAATGGTGGCAGTTTAGTTTGATCACTGTAATTGGCGATGGTGTTGTCAGTGACAGTCACAGTCGCATGCATGGTAGGAACGTCTGAAAATTGTCCAACAGCTGAACCACATGGTGCAGCACAAATGGTTTGAACGATTTAGAATGCAGTATGACACACACAAACAACAGCGAACACTCATGAATGTGGCCATTCAAGTAGCTGATGTACAGCATTTTGCTGGCCTGCATAAGGAGTATGTTCATTTTTGATAAATACAGGTTTCTGTGAATCAACTGTGAAACACAGCATACTTCCATATGGAAGATGCTCTCCTGCCTTGAGATCTGTGATGTAAGGCAGTTGCGCAATGGCTGCATTATTGATGCGTAGTATCCAAATTTGGAGACAAAGTTACACAAAAATTATGCACATGCGGTCACTGCAGTTCACCAACATAGAATCTTACCCATGGATAAGATAAAGGAGACAATTAGTAATGACATGATGCTGGTTAGAAAACTTTATTTACTACAGGGTGTAAATAGAAAAGTACGCCACACTGCTCACCAGCCATAAGACAAACTAAGTACAGCTTACAAAGATATGGTTGTTGAGTTCGCAGTCTATGATCAGAGAGTTTCCTCTCCATGGCATCCCCACAAATATAATTCGGACACAACTTCCATCTGTTTTATTTTCTTCATTTTCCATAAATTAAATGTCCATTGTAAGGTAAACAACGGACAGACTTCGTTCCAGACAAAACCAATTTACAGTCCCACAGCTCATGCCAACTCCCAGCTCACTCCTCTATGACTTGACTCCATACTGCTTGTTATACAAAAATCAGTAGCTGCAGAGATACATGTTACTACTTCTTGTCACATGTTTTCAGAATAAATCATACAAATGAATAATGGCAATAATTTTTAATTATAATCACAATTTCAAATTATATTGAAAATAAATCTTGCATCACTTTTACGTATTAGTTCTATTTATGAGAAATTATGAGAATAGTTTTGGTTTTTTGACTTACAATTTGGCTTATGTTGGATCATGTCATAAACTGAATATCAGTATTGCATTCTACAATACCAACAAGAAATAGGAGCTCTGACCAGTTCTATTGCATGTAGTACCTTCTGTTTGGGCAGTTTATTGTGCATAATTGTGGTCCTGCCTTGGAGGAATTGTGTGCGCTATGGAAGAACAATGACCAAGACAACTGCAATGATGCCACAAGAATAGTGGAAGGAATTTTGGCTGTTTCTGTTACTCAAGTGAGAGTGAATGTCAGTCAATTAATTTCAAATAAAATTTTACTGATACAGCCCATTTGTCAGAAAATATTGTACAAGATATTGGTCAATATATTGATGTTACAGGAGGCGGCCTTTACATCATTTCTTGGAAGATTGAGATATGTGACTGTCCTTTTCAGCTTCCAGCACAGAAGAAGTTGCAGGAGATGAAATTTATATAAACTAAGGCATACATGGTTATTCTGACTTGCAATTTAAACATAGGTCAGAATTATTAATCAATAATGACAGGAAATTTATTTTCGAGTATAGCACATCACATAACCTACAGATAGGTAGAACACCATATCTTGGTAACCCAGTCGAAAACCACAACATTTCTGTGCTGATGAAACAAGAATTTGATGATTTAAAGGAAATTAATAGTTTTTATGGGAGTAGTTAGCAAACAGATAGTTGTTGTCCTTCACTTCCCCCCCCCCCCCCCCCCCCCCTCATAAACGATCAACAATTTATCCAGATTTTACTATGTTTGCCAAATACTTGACCTTGAACAGTGCTGTTTGATGTGTGTATCAAACTGTGTGTGAGTGTCAGAAATTTTGACTGACAGAAAATTTGAGACGGCAAACATTGCTTGTGTTGATGTTTTGCTGCATATGTTTACTGAAAAATAGTTTATTACAATTTCTCACTGTATTGTTAGTCTCCACAACTATGGAAATTACGAGGAAGGACAAAAACAAAATAGCACTGGCAATTACCAAAAATGTTAGAGGTGTAACTTCCTTCCCAGCCACGTATTAGCGCACGAAGAGGTTAAGAAGCAAATCAATATTCTATGCACAATACACACATAGGAGCACAATAAAATTATAAAGAAAATGAAGATGGGTTCCTCCATGGACGATGTAGGCTATGTTTCCACATTATAGTATTGTGATGAACTGTCATTAGAGGACCACTTAGAAGAGAATAAATTTTCACTTGTACCTTCTATTTCAATGTGGAGGCAAAGTAACACTAAACAAGTTATTAAAAGGTTCACTGTCAATTCAGAGAAAGTTGATGTATCATCATGTTCCGAGCATAATATTTCCTTCCACACATTATCACCTGTCTGTTTCTCCCTCATTTTAAATCATTCCATGGACCAGTGTCTTGTTTTCCTACCTTCTCCTTCTTCTTCTTCCTCCTCCTCACCGAGCGAGGTGGCGCAGTGGTTAGACACTGGACTCGCATTCGGGAGGACGACGGTTCAATCCCGCGTCCGGCCATCCTGATTTAGGTTTTCCGTGATTTCCCTAAATCGCTCCAGGCAAATGCCGGGATTGTTCCTTTCAAAGGGCACGTCCGACTTCCTTCCCTGTCCTTCCCTAATCCGATGAGACCGATGACCTCGCTGTCTGTTCTTCTTCCCCAAAAACAACCAATCAACCTCCTCCTCCTCCTCCTCCTCCGCACAGTACCACAGCCAAATGTCAGTAATGCTTTATATGCATTTGTATCCATTCCCACAAATGTCAAAACATAGCAAACACGAACAGCATGTGCTTTGAAGGTGAGGTTAAATTGACAAACCTGCATGGTAAGTGTACAGCCATGTTTGGCAAATCCTTGGCTGCATAGGAATGAATGTGAAAAATAAGTGTGATCATTTATAAGAGCATTTAGGCTATGGCCACACTGGATGCACCTCACTGGTGCCTAAGTATCTTGCGACTCACCAGGTGACTCAAGTCAGTCACTTGACGCAATGCTAGGTAAATGGTCATGTTTGTTCTTTCTGTCACGTTACCTAGTGGCATCAAAGATTATACTACCTAATAAACATTGCTGATTATGAAATTTTGTTCCTTCTCTACCATGGATGATAAAGCATTAATCTTTACCATAAAGAAGACATGTCAAGTTGCAGACAAGCACAAATTAAGACACGTACAGCTTTTGCCCACAACCTACACACACACACACACACACTACACACTACACACACTACACACAAAAAGCAAGCACACCTTGCACACACATGGCCGCCAACTCCAGCATCTCAGGCCAGAATGGACCATCGTGTGGGATGCAAGCAGCATTCTGAAGGGTGTGGGGGAGGGAAAGGGGAAAGGATAGTAGTGTACAGGTGAGGAGAGAGACAGACGCTGTCTGGTGGAGTGTGCAGGGACTCAACAATCAACAGACATAGTGTCAGGAGGTTGTGGGACAGGGAGGTGCGGGGAAAAACGGGTCAAAACAGGGGAGGAGCAGGGAAAGACGGACTGATGCATTGGCAGAGGGCTGCGAATAAACAGCGTTGTAGATGAGAATGGGGAGGAGATGATAGGACAGAGGAGGTGGAAACTGTTGGGTGGAGGGCGTGGGGACGGTTTGTTACCATAGGTAGATGCTGGGATAATTATGGGAGTAGAGAAAATTTTCTAAGGATAACACTCATCTGCACAGTTCAGAGAAGCTGGAGGTGGAAGGAAGGATCCAGACTGAAATCAAGTGTGTTATGTTCAGCTGCATGTTGTGCCACAGGGTGGTTTCCCTTGTTCTTGGCCATAGTTTGCCAATGGGCGTTCATCCTGGTGGACAGCTGGTTGGTAGACATATCAACATAAAATGCTGTGCAATGATTGCAGCAGAGCTTGTAAATGACAAGGCTGCTTTCACTAGTGGTGCAGCCCCTGATGGGGGTAGGATAAACCTGTGACAAGACTGGAATACGAAGTGCTAGGTGAGTGGATTGGGCAGGTCTGACGGAATACCACTTTAGAAGGGGTGGAAAGTATCTTACGTAGGATGTCCCTCATTTCAGGGCATGATGATAGATAATCAAAGTCCTGGTGAAGGATGTGGCCCAGCTGTTCCAGTCTGGGTTGGTAATGGGTGATGAAGGGGACACTCCTTTGTGGCTGGTTCTTGGGGGTGGTGGGAGGACTGGGAATGTGGAGGGAAACGGCATGGGAGATCTGCTCACAGACTAGGTCTCTCTATGAAGGCCTTGGTGAGACCCTCAGTATATTAAGCGATGAAGTTTTTGTCATTGCAGATATGCCAACCCCATGTAGTCAGGCTATATGAGAGGGATTTTTTGATGACAGCTGTCAAAATGCAGGTACTGTTGGGGGCTGGTAGGTTTAATGTGGACAGTGGTGCAGATGGAGCCATTAGAGAGGTGGTCAACATCCGGGAAGGTAGCACGCTGGGTTGAGGAGGACTATGTGAAGCAGATGGGGGAGAAGGTATTGAGATTGTGATGGAACGAAGGTAGGGTGTCTTGGCCCTGAGTCCAGATCATGAAGATATCATCAACGAACCTGAACCAGACAACAAGGGGTTTGATGTTTTGGGAGGCTAAGTAGGTCTCCTTTAGATGACCCATAAAAACGTTGGCTTAGGAAGGTGCCATGTGGGTACCATGGATTTGTGTATATACCTTTCTTCCAAATGGGACATAGTTGTGGGTTAGGATAAGGTTAGTAAGGTGTAAGAGGAATGAGGTAGTGGGTCTGGAGTCTGAAGGAGGTTGGGAAAGGTGGTGTTCAATAGCAAAAAGACCATGGGCATGAGGGTGGTTGTCTATGGAGGTGGTGTCAACAGTGACTAGTAGGTAACCAGGAGGTAAAGAGGTGGGGATGACGGAGAGTCAGTGAAGGAAGCGGTTGGTGTCTTTAATGTGGGAGGCTACTTTATGGGCAACTGGTTGGAGATGTTGGTCAAAGAGGGCCAAAATTCTTTCAATGGGGGTGCAATACCCAACCACATTTGGGGTTCCAGGATTGTTGGGTTTGTGGATTTCGGGGAACATGTATATGGTTGGCGTGCAGGGTGTCATAGGGGTTAGGAGAGAAATGGATTCAGGGGAGAGGTTTCGTGAAGGGCCTAAGGCTTTAAGCAGTGACTGGAGTTTTTGTTGGACTTCTGGAATCAGATCACTCTGGCAGAGTTTACAGTGGAGGAATCTGATAACTGGTGGAGGCCTTCTGCCAGGTAGTCATTGCGATTCATAACAACAGTTGTGGAACCTTTGTCTGCATGTAGGATAATTATGTCAGAATTTGTTTTGATGTTGTGTATGGCTGTTCTTTCTTCTACTGGAAGGTTGGTGTTCTGATGAACGGATCTTGGGAAGGATGGTGAGGCTAACTTGTAAGGAATTCCTGGAAGGTGACCATCAAAAATGGTTCAAATGGCTCTGAGCACTATGCGACTTAACTTCTGAGGTCATCAGTCGCCTAGAATTTAGAACTAGTTAAACCTAACTAACCTAAGGACATCACACACATCCATGCCCGAGGCAGGATTCGAACCTGCGACCGTAGCGGTCGCTCGGCTCCAGACTGTAGCACCCAGAACCGCACGGCCACTCCGGCCGGCGAAGGTGACCATCAAGTGGTTAGGTGGGAGGGGAGTGAGGATCATGGCTGTTGGTGCTATGAACTGTAAGAGGCAGGGTTCAAAGTTGGAATTAGGGTGGTTCTGGCTGGAGGGATTGGCAGCAAATAAGTGTTTCCATTGCAGGGATTGGGAGGAGGAGAGTAGGTCTTTGGCAAGTCCAGTATGGTTAACCCTGTGTTGCTACTGTGTTCGTTTGCACCACTGTTGCTACAAGGGGTCTCACAGACCCAACCTGCATATCAGTCTGATTTGTCAAGGGCGGGGAGCACAAAAGGGCTTCACATTCACATGTGTTGTCTAGATGAAGTAAAGAAACACATTTTGCTTTGGGTTTGAGTAAATTGTTATCCTTTATTACTACATAGGCAAATTAGACAATGATTCTAGCATTTACATACCATACAGGACACAATGGTTACACAATGTGACTGTCATGTGTCATAGCAGATGAAGTAGAACAATGAAAGCTACGAAAACAAAACTCAGGTAAGAACAGATGAGTAGTAAACATGTACAAAAACGATGTAAGTAAACGGCGAGCCTCCACAATGTCTTCTGAACGTACTGTTTCCACATGTCATTTTACCACACCAGGCCACTACATGCATTCTTTACAAATTAAGCTTGAGAGTTTTTTGAGACACACAAATTTAGAGCATTTGTAACAAATATATTGTGTTTTGCTATCTTCACACCCATAGCACCATCCTCTCTTAGGCACCGAACTCTGGTTCACACTCCCATCATCCTGCTGTTCGACCCCTGCCAGTCTGTTGACAGATCTTCTGTGAGGTTGATTGATATGCTGACGTGTGTGCTACAAACGTATTTGTGTTGGGACAAACAATACCATCATTGCTGCTCTGGATCCTATAGCCCCAACAAGTACTTACTTACTTGCTATGGTCGGTCTGACAGACCCAAACACACTACAAGCACTCCTAGACAGTGGACTTCTGCCATCACTTGACGAGCAAATCGCACAGCTGTGTAAGGTAGGAAGCTACAAGGAACATTGCTCGTGTGCAGTGTTGTGAGCCTAACGAAAACGAATCGCTCACACAAGTCAGGGTCCGGGAGACCCACCAGTAGCAATGCAGGGTAGTGTAGTGGTGTGACAACATACTGTCCCCATGCCCTCCACCCAAGAGTTTCTATCCCCTCTGTCCTATCATCTCCTTCCATTCTCATCTCCAACCCTGTTCATTTGCAGCCTTCTCCCAGTCTTTCCCCACTCCTCTCCTTTTCCCCCCCACCTCCCTGCCCCACAACCTCCTGATGCTGTGCCTGTCTTTCAATTGTGCCTGCCTGCAACTTCACATGTATTCTTTATGGTAAGTAGCAATTGCCTTTTCCTACATTGTTGATATTCCTACTTGGAGTTTCCATCGTCTGAAAGCATTAATATTGTCAGTTTTCAAAATGGAATGTTTGTGGAATGCAGCGCATGATCTTTACGAAAGGATTATGGTTCTAAAGATGATGTGGGAAGGTGCTGGAATGCAAACTGATAGCTCTGGTATTTTTAATTTTGTGATAAATTTAATCCTGAATACATTCCATCTAATGACTATCATGTTCTATAATGTTTTGATGCAGACAGTTTATCTGCCAGGGCATCGAACCACTTCTGCTGATGCCAAGGTCCCATTGAACTAAAAGTTGGTGCAAAATCTGTGTCAGTATCTTCCTGAGTTGTGGAAGTTTGTGTATGCTCCATTCACAAAGTTATGGAGAATACATACTGGTTTTGTAATTATTAAGGCACTAGTTACATCACTCTCAATTGCTTTTTTGCAACTCTCTCCACTTTGATTACATTATGCCAAGCACACATTCAACAGTTCAGCGATCTCTCCAAAGATTGTAGTTGTACACTTGACATTCGCCTGCTTTATTTCTTTGTTGATAGTCCTCAGGGTCAACGTCCTGCATTGTTATACTGGCTGAAAAATGGGAGGTGGAAGTTGAACATTGACTACTGTAAATGATGTAGCCGACAGTTGCGTTTCACATTTCTTTACTTTCACTGTTCACACCCCTTCAATATTACACAGTTATATAGCCAGTTCACTATTGGTAAATGTTGAAAACCCTCATCAATAGGTTGCAGGAAAACATCAGCATACTGCTACAATAGTTTGCTGTTTAACATCCATCAGCAGTAAAAACCTAACAACATAGTTTATCTAAAAACAAAGATGATGTGACTTACCAAACGAAAGCGCTGGCACGTCGATAGACACACAAACAAACACAAACATACACACAAAATTCAAGCTTTCGCAACAAACTGTTGCCTCATCAGGAAAGAGGGAAGGAGAGGGAAAGACGAAAGGATGTGGGTTTTAAGGGAGAGGGTAAGGAGTCATTCCAATCCCGGGAGCGGAAAGACTTACCTTAGGGGGAAAAAAGGACGGGTATACACTCGCACACACACACATATCCATCCACACATATACAGACACAAGCAGACATATTTAAAGACAAAGAGTTTGGGCAGAGATGTCAGTCGAGGCGGAAGTGCAGAGGCAAAGATGTTGTTGAATGACAGGTGAGGTATGAGTGGCGGCAACTTGAAATTAGTGGAGATTGAGGCCTGGTGGATAACGGGAAGAGAGGATATATTGAAGAGCAAGTTCCCATCTCCGGAGTTCAGATAGGTTGGTGTTGGTGGGAAGTGTCCAGATAACTCGGACGGTGTAACACTGTGCCAAGATGTGCTGGCCGTGCACCAAGGCATGTTTAGCCACAGGGTGATCCTCATTACCAACAAACACTGTCTGCCTGTGTCCATTCATGTGAATGGACAGTTTGTTGCTGGTCATTCCCACATAGAAAGCTTCACAGTGTATGCAGGTCAGTTGGTAAATCACGTGGGTGCTTTCACACGTGGCTCTGCCTTTGATCGTGTACACCTTCCGGGTTACAGGACTGGAGTATGTGGTGGTGGGAGTGTGCATGGGACAGGTTTTACACCGGGGGCGGTTACAAGGGTAGGAGCCAGAGGGTAGGGAAGGTGGTTTGGGGACTTCATAGGGATGAACTAAGAGGTTACGAAGGTTAGGTGGACGGCGGAAAGACACTCTTGGTGGAGTGGGGAGGATTTCATGAAGGATGGATCTCATTTCAGGGCAGGATTTGAGGAAGTCATATCCCTGCTGGAGAGCCACATTCAGAGTCTGATCCAGTCCCGGAAAGTAGCCTGTCACAAGTGGGGCACTTTTGTGTTTCTTCTGCGGGAGGTTCTGGGTTTGAGAGGAGTTAACAGTTCTTGCAGAATAATACGGTACATGAGACACTGTTTCTCAAATAAATTTGACAGACACTGTCATTGTTTTAACACATGGCCTATTTGTGGTACACTAATTGCACTGTTAAGTTGATGCATTGTTTCCAGAATGAGATTTTCACTCTGCAGCGGAGTGTGCGCTGATAAGAAACTTCCTGGCAGATTAAAACTATGTGCCGGACCGAGACTCGAACTCGGGATCTTTGCCTTTTGCAGGCAAGTGCCCTACCATCTGAGCTACCAAAGCACAACTCACGCCCCATCCCCACAGCTTTACTTCTGCCAATACCTCGTCTCCTACCTTCCAAACTTTACAGAAGCTCAAGTTTCGGTCCGGCACACAGTTTTAATCTGCCAGGAAGTTTGATACATTGTTGTTACTTGAAACAGTTCATAATTCCCCTCTCAAAATCGACTGTAGATTGACTGTTACGCCATTTTTAAAAAAAAAATAAACCTGATAATTATTTTGGAATTAATCAAGGGTTGGCTTTGCTAATATGTTTTCAAATAGAGCTAAATAAGTACTTTACAAATCCTAGTAGTTCTTCTTCCAAATGTTTATAATTAGTACAGAATTTATATTTGTTTATAAGTCAACAATAGAATCTAAGTCACGAAACAGTTACTGATTTCACCCTATAACAAAGGGAATTAACAAGGGATGGTCAAAATAAATTAAGAAATTAATTACATACAGAAAACTAAGCACAAAATTAGACCTGATGCTGTATTCCTTAAGACGGAGAGCCAACCTTTCTCTTTTATGGAAATGCAGATTATACTCATGCATGTTAATGGTAAATAGTCAAAAATGAAAATAAAATGAATTGAAGGAAGCAGATGGAAAAACAAGAGAAGAAGTAAGTAGATCCCAGCTTGCTTCGTCATGCACTCTTTTCCTGTCATCAGAATTTCTCTCGGGAAAGGTTTTCATCAAGCAGTACAATAGGAGATAAACATCATCCCAATTAAAACAAGGGGAGTTGTGATATTTGTTCCCAGAATGAGTCATTCCACGGCGGCTATCTGATTTGGTGAAGACTGCCAGTCTCGCTAGCGGGATGAAAGCAGAGCTCACCATCTGCAGCATTGTCGACAGGACTGACTGCGGACCTTTGGTACAGAGCCGAGTGGAGGGTCTGAATCAGAGACTGAGACGGTTCTGCGACCGTGTGGGCTGCAGATTCCTCGACTTGCGCCATAGGGTGGTTGGGTTTCGGGTTCCGCTGGATAGGTCAGGAGTCCACTACACGCAGCAATCGGCTACACGGGTAGCAGGGGTTGTGTGGCGTGGACTGGGCGGTTTTTTAGGTTAGATGGCCCCTTGGGCAAGTACAGAAAGGGCAACAGCCTCAAAGGGTGCAGAGCAAAGTCCGGACATGCGGGGACCAAGCAGCAATCTGTATTGTAACTGTAAACTGTCGAAGCTGCATTGGTAAAGTACCGGAACTTCAAGCGCTGATAGAAAGCACCGAAGCTGAAATCGTTATAGGTACAGAAAGCTGGCTGAAGCCAGAGATAAATTCTGCCGAAATTTTTAAAAAGGCACACGCGGTGTTTAGAATGGATAGATTGCATGCGACCGGTGGTGGCGTGTTTGTCGCTGTTAGTAGTAGTTTATCCAGTAGTGAAGTAGAAGAGGATAGTTCCTGTGAATTATTATGGGTGGAGGTTACACTCAACAACCGAGCTAGGTTAATAATTGGCTCCTTTTACCGACCTCCCGACTCAGTAGCATTAGTGGCAGAACAACTGAGAGAAAATTTGGAATACATTTCACATAAATTTTCTCAGCATGTTATAGTCTTAGGTGGAGATTTCAATTTACCAGATATAGACTGGGACACTCAGATATTTGGGACGGGTGGTAGGGACAGAGCATCGAGTGACGTTATACTGAGTGCACTATCCGAAAATTACCTCGAGCAATTAAACAGACAACCAACTCGTGGAGATAACATCTTGGACCTACTGATAACAAACAGACCCGAACTTTTCGACTCTGTAAGTGCAGAACAGGGAATCAGTGATCATAAGGCCGTTGCAGCATCTCTGAATATGGAAGTTAATAGGAATATAAAAAAAAGGGAGGAAGGTTTATCTGTTTAGCAAGAGTAATAGAAGGCAGATTTCAGACTACCTAACAGATCAAAACGAAAATTTCTGTTCCGACACTGAGAATGTTGAGTGTTTATGGAAAAAGTTCAAGGCAATCGTAAAATGCATTTTAGACAGGTACGAGCCGAGTAAAACTGTGAGGGACGGTAAAAACCCACCGTGGTTCAAAAACAAAGTTAGGAAACTACTGCAAAAGTAAAGAGAGCTTCACTGCAAGTTTAAACACAGCCAAAACCTCTCAGACAAACAGAAGCTAAACAATGTCAAAGTTAGCGTAAGGAGGGCTATGCGTGAAGCGTTCAGTGAATTCGAAAGTAAAATTCTATGTACCGACTTGACAGAAAATCCTAGGAAGTTCTGGTCTTACGTTAAATCAGTAAGTGGCTCGAAACAGCATATCCAGACACTCCAGGATGATGATGGCATTGGAACAGAGGATGACACGCGTAAAGCTGAAATACTAAACACCTTTTTCCAAAGCTGTTTCACAGAGGAAGACCGCACTGCAGTTCCTTCTGTAAATCCTCGCACAAACGAAAAAATGGCTGACATCGAAATAAGTGTCCAAGGAATAAAAAAGCAACTGGAATCACTCAATAGAGGAAAGTCCACTGGACCTGACGGGATACCAATTCGATTCTACACAGAGTACGCGAGAGAACTTGCCCCCCTTCTAACAGCCGTGTACCGCAAGTCTCTAGAGGAGCGGAAGGTTCCAAATGATTGGAAAAGAGCACAGGTAGTCCCAGTCTTCAAGAAGGGTCGTTGAGCAGATGCGCAAAACTATAGACCTATATTTCTGACGTCGATCTGTTGTAGAATTTTAGAACATGTTTTTTGCTCGAGTATCATGTCGTTTTTGGAAACCCAGAATCTACACTGTAGGAATCAACATGGATTCCGGAAACAGCGATCGTGTGAGACCCAACTCGCTTTATTTGTTCATGAGACCCAGAAAATATTAGATACAGGCTCCCAGGTAGATGCATTTTCCTTGACTTCCGGAAGGCGTTCGATACAGTTCCGCACTGTCGCCTGATAAACAAAGTAAGAGCCTACGGAATATCAGGTCAGCTGTGTGGCTGGATTGAAGAATTTTTAGCAAACAGAACACAGCATGTTGTTATCAATGGAGAGATGTCTACATACGTTAAAGTAACCTCTGGTGTGCCACAGGGGAGTGTTATGGGACCATTACTTTTCACAATATATATAAATGACCTCGTAGATAGTGTCGGAAGTTCCATGCGGCTTTTTGCGAATGATGCTGTAGTATACAGAGAAGTTGCAGCATTAGAAAACTGTAGCGAAATGCAGGAAGATCTGCAGCGGATAGGCACTTGGTGCAGGGAGTGGCAACTGACCCTTAACATAGACAAATGTAATGTATTGCGAATACATAGAAAGAAGGATCCTTTACTGTATGATTACATGATAGCGGAACAAACACTGGTAGCAGTTACTTCTGTAAAATATCTGGGAGTATGCGTGCGGAACGATTTGAAGTGGAATGATCATATAAAATTAATTGTTGGTAAGGTGGGTACCAGGTTGAGATTCATTGGGAGAGTCCTTAGAAAATGTAGTCCATCAACAAAGGAGGTGGCTTACAAAACATTCGTTCGACCTATACTTGAGTATTGCTCATCAGTGTGGGATCCATACCAGATCGGGTTGGCGGAAGAGATAGAGAAGATCCAAAGAAGAGCGGCGCGTTTCGTCACAGGGTTATTTGGTAACCGTGATAGCGTTACGGAGATGTTTGGCAAACTCAAGTGGCAGACTCTGCAAGAGAGGCGCTCTGCATCGCGGTGTAGCTTGCTCGCCAGGTTTCGAGAGGGTGCGTTTCTGGATGAGGTATCGAATATATTGCTTCCCCCTACGTATACCTCCCGAGGAGATCACGAATGTAAAATTAGAGAGATTCGAGCGCGCACGGAGGCTTTCAGACAGTCGTTCTTCCCGTGAACCATATGCGACTGGAACAGAAAAGGGAGGTAATGACAGTGGCACGTAAAGTGCCCTCCGCCACACACCGTTGGGTGGCTTGCGGAGTATAAATGTAGATTTAGATGATTGAGGTGATCCCAGTCTAGTAGTTGAAACCATGTTGAATTTCAGAAGTTGCTCGAGTTACATTTTTGCCCTTCTGTGATAATGTCAGTGGCAACAAGTTCACAGTTCAACTTTACAACAGCTTCAAGTAAAATGGAGAAGTATTGTTTGTAGTTGTAATACAAACATCCACTGTCACGTGGACTTTTTACCTCCAGGTTTCCCATTTATTGCACTGATGCAGTTCGGAAAATTCCATTTCACAAAAAAGTAGCTGGAAAGCTTTAACCAATGCTTGGTGGTAGGGGCTGGCAATCTTCCAATGAGTCCAAGAATATTTGATATGTCTCCTTTAGTATGCCAGCCACTGCTGAACACCACCATAAAAGTTTAATAAAGTAATGAGTTTGTATATTATGCTGCCTGGAAATTTGTTTTCTTGATGTGCATGTGTTCTGGAGTGGATGGATGCAGCGTATCTGCAGGTCGGGATGATGACAGCAATCTTTACATTTCATGGTACAAGTGTTTAGGCAGTTTATTCTAAGTCATCAAATCCTGCCTTGTAGATATGGTGTGTATCATGGAAAAAAAGCTGCTGTGACAAGTGCAATGTCTCTAGAACAGCAGAAACTGTTTTGGATGTCATTTCTTTTACATCAGCTGTTATTCAAGTGAGAATGAAAGTCGGAAGATTAATATCAAATGAAATTTTATTGATACAGCTCATTTGTCTGGAAATATTATGTGAGGTGTTTGAGTATTGAAACAAATTGGTCACTATATTGATGTTAAAGAAGACTGCCTCTAAATCATTTCTTGGAAGACAGATTTATGACAGAACTACTTAGCTTCCAGCATGGAAGAAGTTGCATAAAGAAATTCAAATCTATGTCAACTATAACATACACGATTATTTTGACTTGGCAACTCAACATATAGGATGTCAGAATCATTAATCAACAGGGACTGGAAATTTATTTATAAATGTATCATGTCAAATAACCTACAGACTGGGCAGAGCACCTCACTGTTACAGTGGATGCCAAGTTGTCAAAAATACCCTACCTTTCAATGAAATTTGAATAAATAAATAAATAACAAAGCTTGTTTTTGTAGTCGTCTTTTATTTATAATTCTGTTCTATCAAAATGAAGTTATGGTATTTTGTCCAAAGCATGATTTGATGCAGTTCTCATCATTAATCTGCCCTGTGCACATCCTTTATCTCTCTGAATAACTAAATCAACCTACATTGATTTGAATCTGTACCTGTATTCAACACTTTCTCTTCCCTTACAATTTTTAACCCTACACACCCCTTTATTACCAAATTTATACCTTGATGCATCAAAATGTGTCCTATTAACAGTCCATTCTATTAGCTATGCCATAAATTTCTAATTCTCCCCATGCAATACAATTGCACCTCAATAGTTATTCAATCTACCCATCTAATTTTAGCATTCTTCTGTAGCATGACATTTCGAAAGCTTCTGTTCTATTATTGTGTTACAATACATTGCTCACTTTTCACTTTTGTAGACAGCTACTCTCCAGACAAATAGCTCCAGAAAGAAAGCTTCAGTTTATAACTGATGCTAACAAAACTCTCTTTCTCACAAATGAATTCCTTGATGGTGCTAGCCTGCAGTTTATATCCCCTCACCTTCAACCATCATGTTCATTTTGCTTCCCAAACAACAAAATGATGTGCTACTTTTCCCCTCATCAACCATGGACTTCGCTGTTGGTGGTGAGGTTTGCGTGCCTCAGCGATACAGATGGCCACACTGTAGGTGCAACCACAATGGAGGGTTATCTGTTGAGAGGCCAGACAAATCCATGGTTCTTGAAGTGGGCAGCAGCCTTTTCAGTAGTTGCAGGGGCAATAGTCTGGATGATTGACTGAGCAGGCCTTGTAACGTCAGCCAAAATGGCCTTGCTGTGCTGGTACCATGAACGGCTGCAACGGGAACTACATATGTAATTTCTCTCAAGGACATGCAGCACTACTGCATTGTTAAATGATGGCAGTGTTCTTTTGGGTAAAATATTCCTGACAAAAAATAGTCCCCCATTCGGATCTCTGGGTGGGATTACTCGGGAGGACGTTATCACGAGAAACAAAACTGGTTTCTACGGATTGAAGTGTGGAATGTCAAATCTCTTAATTGGGCAGGTAGGTTAGAAAATCTAAAAAGGGAAATGGATGGGTTAAAGTTAAATACAGCGGGAATTTGGGAAGTTTGGTGGCAGGAGAAATAGGACTTCTGGTAAGGTGAATACAGGGTTATAAATACAAAAGATAATAGGGGTGATGCAGGACTAGGTTTAAAAAGGAATAAAAAATAGTAACACAGATAAGCTACTATAAACAGTATAGTGAACGCATTATTGTAGGCAAGATGGACACAAAGCTCACACCCATCACAATAGTACAAGTTCGTATGCCAATTAGCTCCACGGACGATAAAGAGATTGAAGAAATAGATGATGAGATAAAAGAAATTAGTCAAATAGTTAAGGGAGACGAAAATTTAATGGTCATGGGGGACTGGAATTCAACAGTAGGAAGAGAAAGAGAAGGAAAAGTAGAAGATGGGTACAGACGGGAGGAAAGGAATGAAAGAGGAAGTCCCCTGGCAGGGGGAACAGGGGGAATTTAAGGTTCAAATGGCTCTGAGCACTATGGGACTTAACGTCTGAGGTCATCAGTCCCCTAGAACTTAGAACTACTTAAACCTAACTAACCTAAGGACAACACACACACACATCCATGCCCGAGGCAGGATTCGAACCTGCGATCGTAGCGGTCGCGCAGTTCTAGACTGAAGTGCCTAGCACCGCTCGGCTACATCGGCCAGTGGAATTTAAGGTGATTGGACCTGGATAGACAGAGAACCAGACATTGCTGACAGTTTTGTAGGGAGCATTAGGGAAGCAGTGGTTGAGAAGGGAGTGAGACACGGTTGTAGCCCATCCCCAATGTTATTAAATCTGTATATCGAGCAAGCAGTAAAGGAAACAAAAGAAAAATCCAGAGCAGGAATTAAAGTCCAGGGGGAAAAAATAAAAACTTTGAGATTTGGCGAGGAAATTGTAATTCTGGCAGAGACAGCAAAGGACTTGGTAGAACAGTTGAACAGAATGAACAGTGTCTTGAAAGGAGGATATAAGATGAACACCAAAAAAGTAAAGTTACGACAATGGAATGTAGTCAAATTAAATTAGGTGGTGCTGAGGGAATTAGAGTAGGAAATGATAAACTTAAAGTAGTAGGTGAGTTTTGCTATTTGGACAGCAAAATAACTGATGATGGCCAAAGTAGAGAGGATATCAAATGTAGACTGGCAATGGCAAGAAAAGTGCTTCTGAAGAAGTGAAATTTGTTAATATCAAGTATGGATTAAAGTGTTGGGAAGTCTTTCTGAAAGTATTTGTATGGAGTGTAGCTACGCATGGAACGAAAAGAGAGAATAGAAGCTTTCAAAATGGGGTGCTACAGAAGATTGCTAAAGATTGAATGGGTGGATCATATAACTAATGAGGAGGTACTGAACAGAATTGGGGAGAAGAGAAATGTGTGGCACAACCTGACCAGAAGGAGGGATTGGTTGGTAGGACACATTCTGAGGAATCAAGGGATCACCAATTTAGGACTGGAATGAAGTGGGAGATGATTTGGGGGGGGGGGGGGGGGGGGGGTAAAAATCATAGAGGAAGACCAAGGGATGAATGAAGAAAACAGATTCAGAGGGCTGTAAGTTGCAGTATTTACTCAAGGATGAAGAGTATTGCACAGGATACAGCAGCATGGAGAGCTGCAGCAAACCAGACTTTGGACTGAAGACTGAAACAACAACAACAAATTACTACTTTCAGTGTTATTTCCAAATCTAATTTCTCAGCATTTAATTTGCCTTTGTTTTACTTAGGTTGATATTCATCTTTTAACACATTTCCCAAGACATTATGCATCACATATAACTGCCCTTGCAAGTCCTTCGTCACCTTAGAAAATTGAAATTCTCAAAGTTTATTTATTTTATTTGAACTTTACTTTTATTTTCTTGTGGGTGAGATCTATCTTTCCCGTAATCAAACGTGCTACTACAGCCCTGCCTTGTCCACTAGCAATTCTTGCTTAGCCATTTTGTACTTCATCTGTCTCTTATTCTGGACACCTGTATTCACTTCTGCCTTTCTTTTTTTTTTTTTTTTTTTTTTTTCAAACAATAGAAAATACAGGATGGAATGTAACAACATTAGCTGCCTGAGACTGCAGTTGCATGTGTGTGTGTGTGGGGGGGGGGGGGGGGGGGGGGGGGGCATGTTGTACCTATTGTTGACGATGGCCAATGGCCAAAAGCTTTAATTGTGAAAATCTTTTTGTTGTGCCTATCTGCGACTCAGCATCTCTACATTTTTATATTTGCTCTACAAAAATATGCAGTTTAATGGCTGCAGCATATCCAATCTCGCACACACAATTTTTGATACAATTTTACGTCAGCAGATAACCTGTTACCTCTATCTAGAGTAAAATCTCTGCATTACTGTGGTAAAAGGAATTTTTGGTGAGGTAACTTGCAAGCTTTTGAGAAATGTGGATGCACAAATACTTCCAGCAGGTTCATTGGGTTGCCCCTTTCATCTAGGCTAACAGCTCTTTGGGCCTCAGTTTCATACGAGCCTACTGTTCACACTCCTAATTTTTTGTTTTAACCATGGGTGGATGAAATGGGGAGCGAAGAACCATGTTAATGCTGACATAGCAAAGAGTCTTTTTGTATATATGGAATAGCAGGTAACCATGGGTGGATGAAATGGGGAGCGAAGAACCCTGTTAATGCTGACATAGCAAAGAGTCTTTTGTATATATGGAATGGCAGGTCTCAATTGTGCAGACATTCTGAAGAGAGACAAATCCTTTATAACTCAGTGGAAAAGCAACTGTCCATCCCAGCAGGAAATGTGGACATTGCCAAATGTCTTTCATCCTCAAATACACAATTTGGGCAAATGTTTTCACACAACAAAGAAGTGTTGACAGATCAACAACATAATGTCTCAGAAGAGAACTTTGAAGTTACAGTAATTCTTTATTTTGAAAAACTCTTAAAGTGTATGATCGTAGGTATTTTTCTTTGTCATCATCTTCGTCCACACTTCATGTACCTCTCCTTTGGCCTCCCCAGTCTTCTTCAGCCTATTTGATTATAATTTCTGACTGTCAGGTAGTCTGCGATTATTCATTCCGTCAATATGTTAACTCTATTTTCTTCTGGTTGTCTTCCATTTTATTTACCAAGAGGCTGGTATAGCCTGAAGAGGTCAGAGCTTTAAAACCTAAGGAAACACCCCTGCGATCTCTTAGCATATCTGCCATGAAATCGAACTCCTATGTCCACAATGGTGAGCACTGCAGGGCCCCCAGGAAATACACTCTGAATGGTGTGAAGCTAACAGGACAGGGTGAAAGGCATGTTCTTGGTGCCTAAAAACTGGGCACTCCAGCTGAGTGGGAACAAGCAGATCTGGAGGCCACGAGGTGGTAGCCCCAGCCCCACCATCAAACTCACCTTGCACAGTGCCTGTGATACAGGCGGGATATTTTCTCAGAGCAAGTTCTCAAACAAGCCTCTGAATTTTACAAGAAGCATACAGTAAGAAACAGTGACCATGCAATGGAATTAAACAATTTAACTGATTACACTTTATATAAATGTTTCCTTTTTTAGTCAATAATGTGTAATGTTCATCTCAATAAACATAATGTAAAACTTCCTGGCAGATTAAAACTGTGTGCCCGACCGAGACTCGAACTCGGGACCTTTGCCTTTCGCGGGCAAGTGCTCTACCAACTGAGCTACCGAAGCACGACTCACGCCCGGTACTCACAGCTTCTGTAAAGTTTGGAAGGTAGGAGACGAGGTACTGGCAGAAGTAAAGCTGTGAGTACCGGGCGTGAGTCGTGCTTCGGTAGCTCAGTTGGTAGAGCACTTGCCCGCGAAAGGCAAAGGTCCCGAGTTCGAGTCTCGGTCGGGCACACAGTTTTAATCTGCCAGGAAGTTTCATATCAGCGCACACTCCGCTGCAGAGTGAAAATCTCATTCTGAAAACATAATGTAATTTTTTATTCGCAACATAACTCTCTAAAACAATGAAATAAGACAAAACTAAAGAACATGTCATTCTTGAAAAATAAGCCAGAAGAAAATAACACCAAAACTTGGCAAAATCTAACACAGAAATTGGCAATAAAAGAAAATGATTTTCTCCTGTCTCTACGTACAAGCATAGAAAAGTTGTAGAAATTGTGTGATCGAGGTATTGAATTGCAAATAAAGTAAATAAATAAAAATGTGGTATCTTTGTCAACTACTTTGAGAAAGAACTTGATTGGTCTGAGAGAACTTCATGGGTCTGAAACACTGAACATTTCTGTTAAAGAATGTAACATAAATTTGGATGAAATGATCATCAGGCAGATCATGTAGTTTCTTTTTTGAGAATTACAATACTTTTTTGTATACTTTGTGGCCATATACACATTTTACATGTGTATCAGTAACTTTCTAGGTCTCTTACCAAGATGCACTGTCTTGTGCAAACTTAAATACATGCATATATTGTACCTGTCTTGACGTTTCATAACATTTTTTTAAAAACTACATTGTTTTCAGCCACCACATAGGTGTACATGTTGGATAATATGGGATATTCATATCTACATGTTTCCGATGTTAATATGATGAAATCATTACAAAATTCTCAATATTTTCATTTAACCTAACATCTTTTATGAATTTCAAACATGTACATCTTTTTTGTGTAAAATGCAGTCATGGACAGAGATTTTACACAATTACTCATTAGATGCTGCTATCTTGTTCATGATGACCTATTTGGCAAACGTAAGTAACAAACTGACTGCTATCTGAATGCATTTATTTTGTAACATAACCAATAATTGATGGATAATATTTTTCTCCATTCTACTGCACCTATGAATTTTAATCTAAGTCCAGTGTGCCACAGCAAAATAGGTTTATTTTTCATGTTTTTAATTAATTTTTTGTTTTTACAAAGACTGCAACACCATTGCAATTACTTGCACGAACATAGGTATGGAGAATGTAGAGCTACATCAGTTAATCTCCATATTTCTCCACTGTTTAGAAAACTGTACATCCAAATTTATTACTGAAACTCAAAATATTACAAAAATACAAATCTGAAAAATTATCTATAGATGAAACAATACACACACTGTGAAGTTAAATATGTACAGAATGGATTAGTTCATGTAACATTATCAAAAGCACTGTATTCAAATGCACAGATACCTATATTGCCCATTCAATAAAATCTTGCTATCAATGATGGCTAATTGTGTGATCTGTTAAGTGAAACACACACAGTTTATGCCCATACACCCCTCATCATAAGATCATCGTCATCCTCATCATCACCTGCTGCACCCTCTGTAAATCTGTCCATATCTTCACCCGTTTCATAATCAGCTCCCACAGCACATGCAAGCAGCGCTTGCACATTACGTTGCTCCCCCGCTCCAAATATATATCCATTTGCTTTGTCCACAGCATTTTTTACTTTGAGAATACTCTGCCTGTCTCCAATATTCATGGGTATGAATGAAACCAAACTGAAATCTTCAACTAATGAAACTATTGCAGCATTTAATTTTTTGTATCTGAAACAAAAATAATTTCTAGTTGTTTGTTTACAAAATGACATAAATAAAAAAAAAAAATACAAGTACAATCATCTTAGCAACTACTAATAGTTATGTGCACAGATGTGACCCATATAGCAACAAGGTGTGCTAATAAAGTTATTAGTAATTGTTTACTGTACAACAAAATCTGGCATTACAATGAATTAGTAGTCCTCAGGACGATGGATCCAGGCATCCTGCAGCTCTTCAAATAAATTTTATGACGCAATCAAATAAACAAACTACTACTGAATTATTAATCATAGATGAATTCTTACTTTTTTGTGAATGGATCTTCATCCAAACAGTCCAGTAAATACTTGAGATCAAGGACATCTGTGTAAAAATCCAACCCAAAATGTAACTTGCTGCTGTACTTTGAAAGAAGGTCTACTTTTGACAGAACATTGATATGTGGCAATGCTAGTTGCAACATTGCTGACAAGGAGAGCAGCAATGCTGAGATAAACTTCCCTATGAAGACAGAAAGTGAGGAAAGTTTAATATTTCACTGGCACAAATGGTCCCAGTCTCTTTCTTTTATACACAAGTTTGTTCTGCTCACCTGGATCATTACAGTAATGACAGTCTACGAGATGGACAGCACATAGATGAACACCATATTTCTCTAGCTTTTCTGTAATATTTTTCATTGAATTATGATGAGTGTATAATTCAACCTGAAAATAAGAACACTGTATTCTTTACTGAAACCAGAACAAAAAATTTTGCTGACAGGTGACAATAATCCAGGTTCATAATGTACAGGGTGTTCCAAGAGAAATGGGCAGCATTCAGGAATATGACAGGAACGATCGTGAAGCCCACGTTTACTAGACTTTTTTTGCTTTACATAATAATTCCTGTCATATCCCTGAATACTAACCATTCCTCTTGGGGCATAGCGTATTTGCTGGCAGTTGCCTTCCATTCAATAATGCAATAGCATGCAAATACACAGTAGTATCTATTTTACATAATTTCTCATATTTTGAACCATTCGATAAACACATCCACGGCGATGTGATGAATATGAGTTATCGGATGTTATTAGTACATCAATCCCCAGAAAATGATACAAAAGAGGTAATGGTGATACAGCAGGTGGCATGTCATTGTGAGGAGGTTATGTCTGCAACCAAGTCCAAGAGCTTGCCACACCACCAAGTCGGGTCTCTGGATGGCGGTCTCAAAGGCCCTGTGGTTCCCTCTGAAATAGAGGGCTGCTGCTGAATATACTGAATTGATGGAGCTATGCCCCTAAAACATCTCCTCCAATAGGAGCTAGTCATGAATATACTGAACGAGTGACATGCATGGCCACCTCCTGTACTGGGAGAGGGGGAAGGGGGGTGTAGCTACCAAACATATTGAATAGATGGCTCTGGATGGGAACCCAGGTGACAAAACTGTTGCAGAATATGTCTATGGCATACTCCTACTCCCCTCTTACACTGAGAGCAAGGAAGGTAATGCTAAAATTACAAGGGAGAAAAATAAGAAGGTGTTCACTGGCATTTTTCTTTCATCTGGAGGAACAAAGGGTCCCCAGCTGTGGTCCTTGTACTGCATGAAAATAATAACTGATATGAGGCTGTAATAAAAATGGCAGTGAAAACAGAGTCGAAGACTGTGCAAAAAGATATGTGAAATGTAATAGGGCAAAGAGCCCCAGGGATATATGCTTCTACAACAGCTGTAGCTATCGTTTAATGCAATATTCTGACTCATAAATCAGATCTTGTCATAGAAGGCATTTTCTTATACTTTAACATAGTAGTGTTAACAGTATGTGTTATCTGCCATGATCTGTGTCAGGGATTGTGTTAGCAATAATTAATGCAATAAATGTAATAAATATCGGAATCTGACAAGAAGGTGTTAAACCACAACTTCACAGTAGCACCTAGGCTGGTCTTCCTGTTTGGAGATACTTTTATGTCTGAACCTACTGATTTTGTTGGGACATGTGTTATATCTACATCTGTATACACATTCTGCAAGCCACCCTGTGGTGCATGGTGGATGGTACTTTGTACCACTAATAGTCATGCTTATCTCCATGGGCCTTAGGTATGTCGGTGGCAGGAGGATCATTCTACAGTCAACTTCAAATGCTACATCTCTAAATTTTCTCAACAGCACTTTATGAAAAGAAATCCTTCCAGGGATTCACATTTGAGTTCACGGAATATCTCCAAGCACTCGCAGGCTGACTGAACCTACCAGTAACAAATTAAGCAGCCTGCCTCTGAACTGCTTCAATGTCTTCCTTTAATGTGACCTGGTGGTGATCCCAAACACACTAGCAGCATACAAAAGAATGGGTCTCACTAGTGTTCTATATGCAATCTCCTTTACAGAGGAACCACATTTCCTTAAAATTCTTCCAACAAATCTGCTGATCATTCACCTTCCCTACTGCCGTCCTTATGAGCTCACTTGATTTCCTATCACTTTGCAGTGATACACCTACATATTTAATCAATATGACTTTGTCAAGCAGCACACTGCTAATCCCGTATTTGAGAATTACAGGACTGTTTTCTCTACTCATATGAATTAACTTACATTTTTCTACATTTAGAGTAAGCTGCCACTCATCACATGAACTAGAAATTTTGTCTAGATCATCTTGTATCCTCATACAGGCACTCAATGACAATGCCTTCCCATACAGTGTCATCAGCAAACAGCGTGATTCCTGCTCACCCTGTTTGTCAATTCATTTATGTATCTAGAGAATAAGAGCAGTCACATCACTCTTCCCTAGCACACGCCTGACAGTGCTTTATTTGACTGTCCCTCGTAGTGTGCTTTCTTGAGCACCATATATATCCATTTACATCCATACTCTACAGACTACTGCATGGACACAAGCCTATCTGGGACTCTTGGCATACAGATCATCTCAATCTCTTCATGATGGATAGCACCGGTGCAATTATTTTTGGAAACTAGTCCTCTGTTTCAACTAATTTACCATTTTCTTCTCCTCCTCCCCTCCTCTCTCTGACGACGACAATGATGATGATGATAAATCAACATCAAGTATCTAAAAGTAGCATGTTCTAATACATGAAGAGGATGTAGATAACTGATAAAATATTACCTCAGAGTGAGTAGGTGTTTGAATTACCCTTCCACAGAAATTACATTAAAATGTTGGGTTGAATCTCCATATCTTTAACTATTATGATCTAAGTCAAAATTTATTGTGACTTTCGTAACTGTCTAAATAAGTTCTCCATATAATTCTTTGAGCTCTTGACAGAATTTGTGAACCATGTACGACCAAAAGATATCTTCTTATTTCTCCTCTTTAATAACTGTGTTTTTGGTGCGATAAACTAAAATTTATGTCATCAGACTACGCGAAGAATATAGTTTTGCTTCACCTGCTGCAAGTAATCCACTCAACTAGTGATGTGAACAGATGCATGGTAAAGATTCCAGGCAAAATTCAACACGACACCTAGTGAATGGCAACATGTGATGTGCCAGTAGCACTGCTGCAGCATAAACACGTTCAAATACAAGTCTATAAATCTGCAGCCAAGACCATCACAGAATCAACACAATCTTTGGCTGAAACCTTCCACTCTGCTCCAAATCAAAGGACCCCAATCTACTCTGGGAATGATGCTACTAACTGTGAGCTGTTTTTGCACCCCATGAATGAGGCCAGCAGTCTTCACCAACTCTGCCAGCTGCCTGTACAAACTGAGGATGGCCTAGAACCCAAGTGACAGACGTCATCGGTGACGATGAGAGCCACAACCTGCAGACAGCTGCACCCAACATGCTCAACAGTTGCAGGCAGGGCCTCCCCCACATCTCTGATGAGGCCCCCAGGCAGAAATACCGAGTGCACATTCGTTTGCCGATCCTCCCATTTATGCAGAAAGCAGTGGCACAGATGTCTTTTTCAGCTCTGGGGGCTGGAAGTGTACACAGTTCCTCCACAAAGGCTGCCTCGGTTGATTTATGATGACATTTCCTAGAAAGCCAACATCACTATATATTCAAAGGAAGACAAAGGGGGCTCCTGTTCTGTAACAGTTGTATAACTGCACTGAGATGTCATACACTAAGGGGAAAGCATTTTAGTGTTGCCTAGAGACTACTGAAAGATGTACTGCACACAAGAGGAGCTTTGGTGGAGGGAGTTCTGATGTAGGTCTAATATTTACTAGGAAGAGCACATTATTCAAAGAAACTATTACCGACATATGCAAACCCAAATTTTTCGCCACACTCTTGAGACATCCGTACAACAATACATACAAAAAGATGTAATGGTGTTAGCAGCTTTAACCCTTTAACTGCTCTGGACGTGTTAAGTCGTGCACCTGTCCCTGTGTGCTCTGAACATGTTTATGCGTGCCACTGGTCCCTCTACCTGGTACTGTGAATGTGTGTACGAGTAGTCACGTTCAGAGTACCGGGCAGAAGGACTTGCGGCATGCGTAAACAAGTCCAGAGCACACAGGGACAGGTACAAAGGCGCATGTGTTAACACGTCCAGAGCAGTTAAAGGGTTAATTCTGCAAGAAGGTGACAACATCCAATAAAGTTTCATTGTAATTGAGTTGGGTATTGGAGGTTGAGGGTAGCAAAGATGAAAGAGAAACAGACTGGTCCGCAGTCTGATCTTGCGCCACCTGTATGGTAGGTAAGCTGTCCATATTAATAGATGTATCTACCACTGGTAGGTTATCTGTATTATTACATATTTTCTAAATATGTATATTTCATTTGACCTCCCTCTGTTTTCCCTCATTTCTCTTCTCTTCAGGATGTTTGGAGTCTTGCAAGGGTTTCCAAGACCTTATTTCTGGGTTGATAATAAATTGGGCTGCCCAATGACCTAGTATTTGAGTTTCTTGTTTCATTTGAGTAGAGCTAATTTGATAGTCTACCAGTTTGCAAAAGAGAGTGTGTAATGGCAAGTTCTCCTCTCCTGTGATGCCAATCAGGATCCAAAGTCTCTTGCTGTACCAGCAGATGGGTATCTGCTGCTGACATATGGGCCTCGCAGGCTGTTTCTGGATCAAGGTAAGAGGTATGCCTATTATAGTGGTTGTGAAGCTTGGTGCGACTGGAACTGGAGAAAGCCATCCATATTTTTGATGTCCTCTAACATAAGTAAGGCAATCCAGTATTTGCTGAAAATTAGACCTGAACAATTTGGGCACTGGTGTGGTTGTCGACAGGGAAATGGCATTTGGGTGCTCATGACATTACTTCAGATAGGTCTTGAGGTACACCAGGTAGCCGTATGGCGAAATCGGTACAAAAGCCCACATGTGTGATTGAATCTACACAGTAATTCCACTTCTCTGTACTACAACTTTCATCTTCTCAGGAAGGGTGTTCCCTTATAACGTCAATATTAAAGTTGGTGTGACCATCCAGTTACACTTAGGTCTTTTCTGAATGCGGTGAACATAATGACATTTCCCAACGCTCTTAGTTTGCCTGGAATTTTTCATCTGTTTGGATTAGTAAATCTCGGTGAAAAAGAGATCTTCTGGGTCCTGTTTGGACTTATGTTGGGAGTGATTTTAATTCTCCCTATGGTAAAACAAGCATAGGCTTGTAACTGTATTTCAGTGGCTGCCTTAATCATTATATGGGGTGTATCATAATTAATGGTGTAAATGCATACAGTTGAAACTACACAATACTAGAAGCAAAAATGTCTCAGTAAACATAGGGTCGAAAATGCATACCTTAAGAGCTACGAGCACTTTTTCTCTGCAAGCTCTTTGCTTTCCATATTTTGGGAAGCGACAATATGGACCAAAACAAGAAAAAAAGTCCAATAAACATGTGCTCTAAAATGCATATCTTGAAAGTTATGAGCATTTGTTCATTAGAAGAGTTATGTTTCAAAGTAGTGAAGTTAAAAAAGTGCTCATAGCTCTTAACGTATGCATTTTAGAGCATATGTTTACTGGAAATTTTTTTTCTTGTTTTGGTCCATATTGCCACTTCCCAAAATATGGAAAGCAAAGAGCTTGCAGTAGAACAGATTTGTTTCACAGTATCGAAGATGAAAAATTGCTCGTAACTCTTAAGGTGTGCATTTTTGACCCTACGTTTACCGAGACTTTTGTGTTTCTAGTATCGTGTACTTTCAACTGTATGGGTTTACACCATTAATTATGATACACTCTGTGGATTCACCTCTCATTTCTTCAAGAGAAGCAACCTTTCCAAATTTAACTTCTATCTACTCATCAAAGAAGTGTGGTTTGCTCTCTGTGAGAGTAAGTCCACCTACTTTGGTAAATTGCTCAAACCCCGTTTCCCAGCTTGTCCTCCTTCTGAAGGTAAGTAATTAATCTTTGATTCCTGTCTGCAGAGATGGCCAAACCAGTTCAACCACTTTTGTGAGATAAGTTTCATATATTCCATGTGCAAAATATTTCCCATGGTACCACTTACTCTGCTCGAGGGCTCACCCTCTTGATCTTGCATCCTGTTGAAGCAGGGTTGGTTGGTTGGTTTGGGGTATAAATGGACCAAACTACAGGGTCGTAAGTCCCTTTTTCCTAATGCAAGCAATGCACAAGGTACAAAAACACCCAAAGTATTCTGAGAAAGTAAAAGGGGGAAAAGGAATAGGGAACCACACCTAAAAATAAAACGAATGGATCGAACAAAAAAACAGGGAAAACAAACACCAGAAGGAAAAGCAGAAGGTGGTATTAAAACCATAGAGTAGATGGTCTGGGCTGGCTGATCACAATAGTAAAAAGAGGATGAGCCAGCCAATCTGCAACACATTACAATGACCACCGCAAAAAGACAAGGCGAGTTGAACACATGTAGGGAAAGATGACCACCAAGACAAACAAATGCAAAGAAATTGCAACAGAGTTAAAATGGAGGGAGGGTGGCGGCCTCGGAGAGAAGGCTATATGCTCACCCTTATATGCTATGGTAAAAAACCCCGTCGTGAATAAAACATAAAACTAAATCTGCTGTTGAGGCATTGTCACTCAACACCGAAGGTACGGTGCTGAGAAAGTTAAAAGTCTGCCGCAGAGGGGCTAAAAGTGGGCAGTCCAGCAACATGTGGATGACAGTCATATGTGAGCCACAGTGACATCGAGGTGGGTCCTCGAGACAGAGGTGGTAGCCATGTGTTAGCCACGTATGGTCCATGTGGAGCTGGCAAAGAAACACAAGAGTCACTGCAAGAGGTCCGTATAGAGGACTTTCACACATTCGTAGTGTCCTTAATGACACACAGTTTGTTGTGCATACTGAGATTAAGCCATTCCATCTCCCAAAGCTAAAAAACACTGTGGCGTAATAATGATCACAGGTCAGTTACGGGGATGCTGATCTCCAGAAGCGGTTTCCGTGTTGCTTGTTTGGCCAGCCCGTCGACAAGTTCATTTCCTGGTATTCCGATGTGGCCTGGGGTCCACACAACACCACACAATGAGTGGACCACTCCAGGGCATAGATCGACTCCTGGACAGTCGCCACCAAAGGATGGTGGTGTTCGACAGCTTGAGGCTGCTCAAGGAGTCTGTACAGAGAAGAAACGACTTGACAGGGCATGAGCGGATGTGGTCAAGAGCATGAGAAATGGCCGCCAGCTCTGCAGTGAAATCACTGCAGCCATCTGGCAAGAAGTGCTGTTAAATACCGTATTTACTCAAATCTAAGCCGCACTTTTTTTCGGATTTTTGAAATCCAAAAAACCGCCTGCGGCTTAGAATCGAGTGCAACGTAACAGGAAGTTCTGAAAAATGTTGGTAGGTGCCACCACAACTAACTTCTGCTGTCGAATATATGTAGCACTACACAGGCATGCTTTGCAGTCACAAAGATAAATACTGGCGCCAAAACCTCTGCGCCAGTAAATAAATTTTTTAAAAAAAGGTGGAAAACGAGCTTTTTTCTCCGCCCCGAGTTTCGACCACTGCATTTTCATACATTATCCAACGAAGTAAATACAAATTCCGTATTGTTCATCTTCGAATGTAGCAGTCTTTCAATGTACTACGAAAATCCGACTGGCAAGACTGTTCGGGATGTTTGTCAATATGGCCAACTCTACGTTCTGAATTTTTTCCTACCCGTGAGAAGATATGGTTGCTAATAGTAACTTTTATGAATTGTGAATCACATGCAGTATTCTCTTCATCATAAGAATAATACGAATATAAACATTTTGCCATGTATTGTTTCGTGTTTGCTGCTATCTCATTTAAATCCTGTCTGCCTAATAAACTACGAAACCAGGTGAGACAACAGCAAACGCGGAAGAATGTACATATCATGTCATGTTCATATTCATATTATTCTTATGCCTAATAGTGATACGGTCAGAAATAAAGCACGGCATTTTTCTAGATTTTTAAACCTAAGATGACTCTAATTTCTGTGCAGAATGTTATGTACTAAAGAGGCGTGTGCAAAGATTTTCAAACGGAGAAAAATTTTCACTAAACTCTCGTTCAGAAGATCATCTACCATACGCAGTCTATTATCTGGTTCTTGTTGATCCTCTCTTAAAAAAAAAGCGGCTGTAGCACGCACAAAAGTAAACCATGCCGCGAGCGGCGACAGGCCGTAAACACTCATTATCAGAATGCGGCAAACAATGCATGACACAGTACAATAATGCGTTTTCAGCTCAGAGTGATGTAAACACCTATAACAAAGAGAACAGCACTTATCAGATCAAAGAAAAATAAGCAATCAATTCAAACCAGACGAAGCACGTGAAAAAGGAAGGGTACCCGTATAAATATGGACGGAGCGCCTGACGCATAGCAATGGCTACCTGGTAAAGCGTAACTGCTAAACTTACGACTCAAACCACACTACTGTAGCTGTATCGTCATTCATTCGACCTAAATTGTGTCTCATATTACAATGAACCAACTTTGTTTCTGCCCTTGAATTTCGAGTCTCAAATTTCAGGTGTGGCTTAGATTCGAGTGCGGTTTAGATTCGAGTAAATACGGTATGTCCTCCATGAACACACGTGAAGCCAACGTGACCATCAGCCATCAAGCCGTCGGTATAAACCACTTCATGGTCCTGGTACACATCAAGAACCGAGAGGCAGTGACAGCGGAGAGCAGCAGGGTTAACTGAGTCCTTAGGACCATGTGAAAGGTCCAGGTGAAGCTTCAGCCTAGGTGTACACCATGGAGGTGTATGTGAATGGACCTCGAGTATAGGTGGTAAAGGCTAGGACTCCACTTCAGACAAAAGAGATCAGATGCAAACTGCAATCGTAAGCCCCGACCTGGGCCTCCAATGCAGGAGATGAACTGCTGTGGGTGGGAAAAGGAGATGGTAATTCGGATGCTCAGGAGAACTACAAATGTGTGCAACATAACTGGCGAGCAGTTGTGCACGCCTAACCTTCAACGGAGGGACTCCGGACTCCACCAGGACACTGGTCACCGGACACATCCTAAAGGCTCCTGTTGCCAGTCAAATGCCACAGTGGTGCACCAGGTTGAGTAAATGCAATGCTGAGGGCACAGACAAACCATAAACCAGACAAACCATAAACCAGACTCCCATAGTCAAGGCAGGACTGAACAAGGGCTCTGAAGAGCTGCAGCAGCATAGAGCGATCTGCACCCCAGTTGGTGTTGCTCATGCAGCAGAGGGCACTGAGGTGCTGCCACTACTTCTGCTTCAGCCGACGAAGATGAGGAAGCCACGTCTATCAGGCGAAATCCAGTCCTAAGACTTGGTATGTCTCCACTACCATGAGCGGATCGTTATGAGGCGTGTTTTTTAAGTAAATACTGTTTTGCCACACCGCAGCCGCAGTGCTGCAGTCGGCATTCTGTGCATGCGCACTGGGTACCTACATCTGTTGTCTACGCACTGACACCATTACAGTCTTATTCTTCGTTGGTTACGTTGTGTACTGAGTGTTTAAGATGCCTCCAATAATTGTGAGTCCCGCCGACTGTGAAGTACAGGCTGTTATAAGATTTCGTAGTGATAAAGGCCTAAAAGCGATCAATATTCATGAGATCTGTGCAGTTTACGGAGAAAACATTACGAGTGATGGAATGGTAAGAAAGTGGGTGAGAGCATTTAAAGATGGCCGCCCAAATGTGCATGATGAACAACGGAGTGGGCGTCCTTCGGTCATTAATGAAAGTTTGGTGCAGGAAGTGGACAATAAGGTGAGAGAAAACAGATGCTTTACGATTTTCTCCTTGTGGGATGACTTTCCTAATGTTTCTCATAGTGTTTTGTATGGCATTGTGACCGAGCACTTGAATTATCGAAAATTGGGCGCATGTTGGGTACCAAAAAGGTTGACGGATGGGCAAAAACACAAACATTTAGACCGTGCATTGACTTTCCTTGAGCGATACCACGACAGTGATGATTTCTTAAGCCAAATTGTTACGGGCAATGAAACATGGGTGGCCTACGTCACACCAGAATCAAAGCAACAGTCCGTGGAATGGCGGCATTCAGATTCACTCAGAAAAATGAAGTTCAAGCAAACAATTTCTGCCCAGAAAATCATGTGCACAGTTTTTTGGGACAGAAAAGGAGTATTGCTTGTGGAATTTCTGCCTCGTAATGAGACAATCAATGCAGCAGCTTACTGTAAGACATTGCACAATCTGCACCATTCAATTCAGAACAAAAGACATGGCAAGTTGAGCAAAGGCACCGTTTTGCAGCAAGACAATGCCCGTCTGCATGTGGCGAATCAGACCAAAGATCTCATCACATCTTTTTGATGGGAAACTCTAGATTATCCTCCGTACAGCCTCAATCTTGCGCCCAGTGACTACCATCTATTCCTGCACTTGAAGAAACATCTGGGCGGTCAGCGTCTTCAAGATGATGACAAAGTCAAAACAGTGCTGATGCAGTGGTTAACAAGTCAGGCGGCAGACTTCTATGAGGAGGGTATTCAAAAACTGGTACAACGTTATGACAAGTGCCTCAATATTGACGGAAATTATGTAGAAAAGTAGATTAAGGTACAGGCTTTCATGTAAAAATAAAATTATTGAGATACGTCTTTTTAATTTCAAAACTGTGCTTAATTAAAAAACACGCCTTGTACTTAGGTAAGGTTCTGGTTCCGGACAAATGGCACCACTCCGACAGAAGTGCATGACACACGACTTCACGGGGGGCTAGAGTCCATGACTGCACCTTGTGGATGGCTCCCTGTAGGCACTGCTCAGCAACACCAGTACTGGAGGAGCAGTACAAAATGTAGAACTCGTCTGGGTACAGAGATGGTGAGACGGACGGCCCGACAGCTGCTGCTAGACCGTTAATGGCCACTTAGAGATACACTCAATACAGAGCCCTGTGGGACCCCATTCTCCTGGATATGGGGGCAACTATGGGAGGCACCAACTTGGACATGGAAAGTATGGAGCGATAGGAAATTTTGGATAAAAATTGGGAGTGGCAAGGATATGATGTCATCAGGTCATGCCTCAAAGCTTTTTGTAAATCAAAAAAGACGGTAACCAGGTGTTGGCGTCTGAAAAAGGCTGTTCGGATGGCAGACTCAACAGAAACTAGATTATCACTGGTAGAGCAACCCTGGAGAAAACCACCCTGGCATGGAGCCAGTAGCCTAGGTGACTCCAGGACCCAACACAACCGCCAACTTATCATATGTTCTAACAGATTACAAAGCACGTTGGTGAGGTTGATGGGCCGATAGCTATCCACATCAAGCACGTATTTGCCAGGTTTGAACACTGCAATGATGGTGCTCTCTCACCATTGCAATGGAAAGTTGCCATTGCACCAGATCTGGCTGAAGATGATGAAGAGATGTCGCTTGTAGTCAGGCGAGAGATGTTTGATCATCTGACTGTGGATCTGATCTGGCCCAGGAGCGGGGCAATGTGCAAGGACACTGAGGAGCTCCCACTCCATAAATGGAGCATTATAGGGATCACTGTGATGTTCAGTGAAGGAGAGGGCTTTCCTTTCCATTAACCATTTGAGGGTGGGGGATAATTCTCTGATGCAGAGGCTTGAGCATAGTGCTCGGCAATTGTGTACGTGTCAGTAGGTAACACACATCATTGATGTTAATGCCAGTGACACCCTTTGGGGTCTGGTACCCACAAACATGTCTGATCTGACGTATGGTACCCAATGGCCAAGACGTATCTCTCCCAACATTCCTGTTTCTGTCTTTTTATGAGCTGTCGAACACGGGCACGGAGCTGTTTAAAAGCTATTAGTGCTCTAAGGGTGCCACTTATGTCGCTGTAGAGCTCACCAATGCCCTTTAATGGCCTCAGCAATTTCCGGTGACCACCAAGTTACTGACTACTGCCAGGGGCACCATAAAGAACAAGGGATCGTGTTTTCAACCGCAGAAATGATCGTTCTAGAGACCCGCTCAACTACCACATCGATGGTACTATGTGGGGGAGATTCAAAGGTGACAGCAGAGGTGAAAGCTTCCCAGTCTGCCATGTTTAAAGCCCATCTTGGCAGACGTCTTGGGGAATGGTGCGGGGGGAGTGACAGGAAGATGGGAAAGTGGTCACTACCACACAAGTCATCGTGGGCTCTCCAGTGGACAGATGGGAGAAATTCTGGGCTGCAGAGGGATAAATAAATGGCCAAGTGAGTGCCATGAGCCACACTGAAATGTGTGGGGGCCCCAATATTTAAGAGGCAGAGGTTGAGTTGAAACAGGAAAGTTTCAACATCTCTATCTTGGCCAGTAAGCATGGTGCCACCACACAAGAGGACATGGATGTTAAAATCCCCCAAAAGTAGGAAAGGTTTAGGGAGTTGATGAATCAGTGCACCCAATGCGTTCAGGGGTACTGCACCATCTGGAGGAAGATATACGTTCATGCATCGTCCTTATCCTGACAGCCACAGCTTCAAGAGGGGTTTGAATGGGCACAGGTCCACTGCATACCGAGTTCAGGACATAGACACAAACTTCACCTGACACTCGATTATAGTTGCTACGGTTCTTGTAATTATCCCCTATATCCGCAAAGGGCAGGGGTCCGCATTGCCGGGAACCAGGTTTCCTGGAGTGCAATGCAGAAAGCAGGTGTAAAGCTTAACAGTTGCTGTAGCTCAGCCAGGCGATGGAAAAAACCACAGCAATTCCACTAGAGGATGACGTTAATGTGAGGCTGGGTAGGCATGAAGCAAGCAAGGAGGCAGGTTACACCTCAGGGTCACCTGCTGCCACCGACTGAGTATTTGTACCCATTCCTATTGTGGATGAGGTGTCAGTGAGATCCAGGTACTCAGGGGTGCTAAGATCTTCACCTCATCCTCAAGTGCAGAACTGGTAGGGAGAGGTGGTGTTGGGGCCACCAGAACCGGAGGGTCCTTTTTCTTAGCAGGCTTTTTTGTTTGCTTGCCCTCTCGCTTCTCTTTAGGGACTTGCTGGGAGGACTTCTCTGAAGTCACTTCTGGCACAGAGGAAGACTGTGAAGCTCTTCGTCCAGCAGCTTTTGGCTCCTTTAGCCAGTGGCGAGTGTCCGCTGTGGCATTAGTGGAGACTTTAGGAGAGAGGGCCCGAAGGGACCCCTTCCACACAAGAGGAGCTGGAGGAGGCCGTTGCTTCCCTGCCTGGGGAGAGGGGACCAATGTCCCGAGCGTTTGGGGGGCAGGGGAGGGGGGGGGGGGCTTGCTCCCGAAGTAGGTACTTTGGGAGCCATGGAAGGAGATTTTCCCCTCTACCATCAAGGGGGCAGATGTATTTGGAGGCCTGGACAGACCACTGTTTGCGGCACAGTGTGTGGTACGACTGGTACTTATGAGCAGCACATGTGGACGTCAACCGAAAGGGGTGTAATCATTCAAATTTACGTTTAGCCTCTTGATAAGTCAACCAATCCAGAGTCTTGTACGCCATGATTTTCCACTCCTTTTGAAGTACTGTGCAGTCTGGTGAGCAGGGGGAGTACTGCTCTACACAGTTGATACAAGTGGGTTGATACAAGTGGGAGGAGGCACACAGGGAGTATCTGGATGTAGTGGACGTTCGCAGTCTCGATTTGTGGCGTTTGAAGTACCTGAATTACCAGCACTTACAGTACCGCATAGGGGGAGGGACGTATGGTTCAACGTCACAGCGCTAAACCATCACCTTGACCTTTTCAGGTAATGAATCACTCTCAAAGGCCAAGATGAAGGAACCGGTAGCAACCATTTTGTCTTTGGGTCCCCTGTAAACACGCCAGATGAAATGAACACCCCCACCATTCTAGTGGTGCGGAGCTTGTTGTCAGACTGCAAGAGGAGGTCGTGATGGAAAATAATCTCCTGGGCCATGTTGAGGTTTTTATGGGGAGTGACGGAAACACGAATATCACCCAGCCAGTCACAAGTGAAACACCAGGGATTGGGCTGGGGATGCTGTCTGAATCAAGATTGCACTGCTTCTCATCTTGGACAGCGCTGTCACTTCCCCAAACGTATCCTCAAGATGTTCAACAAAAAACAGGTTTCGTAGGCAGAAAGGAATCCCCGTCCATTCTGCTATAGACTAAATACTGAGGCAAATACGGCTCTCTTCTTTCTGTAGCCCTACGTTCCTCCCATGGTGTAGTGAAGGAGGGAAACAATTTAAGGTCATACCTGTCAGCAGTGTACTCAATCTTGCCAGTCTTAGAGACTGCTGGTGCCATACGATCACCAGCAAGAGATGACTTAGTCCACTTCTTGAGGGTCATCTGCCCTGATGCCACCCACTCCAATCAGGGGCTTTCCCCATAGGCGCCACCCAGCCACAGCAAACACCACCTGGTATGATGGCCACTGCTGGGAGTCCTGATGCCCCAGGAAGACAGGCATCTACTCTTGGCTTACATTGGGAGTTTACAGCTCCGGCATCAGCAGTGTGATCCCTGTGTTGCCAGGAGGCTACCACCAAATGGGTACATGACAGATCCACCACAATGGACTGGCTACCATGCTGGATATTTTGAGCAGAGAAATCCAATACTGTCATGGAAGTGAAAGAGAACAGGAAACAACTGAAGAAGATGACATACCCCGGAAAAGGATCCTCGCCCAAATAGTTGAATTGCAGGTGGAGATGCAAAGCCATGACAAGAGATCCAGGAGATCAAATCTAAGGACACTATGGATAACTCATGCACCACGTAAGGCGTCCTCCCCCATATGGCCCACACTTCTATAGATTTTGGAAAGTGGCAGGTCAAACCATAAAATGGGGCCTGAACTTGCAGGGCCGAGAAGTGTGAGACTCCTTTTAGTCGCACCTTACAACAGGGTGTATACATGGACAAGGAAAAAAAATTCCCAGATTTCCCGGTTGAAAATACACTTTTTCCTCGTTAAGTGACAGTATACTTTTCTTCGGCACTATAAAACTTCTCAATTTTTTGATTGTTTATGATTTTATACACTGACGTAGAATTACCCGGCACTTTAGAAAATGAAACTCAGGGGAAAAAACACATTTCGGGAAGATCTTCGATGTGCAGCAACATGTACGCTGCATATTTTCGTGCTACGAAAGCATAAATTCGAATTCCACCCAACACTGCATGTTACTTTCCGAAGCATTGAAATTGAGATTGCGACGCACTTTCATGAGCCAGCCATAGCTCATGCCACATGATCTCGCCAGCTGATGACAGCACAGGACACGTGATGTAGTCAGCCAATAGCAGAATCACTCTTAAGTAGCGCGAACACACAAATAAGGAAAGTTAATGATTTAAATTAATATACATATTGTTGCTACAAGAAAAGCAAAGCTTTCACATATAATATTGGTCTTGAAGATTAATAAGCTGCAAGAGAAGCTAAGCTTCCACATATAATATTGGTCTCTTTTACGCGTGTTACACTTTAACATACATCACATAAATGTGCCAGTAAAATTTTTAATAACGACGTAAATGTCTGATCTTCTGGGCTAGAAATTCTTCTAGATGGTCATACCCAAAGAGTTGATTTTTAAATGAGAGTCAAACGCTCTGTGATTTAAGACATTCGTCGTACATTCTCGCACATAGTTCATCTTGCATAAAAGGAAATTAACTTTCAAAGTAACACTTTTCAAACCACCATTCGCGATATTTTCCTGTGACCTGTTAGAAATAGGTTCGGTTCAGCAGTTGTCAGAGAGCGCCAAGTAACAGGTGTCACTGCACTTGCGCAGCTAAAATGACGCAGAAAGGCCATATGTTCATACGTGTACAACATTAAAAGATCTTGCATTAAAACGAATCTAACGTAAACAGCTGTCACGCCACGCCCATCGGAGGCAATTTGTTGTTAAGAAGCATTGCATAGTCTTCCTAAAGCCTTTGACACACTTTGCTGTTGGCAGACGGTTGTATGAGCACTGTGTTTTGTTGTATACAGCGCATTTCCTTTGCGACTTAAGTTTTATTTTCAGTTTTTTTCTTTCTTTTTTTCTATCCTCTCGTTCATGTTTTGTTCCTGAAGTATTATTCTGCAGAAGCAGGATACAGTAATATTCTTTGTTAGAGTATTTGTTCTTACCAGTCAAAATCCCAAAAATTTAACTGAAAACTAAAACAATGAAAAATTTCTGGAATTCCAAAAGAATTCCCAGGTTTTTCTCGGTTTTCTCCCGGATGAAAAAATTCCCGGGTTTTTCCCGGATCTCCCGACTGTCCCGGGTCGTATACACCCTGTACAACAGGCGGGGATACCTCGGGCCTATTCTAACCACCAGACCCGCAGGGGGAATGAACAGCTGACAGGTGTTTTACTTATGCCTCAATATTCCCTTTAACGATGGCATCTCCGCTTGAAGACTGTTTTTGCTTTCAGAAAGTGAAAACCAGCTACTACCTTTTGTCAAACAACTTAACAGTAATGGGGAAGTTGTATGAATCACGGATATGCACGGTTGATCCAAGAGCTGTTACCTAACCACATCATAAAAGCTGCAGTAAATGTCCATATAACAAGGAACACTGTGTTATCTTATGCCATGGATCTTCTAAGGTGGCCTTTGAGTCTTACTCAAAGTGAGAACAATGTATTTAGAACCTAAGAAATTGAGAGCAGTGTAGTTAGAACCTAAGGAATAGCAACAGGTCAATGTCAAGACACTGGTGTCATTAGTGAGTGTGTGTGTGTGTGTGTGTGTGTGTGAGAGAGAGAGAGAGAGAGAGAGAGAGAGAGAGAGAGAGAGAGAGAGAACGGGACCATTGCAACACAGCAGGAGGACAGAAAGCGTTGCAATGGCTCAAGACCACACTTCACGATGTACATACCCGCAAAAGTCTCTTGAGTCCCCACTCTCTCCTGTGTAGAACAGCAAATAGAGCATCCTAAGGACGTCCAGAGCTTGTTGTCTAGTGGCTAGTGTTGTGGCCTCTGTATCACGGGGTCTCGGTTTCGATTTCTGGCTGGGTTGGGGATTTTCTCTGCCTGGGGACTGGGTATTTGTGTTGTGCCTGTGTTGTCTTCATCATTTCACCACCACCACTTGTGACAGTGGCTAGATCGGATTGACTAAAAATTGGACTGTATAAAAATTGGGACCTTGTACGGGCACTGATGACTGCGCAGTTAAGTGAGCCACAAACCAAACATCATCCTAAGGATTGATATAACCAATAATTTTAAATTTATTAATTGCTGATCTTACGCAATAGAAGCAATAATTTTTTATGAGAAAATACAGCACTAAGCTGAAAATGATTTGTTTAAAAAACAACTACATAAATTACATTTCAGTACAACAATCAATGGTGTGCACTGAAACACAGTGTGATTAATGAAGCATTAAAAGTAGAATCATGGGACGACTTCGTCCCAGGGTAGAAACACTTGTCTTCAAACCATAGCAGATAGACGATATAATGCAAAGGTATCAGTGAAGTAACCTAATTTAGATCTCAAGTTCCATGGGGCCTTGTGAACCACAGCTCTTCAGTCCTGGAAAGACTCGCTACACAGAAAAACAATAACAAAGTTTATAAAAAAAAAACAGAAAAATAAAAAGAACATGAAAACACGTAACCTGTATCAGTATATATAGATTAGTAGCACTGCTTATAGAGATGTAAGGAACTCTTGTAAAGAACAAAAAGATTAAGCTACTATAGCTGAAGTCATGAACAGTGACAGTCAAGTTTAGGCTTGTTCTGTGCACCTACGTCATGCCCTGTCCAATAGTCAATGAGGTTCAGTAGTGTTCTCAAAGCTCTGCTGCGAATGTCATAGCCACTGCAAGCATTAAACATGATTGTAGTGAGTTAATTTTTATTCCATTTATTTCCAGTTGTAATCGCTGGTGGTGGTGGTAAGAGAGAAAATCTACGTAATCCAGTGAGATACACAATTTGGAGAATACAGGCTTTCTTCAAGCACAAAGCATGTGCATGGACGTACCATAACTGTAGCTTGGAACATGTAACACGGTGCCCCAACCTGTGTGAACAGGATTCGGTCGTGAGCTGACAATAGAAAGACCTTCCAACTTTGATCAGAAAATTAGAGTTCATTACTTTCCCACTTTGCTGAAAACTTACTGAAAACTGATTCTGCTAACCTGGGCACAACTTCCGTACAGTGGAACTGACTTTTGTGATGAGTTTTCCCTGTTTTCCAAAACTAAAATCAATGATTTCAGAGCCTCATATTAATTTGCTGTGAAGTGTTTTAACCTTATTGTGATAAGTACCTGTTACAGTTACCTTAACTTACCCAGAAAAATAAATATTTTGGAGGAGGGGGTGTACGGCGACACCACCTTGTAAAGCTCATTTAAGAAATCAATAGTCTACACTCCTAAATTTTTTTTTATGAATTACCTACCTGCCCAGGACAGTCAAATAAAATGTAAGAATCTCTCAAGCGGCACACATGCTCTAGTAACCAATCAACATTTTTCTCCAAAAATTCCATACAAAACATCAGTCCTCCATTGGGTCCTAGGTGCAGATTAGTCATCACATCATCCACGGTAACTAACTCTGATACATCAGCTGCTGCTTCATAAATCAGGGAATCGTTAGCTGGATCTAAAGATAAAGGAATTTTACTATATACTTGTTTGGCATACTATTATGTCAAGGCACAGACTTCGATATTCATTTCAAATTCTTAAAGAAGTTTTGAGTGAAATTACCTATATTTATAATTGAAACTTTCCTCCCAATACTCTTAAGGAAATGGCCCATTGTCTGACAGTATGTTGTCTTTCCACTCCCTGGAGGCCCTATAACAAGTTGTCCAAAAATCGCAGCCATGTTTCCTAAAACTAAAAAACAACATTTTATTTTTAATGATGCCTGAAACAAAAAACACATTATTTAAATACAGCACGGTCACAATGACATAATTACGATGAAAACAAGATTTTAAATTTTGTTAGAATGAGAATGGAACATTTCCGCTTCAGTAAGGTACGTTATCTTCCTACAGAAACAGTAAGTAACTAACAGAGTATGAAGAACAAGTTAGGAATTAACTGTTTTTTATAACAACACCAGATGACAACTTTGTACTGATAAAAGCATTTTTTAAGTTGTTAAGCCATTTGTGAACAATGGCATGCATATAAATTCATCATCACTGCCGTTTTGCGTAGTAATCCTCTTTTACAGTGGACTGGACAATTAAGAGCTTAAACGCTTCCTAAGACAGGAGATAGCAGCAAATATTTTTCTCTAAAAATCTGTCTGTATTAATGATTTGTGTTCTGCAAGATGTCTATCCATGCCTTCTCATAGCTGATAAAGCTATGATTTCTTGTGGATTACATTATACTTTGTTAATTGTCTGTGAAATCATTGATAATTATGCTATACCTATAGAGATTAACTGAAACATTTTATATCATTTTATGTTTGTCAACCATACTGATTACAAAAGGATGTGGAATACTGCTAAACCTATCTTTTACTTTAGTGGCATTTCACCTAGAGAGTACAGAAATATTTTCTTGGGAAATTGTATACAGGGTGCTCCATTGATAGTGACCGAGCCAAATATCTCATGAAATAAGCATCAAACGAAAAAACTACAAAGAACGAAACTCTTCTAGCTTGAAGGGGAAAAACAGATGGCGCTACAGTTGGCCCGCTAGATGGCGCTGCCATAGGTCAAATGGATATCAACTGCATTTTTAAAAACAGGAACCCCCATTTTTTATTACATACTCATAAAGAAATATGAATGTTTTAGTTGGACAACTTTTTTCACTTTGTGATAGATGGCGCTGTAATAGTCACAAATGTATAAGTACGTGGTATCGCATAACATTCCGCCAGTCCGGATGGTATCTGCTTCATGATACATTACCCGTGTTAAAATGGACCATTTACCAATTGTGGAAAAGGTTGATATCGTGTTGATGTATGACTATTGTGATCTAAATGCAAAACGGCCGTGTGCTATGTATGCTGCTCGGTATCCTGGACGACATCATCCAAGTGTCCGGACCGTTCGCCGAATAGTTACATTATTTAAGGAAACAGGAAGTGTTCAGCCACATGTGAAATGTCAACCACGACCTGCAACAAATGATGATGCCCAAGTAGGTGTTTTAGATGCTGTTGCGGCTAATCCGCACATCAGTAGCAGACAAATTGCGCGAGAATCGGGAATCTCAAAAACGTCCGTGTTGAGAATGCTACATCAACGTCGATTGCACCCGTACCATATTTCTATGCACCAGGAATTGCATGGCGATGACTTTGAATGTCGTGTACAGTTCTGCCACTGGGCACAAGAGAAATTACGGGATGATGACAGATTTTTTGCACGCGTTCTATTTAGCGACGAAGCGTCATTCACCAACAGCGGTAACGTAAACCGGCATAATATGCACTATTGGGCAACGGTAAATTCACGATGACTGCGACAAGTGGAACATTAGCGATCTTGGCGGGTTGATGTATGGTGTGGCACTATGGGAGGACGGATAATTGGCCCGCATTTTATCGATGGCAATCTAAATGGTGCAATGTATGCCAATTTCCTACGTAATGTTCTATCGATGTTACTACAAGATGTTTCGCTGCATGACAGAATGGCGACGTACTTCCAACATGATGGATGTCCGGCACATAGCTCGTGTGCAGTTGAAGCGGTATTGAATAGCATATTTCATGACAGGTGGATTGGTCATCGAAGCACCACACCATGGCCCGTACATTCACCGGATCTGACGTCCCCGGATTTCTTTTTGTGGGGAAAGTTGAAGGATATTTGCTATCATGCTCCACCGACAATGCCTGACAACACGCGTCAGCGCATTGTCAATGCATGTGCGAACATTACGGAAGGTGAACAACTCGCTGTTGAGAGGAATGTTGTTACACGTATTGCAAAATGCATTGACGTTGACGGACATCATTTTGAGCATTTATTGCATTAATGTGGTATTTACAGGTAATCAAGCTGTAACAGCATGTGTTCTCAGAAGTGATAAGTTCACAAAGTTACATGTATCACATTGGAACAACTGAAATAAAATGTTCAAACGTACCTACGTTCTGTATTTTAATTTAAAAAACCTACCTGTTACCAACTGTTCGTCTAAAATTTTGAGCCATATGTTTGTGAGTATAACAGCACCATCTATCAAAGAGCGAAAAAAATGGTCCAGCTAAAACATTCATATTTCTTTACATACTACACAAATTGTAATAAAAATGGGGGTTCCTATTTAAAAAAACGCAGTTGATATCCGTTTGACCTATGGCAGCGCCATCTAGCGGGCCACCATAGCGCCATCTGGTTTCCCTCTTCAAGCTAGACAAGTTTTGTTCTTTGTAGTTTTTTGTTTGACACTTATTTCGTGAGATATTTGGCCCGGTCATGATCAATGGACCACCCTGTATATCCCCGAGTGGTGTGGTATCCTGATGCTCATAGAATCCTAGAAATCTCACAACATATTAGTAGGGTATTATTGTCAACATAGGGTGATCTAACTAATCTGACCTGAGATATTTCTATGATTCCTGTCCAGCATAACATCTGCAATTCATTTGGGAATTCAGTATCCACCTCCCTCTCCCCAAGATCTAAATCAAATCTGAAAGTGTTTCCAGATATTCTACTAACTGATGACTGTTCCAGTAACTGTTTCTATCCGAGCATTTTGTATGAGAGAAGCAACAGTTACACACCACCTCCCTTGCCCAATATTAATTGCTCCAAATTAGTTGCACAAACTCTGGGCAGTTGTGCCAACCCAGGGGTGTAAAAAAAGCCATTTCTTCAACATATTGGTACTGACTTTGGCAGGCAACTTAGCAATTTACTCTGAATGTTGTACCCTTTCAGAAATACTTGTGTTCAAAAATCGGTGGCCACTATCCAGGAGACAGAAGCTACAGGAGGGTCAAAGGTACCCATGTCTGACTTTTATTAAGAAGATGTGGAGTACAAGTATGGTAGCACACAAAGACCAAATTAAATTTTGTGGAAACAATTCAATACACAATTCTATTTTCTCCTATACATAAATGTTTAGTTCATAGAGCTATGAAATAGCATTTCCTACCATCCACACTCAAAATAAGTTCTGTATACTCTATGAGACTAGAATACCTAAAAGATAAGATATTTGTGGATAAATAGCTTAGGTTATGGTTTCCAGAACCAATTTTTACTCTGTAGTAGAGTGTATGCAGTTTTCAAAACTTTTTGGCATGTTAAAACTGTGTTCTGGACTGGGACTTTAATTCAGAATCTTACTTTTTACAGGCAGAGCTCTTACTGACTGAGCTATTCAGGCACAATGACCCACCCTCAGAGCTTTGCGTCCATCACACCTTCCGGAATCTCCTTTCTTGCAGGAGTGCAAATCCCTCAAACTACGCAAGAGAACTTCTGTGATGTTTGGAAGGCAAAATAGAGGTACTGGTGGAAGCAAAGCTGTAAGGGCGAGTCATAAGTTGCGCCTTTATAGCTGAGCCTACAAGAGCATTGGCCATGAACAGCAAGATTCCAGGGTCTTTAGGTCCCAGGTTAGCACACAGTTTTAATCTGCCAGGGAGACTCAATTTGATGCGCACATTGCTGCAGTGTTAAAAAATTCATTCTGGTGACTATTTTTGCTCTCACATTTATAGCTTCATTAATATTCCCCTTCCCTCCCCCAAGCATCACTCATAACAAAAAATTTGAAGTAACAACAACAAAAATTAAAATACTCAAGTTTATTAAGAAAAAAATACATCTAACTAAAATTAAAAAGGAGAGAAGAATAAGAGACAAATGCCAAGCTGCAGTGCTGGTACAATGTAGTCAGCTGGGACTATGTAGAATCTTGTTTGTGTGTACCAACTGCTCAATGCCTCAACTACACAGTGACTGTTTACTCCTACCATTATTCAAAAAATGTGATTCTCAGATACTAGCACTGTGTTTACTTTTCTACATTAATTTCTATTCTTTTTTTAATGTGTGGAAGTAATTTTTACATCTGGAAACTTAACATGAATCTTCTCACAATCAAAATAAGCAACATACGAAAATTAATTTTTTGCTATTACACATTTTTCATAGTAATCAAAGTATCAATATTGGATTAGTTTTTGCATTAATTTTCTGGAACTGTTCCAGCATTATATGATTATGTACACTGTGAAATGTAACCACCCTGTCTCCCCCCCCCCCGCCCCCCCCCACCCTTCCCCACTGTGAGATATAGTTAGAATAAAACATTCTATTACGGGTAAGGACAGAAAGATGGCATCACATAATACAGAGTAAAACTACAGTAGATTTCATTACACCATTCCACAAATACAATTTAGTATTACCTGCACCATCTGAACTGTTGTCCAAATCTCACACTACATTAAAAATGACAATGCGCAATTATAAAGTACACTTACGCAAGCCACAGTGTCACCAGATTTTGTTCTTCAGTATGATTTCTCTAAGAAGTTTCACAGTTTTCACATCATAATTTTTCAAAGATACAGAAAAAAGCACTGGCTTAGGCATACATGTGTGCTCTGCAATATGGCGACACATCAATTCCCAGTCTTCATTTTCACAACCCTGAATGGTCCTGGAAAATATAATTATTCACCCTTAATGAATTTTGTAAGTGAAAGTACTTAACAGTAACCAGATGCACTTAGTAGCTACATAACAAAATTGTTGTTGTGATCTTCAGCCCAAAGACTGTTTGGTGCAAATATCCACGCCAGTCTATCACATTCAAGCCTCTTCATCTCTGTATAACTAGTGCAACCTATACACATTTTAACCTGCTTGCTGTACTCAAGACATGGTCTCAACACACAATTTTTATGATACACATTTCCCTACATTAACAAATTTATTAGGGTTTCATGTACTCTGGGAATGCAATGGCCCTAATTTACCTCTTTGCTTTCAGTTTTTCACCACAGTACCATCATAACAAGATCAAGGTGGCTAATGTTACAAGGCCAGATCAGTCAATCATTCCAGACTGTGGCCCCTGTAACATGTGTAAAAGCAGCTGCCCCTCTTCACGAACCATACGTTATTCTGGTCTCTACACAGATGCCCCTCTGATGTGGTTGCACCTATGGTACAGTTATTGAATTCATTCAGGCACACATGCTACACACCCACAGCACAGTCAAAGGTCAGTGTTTCTTAGCACAATAAGCATGCCTAGAAATAGACTGAAGAAACATAAAAAGCCAAATCCATTTAGCTGCTAGATACTGGATTTACACCCGTAAGTAGCTACTACCATGGAGCTATGATGTAGTGTCACAAATATTGACATTAACACTGATGGTTTTCCATAGGAGCAATGTCTGGTAAATTTACAGATTTTTATTGCAATGCATTCATGTTCGCTTTATTTCTAAATATGCACAATTTTCTCTCTTTCTGTTACATGTGGACTTTACATGATATCGTGACAACGTGACATCATACTTCTCTGTTTATGAAGAGCTTTGCAGTGTCGGTCAGCACAGTACATCACACTGTCAAGAGCCTCGATGTACTTTATTGTAATAATAAAATAACTGAAAAACAGTGGACCTTAACATAATGAAAACGGGCTGCCTTCATTAAGATTTGGTTGGTAGCAGACATGGTATATTCACAGTGATAATATTTGTATCATATACAGCCAGAGATGTGTTAATCAACATAACAAACATTCAGTGAACTATGATGTGCACAATTTAGCGTTTTTATTTCCAGAACATTAAACAGCTCATACCTTTGAACCTGAAATTGATGGAATGCCAAAGAACTTAAAATATTAAATACAATGACTACAAATATTATTCACAATAGGTACTGCAGAACTTCCAGTATACCATCACTGACTGACAGTAATCTGTGGCTTAATAATTATCAGGTTTCATTCTACAAATGAAATGATTAATCTTTAATGAGTTTCCTCATCTCTACATAGAACTGTCAGTTGAACCTGCATGTATACAAGAAAACTACTTCAATAATTTAGGAGTGTTAATATTTGCACGAAAAAAAAAAAATGAATAAAATTACTGCAAAGATAGTTCCACGCATGCAATGTTTCAATGAGTTTCCAAGAAGTCCAAAGACCATGCAATAAGCACCAAAACAAAATTCAAGAGCAAAATCACAGTGAAAATGCGGGAAAGAAGGTAACACTTTAACATCGTGCATCAGTACTGACTGGCCCAAGGTCAGGCAGGAAATTGGCACTGTAGAGTTCAAGATACTATACCATCATCCACTTCAAATTGTGAGGTTTCTCTTATTTCAGACACTATTTATTTTGCTCTTTAAGCAGTGATATAGATTGCTACAGCAACGTGTAAGAAGTCAGTTCACACAGTTGGAACACAGGCAGTGTATGCCATATGATGCTGAAAATATACCAATCGGATGGGGAGCCCAGGCAAGTCATGAGAATGGATTTAACTTGGTGATCTTAAAGAGAGGGTAGCTACTGATATTTCGGCTTGAGCTAAGACTTTTTCTACTAGTGACATAATAAATACTAGGGGGGAGCCTAAGCATCATTAGAGTTTGTTCCATAATTCCACTATGCAGAACACTATTTATATCAAGAAACAAATGACAATAATATTGTGCCAACAATGCATTAATCATTCTGAGATCGTACAAGTGCTAGAGATTTCTGGTGTGCATTAGGACACACTTCAGCTCTGACATGTGTTAAACTGCTCTCCACGATCTTTGAGATTAATTATATCAAATTGAATAATTGTAAATTTTTTACAATGTTTGTTCATAAATGCATCTTAATGGTATCCCAGAACATTATTTAAAGCAGATTAGCTACCAGCTCATCTGATCATAGCCACATAGTTATGTGTTTAGCTTGGGGAATCTGTGAGTGTGACCTTGGTTAAGTTGAAACTGGTGTACGGGTAACATTCCTTAGCAAGAATACAAGTTTTTCACTTGCACAAATCATTTTTGGAAGGTTGAAAACATGTTGACGTCGAATCTCACTCAGGGAGACCAACTTCAGAAAGTGATGAAATTGTCAAACATGTGTGCTCTTGCAAGATCACAACAATGTTACCAAAAATGATGGGTGACCTGTTAAACACTTTCACCATACATCACATTGCATATGCAAAACTTTCGTGCCAAAATGGTGCCAAAAAACTTCACAAATGAGCATAAGGACAATCTAAGAAACATGCGCGTTTATCATCTCCAGGATTGCCAATGACCATGAATGGTTCAGTCACGTGATCACAGACTCGTGGATTTCTGAGTATGATCCCGATACAAAGCAGCACAGTTAGGTGTGGCATACGGAGACAACTTGATAGGAAAAATGTTGAATCAGCAAATCAAAGATCGAAACAGTGCCAATTTGCTTTTTTGTCGGTAGGAGTATCGTGCATAAAGAATTTATTCCTCCTGGTCTAACTGTCAATCAACTGTTTTACAAAGATATCCTTAGGAAAAGTTTGAAAGGAGTGACACCAGACTGCAGACAAGTGGATGCTACATCATGACAATGCCAAGTCACAGAGCCACTTCAATTACTGAATTTTTGACCTCAAAATACATTCCTGTTGTTCCACAGGCTCCCCCCCCCCCCCCCCCCCCTCCCTCTCCTCCAGTTCAACTGATCTGAGTCCTTGTGACTTTTTTCTTTTCTCACAATGGAAAAATGTCTCATAGAGACATCATTTCTGGACTATGGAGAACATTCAAAAGAATGTGATCAACAAGTTATAAAGGTCCTGCCAGCTTAAGCCTTTCTGCACTGCTACCAAGACCGGTAACAACACTCCACCGGTGTATACCTGCAGAAGGGAACTATTTTGAATGGGACAATACCGTCGTTTGAAAAAAATAAAAACTTTGGCACATAAAAAATCAGTCACATGAATTTTCTTATGCTCCCTGTAAGTCTGCAAGAGTACGGCACAGGGCAGGTAGGAGACCATTTTAAGTGCTGATTGACAACAGTAACCCAGGGAAGAATTAATTTTAATTTTGCAAACTTGAGAGGGCAGAAATGAACAGTTTTACTACACATTGCCCACACCACTTTTTATGGACTCATGGCTGGACTGAGAAATAGTTGTGGAGGTTAACTGCGTGGAGGGTCTTGCAAAACATTTTCAAAGTATGCTGTTCACAACCTGAAGGTTGGTTTGTGCACCACAGCAGGCCTACTTTACTTTACTACTTACTACTTGCTTAAAAAAAAAAAAAAAAAAAAAACTGGTGAAAAAAAAGTCCGAGAGAGAATCCGTACAGTAACCTTAAAGAAATACCTGAAAGGTATGCCACAATGTGTATGGAGTTCTTTACTCCATATTAAAGTATATTTGGCACTTCTTATGAAAATTACTGCCTACAGTATTCAAAGTGATCATCTTTGATTTAACTTGGTCCATAGGACGTTAAGTAATTAGCAATTTATAAAATCTGCACAGTGTGGCAGGAAAGTTAGTGATCTTCCTCAACTTTTAAGTTTTTAAAGTGGGGCAAATCATGCACAAACCACATGAAACCACACAAAAACTGTCAACCACTTAAAAATAACTGTAAAACTGAAATGGACACGCTCAGTGAATATATATGCACGTCAGAAAACAAAGGAAATCAAGGACACAAAAAGAAATAAGCTCTCAAATTTAATTAAGCATTGTGTTCCAATTAAACTAATCCCTTTGGAACAGCAAAATCTCTAAATGTAACACCAGTGGAGGCAACAAAGCTACATATTACACGTATCATGAGTTAACATCAGAAGCATTTAAAGGTTAAAGTTAATATCAGGGATGACTTTACACCAAGGTTAAATACACCACAGGCAGCACTGTGCATTCATGTCAACTATTTTCATTTTGGTACGATCAATCTTCTGAAGTTTGGAATTGATGTCCTCAACATGCCACAATAACTTCACATTTATGTAAAGAATATCTTATGCTTTCTTTTTTGAAAGCAGTGTACTCTATGTTTTTCTGAATGTTTAAAACAGATTTCTATTTTGGCAGATATTGTGGGAGAACCAAATATTTAAGTTTTCCCTTCCAATCTAGAACACTTTTTTTTACCCACATGCCAAAAAATTGGGTACAATTCTACAGCATAACAAACCTATCGAAGCTGAAGATTCTATTTCCATTGGGCATTTCATGGTTTACAAAAAAGTTATGATATTGTCCATAGCCTCATCTTACTGGGATTCTGTTGCCAAAGCAGTTGAAATACAACTGAAACTGGCCAACCGAGACAATAGCTTCCATCTTGATGATTTGCGGAAACCTCTTGTTTCTCATCTTCCCTCTAAAAGTAATTTCATTATGAATCTTTACTGCTTGACAATTTTAATGGCATATCACCTAATTGATGAACACTGTGGATCTACAGCCTGCTCAAGCAGTTATATGTTTGTGTAAAATCAGTGCTTGCAAATATTTATGATCGATGCAAAATTTTAACTGCGACTGCCAGTTTAGTGCTGGCTGTGTAATATGTGACAAGCATATATTACTGCACAGCACTGATTTGAATCACATGGTTTCAGCATCTGTGTACAAAGGAACACATCTGGAGACTCAGAAGATAGATGTCTGGAAATAGGCAAGACAGTTGAGTACCAGATGGGAAAGATGTGCAGTATCAATCAATTTGTACACGGTCAGGTTGTGCATGCCCAATGCAAGAGACTCTTCACCTGCGAGCTAAGTTTAGTTTAGTTATTTGTGTATATACTGCAATCTCTTGCTGTGATGTGGACCAAGTCAGCTTTAATTTCAAGGACCGTTTTCGCAAAACTCAAAAATCCCATTTTTCTTTCAAAATGCATTTTTAACGTATTTTGGTACTTTAATATGAGCCTCACACAATGGATAATAGAAAATTTGACAAAACTTAATATTTGCCATTGTAAAAGGTGCTTGAATGCAGCAAATTTTCACATAAGTAGACATCTCCATTTTTCAAGATTCCACAAAACTAAACTAATCCTTCTTGTATAATGTATGGTTGAAACTTTGAACATAAAATTTAAAATTTAAAAGTTAAATTTAATAGCCTTTACGCTCATCTGCAATAACTGCCAGGTAATCACACAGCATCATACAGCTTAAATGACTGTTACACAACAATGCATATTGTCCTGCATGATTCTTTTTTCTTGTTCAACCACTGTTTTGGAAACTGGAACACTCATGCTGGAACATTATTAGGATGTCAAAAGATTCAGAATGTTCTTAAACAGATCAGGAAGCAAAAAGTGGAAGAAAAAGCAAGAGTCGTCAATGGCAAAAGAGTAAGAAGTGCACGACTACACACTCAAATGAAGATCTGAATATAGACTGTGCCCATACTGGAAAAAAAAGAAAAAAATAATTATTGTAAAGCAGGATGTTGGTGTTTCAATGATCTTGGTCATTTTGGAGACATCCTGTATGCAAGTAAGACAGAAGCTGAACAGGAGGATTTATTACTATGATACATGAGAGAGATTTTGCATAGAAGACACAGAAGGAAGGAAGGCGATGAAAGTAAACAAAGGTATGTTTCAATCTGATACTACATAAAAGGAGGAGGCTGAGATATTCCTCTACGTGCCCCAACTTTCAGAAAAGTGACAGATAAGTCTGATTTTATTTATAGTCTGAATTAAAAGTTTGTAGAATGCAAATAACTGAACAGGTTACATTTATTTCATACTTATTTTTCCAGGAGTGTCTGGTGACAATCCCAGATGTACTGCCAAAAGATACAAGCTGGAGGGTGTACTACCTAAGGAAAATAGATGTGGACGAGCTCACAAGCTGCAGAAAATAGATGAAGAAGAGCACAATTAATTAAGAAGGACACACTTAAGTATAAATGCAGATCATCTTATTAGTCTATAAATAACGTTTAGCATTTGTATCTTTAGCAGACTTAAATCTTAAAAATGCATGAAAGCTACAAAACTTCTCAAACTAAACAAGAGTTGTTGGGCCACTCTCTTTTGAGCTATAAAAAGTTATTCTACAATTTTTTCCACCTGGGCTTTGGAAATCCTGATAGTTGCTCAGATTGTTTACTTTGTTGTAGAGTTAAAAGTAGATCTCTAATCAAAAATAATATAAGAACCAATTATAGGTTGCATAACACAAAAGCAAAAAGATTTTTCAATATTTTACATGAAAATAAAAACATCACTGAAACAGTCTGTTTTGACTGCTGGTGGGACCAACCCTTATCCCAAAGTGTTTATTGGAGAAGTATTTTATTCCAGACAGCACTAGCTGGATAACTGTATGATCTTAAAATACAAAGGAAAGCACACAAAGCAGTTAACCAGATATAGCTTGAGACTGACTCAGAATGGGGGGAAAATGAAATTGCATCTTCTGAGAGAGACTATTTAAATTCTTTACCTCTACATCTACACCCACATTCTGCAAACCATCACAAAGTGCATCACAGAGGGTATGTCCCATTGTACCAGTTATTAGGATTTCTTCCCATTCCATTCATGTATGGAGCACAGAAAGAATGATTGATTGACTGCCTCTTTGCATGCTGTAATTATTCTGATCCCTGTGTAAGCGATATGTAGGGGGTTGTAATATATTCCTAGAGTCATCATTTAAAGCAGTTACTTGAAACTTTGTTAGTAAACTTACTCAGGATGGTTAACGTCTATTCTCAAGAGTCCACCAGTTTAGTTTCTTCATCATCACTGTAACTCTCTCCCAAGCGTCAAACAAACCTGTGACCATTCGTGACGCCCTTCTCTGTGTACGTTCAATATCCCCTGTTAGTCCTACCTGGTACAGGTCCAACACAATTGGCCAGTATTCTAGAATGGGTTGCATAAATGACTTGTAAGAAATCCCCTTTGTAGACTGACTGCACTTCACCAGTATTCCACCAATAAACCAAAGTTTACCAGCTGCTTCATCCATATCTGAGCCTATGTGATCATTCCTTTTCATACCTCTACAAAGTGTTACACCAATTTCATCTGTGACTCATTGATATTATAGTCATAAGATACTGTTTTTTCTTTTTTTTTTTAAGTACACACTTTTACATTTCTGAACATTTATGTATGTCAAGTTGCCATTCACTGCACCACGTTGAAATATTATCATGATCTGACTTTGAATATGTCTGCTTGTGTCTTTATATGTGTGGATGTGTGTGTGTGTGTGTGTGTGTGTGTGTGTGTGTGTGTGTATGTGTATGTGCGCGCGTGCGCGCGCGAGTGTATACCTGTCCTTTTTTCCCCCTAAGGTAAGTCTTTCCGCTCCCGGGATTGGAATGACTCCTTACCCTCTCCCTTAAAACCCACATCCTTTCGTCTTTCCCTCTCCTTCCCTCTTTCCTGAAGAAGCAACCGTTTGTTGTGAAAGCTAGAATTTTGTGTGTATGTTTGTGTGTCTATCGACGTGCCAGCGCTTTCATCTGGTAAGTCACATCATCTTTGTTTTTAGATATATTTTTTCCACGTGGAATGTTTCCCTCTATTATATGAATATTTATTCAGCTTCTTTCAGACAGACTTCATTTTAGATAACTGCATCATCTGCAAAAAGCCCGATTTTCTTCTTAATATGATCTTCAAGGTCATTAATATACAACATGAACAGCAAGGATCCCAACACACTTTCTTGGGGCACACCCCGATGTTACTTCTACACCGGACGATGACTCTCCATCCAAGATAACATGCTGTACCCTCCCTACCAAAAAGCCCTCAATCCAGTCACAATTTTCACTTGATATCCTGTATAGTATTATGACAATAAGTGTAGGTGTGGTACCGAGCCTTTAGAGCAAGATATAATGAAAGAAGGTGCAGATAATCTTAGTCTCAGATTATTATTTTATTCTTTTGACTACCAAAACAAATACTACACAAAGATGGCAATGCCTATGAGTTACAAAGGTATTTAAAGGTACTGAGCATTATTTCTCAATATGTGGGTGTAGCTATTTCCCTCCTGACAGTGTTTTTGACCTTACTGAAAAATAACTAAGAAAACATGAAACAATCGCTCTGCCCTCAGAAATTAAGACATGTAAGGAAAATTGGGGAGGTTAAAGTTTTGGATAAAGATTGGTATAGTCACAATAAGAAATCAATTTCCAAATGTGTAATGAAAGCCAAACTACTTTTTAAGGTATTTGAGGCAGAGTACTGCATTATGTAGAAAGACGGATGACCAGGACAATACACCTTTTTCAAAATACTTATTTTGCTTCACTGGTAGATGTTGATGTGCTCCAATAATGTTTGAAGCACCTCAACTGCCATCAGAGAAGTAAAAATAAATCTAATGACGTGAAGAAATTGGTGTCTTTTTTTTAAAATGATTCACAGGAAAGTAAAGAGTTCTACGTTGTACAAGGGAATGCCAATAATACTGAAGACAAAATTCTATATTATAAAGAACTTTTAAATCAAAGAATACCATGTTTCAGTATTGTTCTGGGCTTCACACAGTATTAAACCTAAAAATTGTGTTAAAATACGTACTATTGCTTTAGCTGTCATTTAAGCTTCTCACTGTGAGTTTTATGATGTGTGAAACAGATTTTGTTACTGTGAAACTTTTGTTCATGTGACTTAAAAAAATATATATATATACATTGTAAACTTCCTACGCTGATACTGTCTACAAAAAGTAATATACCCACTGAATTTAAATGCTTAGAATGTACATTTATAACACCTGGCATGTTGTTGGTGTTGTTGTTGTGGTCTTCAGTCCTGAGACTGGTTTGATGCAGCTCTCCATGCTACCCTATCCTGTGCAAGTTTCTTCATCTCCCAGTACCTACTGCAACCTACATCCTTCTGAATCTGCTTAGTGTATTCATCTCTTGGTCTCCCTCTATGATTCTTACCCTCCACGCTGCCCTCCAATGCTAAATTTGTGATCCCTTGATGCCTCAGAACATGTCCTACCAACCGATCCCTTCTTCTAGTCAAGTTGTGCCACAAACTTCTCTTCTCCCCAATTCTATTCAATACCTCCTCATTAGTTATGTGATCTACCCACCTTATCTTCAGCATTCTTCTGTAGCACCACATTTCGAAAGCTTCTATTCTCTTCTTGTCCATACTAGTTATCGTCCATGTTTCACTTCCATACATAGCGACACTCCATACAAATACTTTCAGAAAGGACTTCCTGACACTTAAATCTATACTCGACGTTAACAAATTTCTCTTCTTCAGAAACGATTTCCTTGCCATTGCCAGTCTACATTTTATATCCTCTCTACTTCGACCATCATCAGTTATTTTACTCCCTAAATAGCAAAACTCCTTTACTACTTTAAGTGTCTCATTTCCTAATCTAATTCCCTCAGCATCACCCGATTTAATTTGACTACATTCCATTATCCTCGTTTTGCTTCTGTTGATGTTCATCTTATATCCTCCTTTCAAGACACTGTCCATTCCATTCAACTGCTCTTCCAAGTCCTTTGCTGTCTCTGACAGAATTACAATGTCATCAGCGAACCTCAAAGTTTTTACTTCTTCTCCATGAATTTTAATAACTACTCCGAATTTTTCTTTTGTTTCCTTTACTGCTTGCTCAATATACAGATTGAATAACATCGGGGAGAGGCTACAACCCTGTCTCACTCCTTTCCCAACCACTGCTTCCCTTTCATGCCCCTCGACTCTTATAACTGCCATCTGGTTTCTGTACAAATTGTAAATAGCTTTTCGCTCCCTGTATTTTACCCCTGCCACCTTTAGAATGTGAAAGAGAGTATTCCAGTTAACATTGTCAAAAGCTTTCTCTAAGTCTACAAATGCTAAAAACGTAGGTTTGCCTTTTCTTAATCTTTCTTCTAAGATAAGTCGTAAGGTTAGTATTGCCTCAAGTGTTCCAACATTTCTACGGAATCCAAACTGATCTTCCCCGAGGTCCGCTTCTACCAGTTTTTCCATTCGTCTGTAAAGAATTCGGGTTAGTATTTTGCAGCTGTGACTTATTAAACTGATAGATCGGTAATTTTCACATCTGTCAACACCTGCTTTCTTTGGGATTGGAATAATTATATTCTTCTTGAAGTCTGAGGGTATTTCACCTGTCTCATACATCTTGCTCGCCAGATGGTAGAGTTTTGTCAGGACTGGCTCTCCCAAGGCAGTCAGTAGTTCTAATGGAATGTTGTCTACTCCCGGAGCCTTGTTTCGACTCAGGTCTTTCAGTGCTCTGTCAAACTCTTCACGCAGTATCGTATCTCCCATTTCATCTTCATCTACATCCTCTTCCATTTCCATAATATTGTCCTCAAGTACATCGCCCTTGTATAAACCCTCTATATACTCCTTCCACCTTTCTGCCTTCCCTTCTTTGCTTAGAACTGGGTTGCCATCTGAGCTCTTGATATTCATACAAGTGGTTCTCTTCTCTCCAAAGGTCTCTTTAATTTTCCTGTAGGCAGTATCTATCTTACCCCTAGTGAGACAAGCCTCTACATCCTTACATTTGTCCTTTAGCCATCCCCGCTTAGCCATTTTGCACTTCCTGTCCATCTCATTTTTGAGACGTTTGTATTCCTTTTTGCCTGCCTCATTTACTGCATTTTTATATTTTCTCCTTTCATCAATTAAATTCAATATTTCTTCTGTTACCCAAGGATTTCTATTAGCCCTCGTCTTTTTACCTACTTGATCGTCTGCTGCTTTCACTACTTCATCCCTCAGAGCTACCCATTCTTCTTCTACTGTATTTCTTTTCCCCATTCCTGTCAATTGTTCCCTTATGCTCTCCCTGAAACTCTCTACAACCTCTCGTTCTTTCAGTTTATCCAGGTCCCATCTCCTTAAATTCCCACCTTTTTGCAGTTTCTTCAGTTTCAATCTGCAGTTCATAACCAAGAGATTGTGGTCAGAATCCATATCTGCCCCTGGAAATGTCTTACAATTTAAAACCTGGTTCCTAAATCTCTGTCTTACCATTATGTAATCTATCTGATACCTTTTAGTATCTCCAGGATTCTTCCAGGTATACAACCTTCTTTTATGATTCTTGAACCAAGTGTTAGCTATGATTAAGTTATGCTCTGTGCAAAATTCTACAAGGCGGCTTCCTCTTTCATTTCTTCCCCCCAATCCATATTCACCTACTATGTTTCCTTCTCTCCCTTTTCCTACTGACGAATTCCAGTCACCCATGACTATTAAATTTTCGTCTCCCTTCACTACCTGAATGATTTCTTTTATCTTGTCATACATTTCATCAATTTCTTCATCATCTGCAGAGCTAGTTGGCATATAAACTTGTACTACTGTAGTAGGCATGGGCTTCGTGTCTATCTTGGCCACAATAATGCCTTCACTATGCTGTTTGTAGTAGCTAACCCGCACTCATATTTTTTTATTCATTATTAAACGTACTCCTGCATTACCTCTATTTGATTTTGTATTTATAACCCTGTAATCACCTGACCAAAAGTCTTGTTCCTCCTGCCACCGAACTTCACTAATTCCCACTGTATCTGACTTTAACCTATCCATTTCCCTTTTTAAATTTTCTAACCTACCTGCCCGATTAAGGGATCTGACATTCCACGCTCCGATCCGTAGAACGCCAGTTTTCTTTCTCCTGATAACGACGTCCTCTTGAGTAGTCCCCGCCCGGAGATCCGAATGGGGGACTATTTTACCTCCGGAATATTTTACCCAAGAGGACGCCATCATCATTTAATCATACAGTAAAGCTGCATGTCCTTGGGAAAAATTACGGCTGTAGTTTCCCCTTGCTTTCAGCCGTTCGCAGTACCAGCACAGCAAGGCCGTTTTGGTTAATGTTACAAGGCCAGATCAGTCAATCATCCAGACTGTTGCTCCCTGCAACTACTGAAAAGGCTGCTGCCCCTCTTCAGGAACCACATGTTTGTCTGGCCTCTCAACAGATACCCCTCCGTTGTGGTTGCACCTACGGTACGGCCATCTGTATCGTTGAGGCACGCAAGCCTCCCCACCAATGGCAAGGTCCATGGTTCATGGGGGGAACACCTGGCATAATAAAATAAATAAGAAACATGCACAAAAAGTGTATATGTGTAGATCTGAAAAAATTTGAAAGTTGAAACTTTTTTTTTCTAAATATAGGATGGTAGTGATGAATTTCAATTATTCTTTCCTCAATCCCTATCTACGTGGATAACCAGTATTATATTCTTTGAATCGTCAATACTGAATACAACTAAAAAAACTCTCCCCCCTGTAAAATTTTGTAAATGGCATTTGTTGCGTTTTGTTAAAATGGTCCGCAATTACAGTTTATTTTCTCAGTGAAAAATATGTATTCAGCAACCCCTTTATCTCCATGTAGTGATTTATACCCAAGTACACTAGATATACATACAAGGGGAAGTCGGAAAGTAAAGCAGCGCTTGGTAACACTACTAGTATCCGGGGCTGAAGTATTATCATCTGCAACAATTCTATACAACATGTCATTCTTATTCCCGTGTTAGTCATCATACTGTAGCAGATGGTGAAACATGGCGGCTCCACTGTCGATCTGCACCAAGGAGGAAATGAGTGCAGTGATTCGCATTTTGTCCGTGGAAAGTGTTAAACCTGCAGAAATTATTCGTCAAATGCAAGCACAGTGTGGTGACAGCTGTTTATCACAAAGCAAGCTATAAAAAGGGAAGAACTTCCCTATATATTGGGGAAAGATCGGGCAGGTCACTGATGTCAATATTGGAGGAAAATTTGGTAATCACTGAGGGTATGGTGATGGAAAACAGGCAAATCACAGTGGACGAAATTGCCAATACTTTACATATCAGTCATGATTCAGCATATTCAACTTTACATGACTGTCTAAATTTTCTCAAAGAGTGTGCAAGGTGGGTACCAAATGAACTGTCAGCACAGGGTAAGGCGCAAAGGATGGACTTCTCTCAAAAACATTTGGTCTGTTATTACTGCGAGGGAGATGGATTTTTACAGCAAATCGTTACTGTAGATGAAATGTGGGAGCATCATCACAAACCGGAAAGTAAGGCTGCGAGCATGGTTTGGAAACGCCCATCATCGCCAGAAATTAACAAATTTAAACATCAACCATCAATCGGTAAGATAATGCTAACACTATTCTGGGACATGAAGATGTGTTGGCCATTAATTTCATCCTGTATGGCAAAACTGTGAACAGTGAGAACTATTGTGATGTGTTGCGAACTAAACTGAGACCTGCAATCAGATTCAAATGACACAGAAAACTGCAAAAATGTGTCACCTTGCAGCAAGATAACGCTCGACCACATTCTGCCAAATGTATGGGTGGAACAATCATGGAGTTAAGATTCGAACTGCTGGAACACTAGCCACACAGCACACAGTACAGACCAGACCTGGCGCCGAGTGATTTCGCTATGTTTGGACCATTGAAGGAAGCGTTCAGGGGAAGATGAATCACAACTGATGCAGAAGTCGTTGAAGCGGTGCAAATTTGGCTACAGGTGCAACCACAAAACTTTTTCCAATAGAATCAAAAAACGTGTGAAACACTGGACAAGGTGGGTTGAAATACAGGGAGATTATGTAGGAAAATAACACACACACACACACACACACACACACACACACACACACACAGATATATACAGGATGAGTCAGGAGAAAAGGTAGATGCTTTGAGGGGTGATAGTATTAGTGATTTTGAACAAAAAACTTCATATGGACGTATGCCCTATTCTGAATGGTTTCCGAAATAGAACACATTTAATATCACTTTTGTATGTTTTTCTTGAATAACTCAAAAACCACACCATCCAACGAAAACGTGTCATCGTAAAAAATTAAACTTCTGTATATTAAATTTCCTATAAAAAAGGTACTATTCATTTTTTCTTTAGAACGAATGGTTTGTGCAAAGAGAGCGCAAAAATGTTGAAAAACTCGCTCCACGTGCATGCGCTGTAGCTTACGCAGTTTTCGTAGGCCAATTTGAGGTAGTTTCCCGACTTTATAGACCACAAGTGTCCCGTATCAAACTGATCGTCTCAACTTGCTGTCTCAAATTGGCCTACAAAAACTACAAGCTACAGTGCATGTGCGTCAAGTGAGTTTTCCAAAATTCTCGCACTCTCTTCACACAAACCATTAGTTCTAGAGAAAAAAAAATGAACAGGACCTTTTTTGTAAGAAATTTAATATAGTTTAATTTTGTGCTGCGATACATTTTCACCGGAGGGTGCAGTTTGCAAGTTATTCACGAAAAACGTACAAAAGTGATATTAAACGTGTTCTATCTCTGAAACCACTCAGAATAGGGGATATGTCCATATGAAGTTTTTTTGTTCAGAATCACTAATACCCTCAGACTTCAAGAAGAATATAATAATTCCAATCCCAAAGAAAGCAGGTGTTGACAGATGTGAAAATTACCGAACTATCAGTTTAATAAGTCACAGCTGCAAAATACTAACGCGAATTCTTTACAGACGAATGGAAAAACTAGTAGGAGCCAACCTCGGGGAAGATCAGTTTGGATTCCGTAGAAACACTGGAACACGTGAGGCAATACTGACCTTACGACTTATCTTAGAAGAAAGATTAAGAAAAGGCAAACCTACGTTTCTAGCATTTGTAGACTTAGAGAAAGCTTTTGACAACGTTAACTGGAATACTCTCTTTCACATTCTGAAGGTGGCAGGGGTGAAATACAGGGAGCGAAAGGCTATTTACAATTTGTACAGAAACCAGATGGCAGTTATAAGAGTCGAGGGACATGAAAGGGAAGCAGTGGTTGGGAAAGGAGTGAGACAGGGTTGTAGCCTTTCCCCGATGTTATTCAATCTGTATATTGAGCAAGCAGTAAAGGAAACAAAAGAAAAATTCGGAGTAGTTATTAAAATTCATGAAGAAGAAATAAAAACTTTGAGGTTGGCCGATGACATTGTAATTCTGTCAGAGACAGCAAAGGACTTGGAAGAGCAGTTGAATGGAATGGACAGTGTCTTGAAAGGAGGATATAAGATGAACATCAACAAAAGCAAAACAAGGATAATGGAATGTAGTCTAATTAAGTCGGGTGATGCTGAGGGAATTAGATTAGGAAATGAGACACTTAAAGTAGTAAAGGAGTTTTGCTATTTAGGGAGCAAAATAACTGATGATGGTCGAAGTAGAGAGGATATAAAATGCAGACTGGCAACGGCAAGGAAAGCGTTTCTGAAGAGGAGAAATTTGATAACATCGAGTATAGATTTAAATGTCAGGAAGTCCTTTCTGAAAGTATTTGTATGGAGTGTAGCCATGTATGGAAGTGAAACATGGACGATAAATAGTTTGGACAAGAAGAGAATAGAAGCTTTCAAAATGTGGTGCTACAGAAGAATGCTGAAGATTAGATGGGTAGATCACATAACTAATGAGGAAGTATTGAATAGGATTGGGGAGAAGAGAAGTTTGTGGCACAACTTGACCAGAAGAAGGGATCGGTTGGTAGGACATGTTCTGAGGCATCAAGGGATCACCAATTTAGTATTGGAGGGCAGCATGGAGGTTAAAAATCGTAGAGGGAGACCAAGAGATGAATACACTAAGCAGATTCAGAAGGATGTAGGTTGCAGTAGGTACTGGGAGATGAAAAAGCTTGCACAGGATAGAGTAGCATGGAGAGCTGCATCAAATCAGTCTCAGGACTGAAGACCACAACAACAACATCACCCCTCAAAACATGTAACTTCCGCCCTGACTCACCCTCTATATTTAAAAATTCTTGTCTGGGGTAGGAGGAATCGTGAAGCAGATATGATTTTAATTTGTGTCTGAATCTAATTTTATTATATGTACTAGCTAAAAAATGCCCACTCCACACAGTTTTTATTTTTATTCGTTTTCTGCAAACATTCGAAATCACTCGAGAACACTCAAAAAAATCATAAAAATGTTAGAATGCCATGCTAAAGGGTACTTTCGAATGCTCAAAAATACTCCCCAGTCTTCAAATCTACTGAAGTATTCATCACAACCCTAATCTGAAATTAAGTACTCTGCCAATCACTTCTCTTCTTTATACAACACTGAGAACACTCCAAAACATTCAAGAACATTTTTTTACAAAAATTGGAAACTTTCCAGAATCTTCTAAAATAAATAACATTCAAGAATATTTTAGAAATGCTGTTTGTTCTTTATCTTTACTTGATATTATTTTCATTCTAATTATATTGTTTGATAACTGTTCACAACCATTTCTTGTTTTGAATTTTTAAATTAATATCGTTAACTACTTAATTTCTTGCTGCTAAAATCGCTCTTTCGAATAACCAACTTGAGTAATTTTGAACAATGTTCACAATAACTTTATCTAATAATTCATTTTGTCTGTTGACAATGTTATTTAAATTATTTACAAGCTCAATCTGGCTACTTACATGATCAGTTAGGTGGATGCCTTCACTAATTTTTAAGAGTTTTTCAACAAAATGTTTCACTACTTCATCATTGGGAAGTTGAACTCTCATGTTTGTTCTTAACTCTACATCCCTCACTAGATACCAACAAAATGATTTCTTCAAACACGCATTTCATCTGCTGGAGTTGATTTTAGAATAACTGGAAACATTTGCCAAAAATGTCCATTACATGTAAATAATGCAGTTCCTATTACTTCCAGATTACCTCGGAGATCTACAACATTCTACAATCTTTTGGAAGGTTCTATGACATTTCTGAACATTCTCCAATGTACTAGAACGAACATTCTGGCCAGTCTCGGCCACTTCGGCACTTGACTTCAAGCTACTTCACTGTCTTCTCATAAGAAGTCATCTGGCGTGATGCCCTCTTTTGATACCTATATCTTCAAACCCAACCCTTGCAATTCCAAACCAAACCTTATCATGGACAGGGGATGTAGGGGCTACCATATCATATAACCCCGTGGAGCTCCAGGAGCGTGTGGTTGAGTTGTAGCAGCATGCACAGGAAAGCCACACTAAGACTTATTACGTCACTGCGAACAAATGCCCTCTTTAAACACACATAGCTTCTTGATAACTAACCCCATAGTTCCAAAATAAAACCTCCTTCAAGGATGGGGAATGCATCATTACCACACCATATAACCCTCTGGGGTCAGTGAAATTCACTTGCAGAATTTTGGTATCTCACACACACACACACACACACACACACACACACACAAACCAACTTTTATTATACAGGGTGTCCCATTTATCTTAACCACCCTAAATAACTGTTTGTCCAGATGCAAATTACAAAACGTTTCAAGCAAATGGTCTTTAGCCCTCAGGGGGACATCAATCAGCATGATTGTCTTCATTGTAGCTTTGTTTTTTACAAAGATGGGAAGAGCGGTATGACTTTTTTAAATGGCGCACTGTATTTTTTATTTGGTAATTCATTTCCTCTCCTAAAGACCTATTCAAAAATGTATTACAGTGTACCATTTACTGAAACACAACCTTATTAATTACAAAACACAACACTGACTTTGAGCCCAGGATCACAAACTCGTCCACTTGCTGGAGTTGTAAGAAAACAAATGAGAACCAAGTAAAAACATAACACAAAATTGACTTTGACTCTCCTGTATGATTGCCCAAGAGTAGAACATTCAAAGGTACTCAAAGTGATGACCCCAGACACCGATACACTGGTGCACTCATTGAATGAAAGAATTATTTACTGCTTCCAGTGTTGCCTGGCTGAAGATAATTACAAGCAAGCACAATACATTCGTGCATGTCCTCTGAATTTATTGGAATGTCGCGTTAGACAACATCTTTAATGCATCCCCAAACAAAAAAGTCCAGAGGATTTAAATCAGGATACCTAGCAGGCCAAGCAGCTGTTCCTCCTTGACCAATCCATCTGGCATGATACCTTCGGTTCAGAACACAACATGCACGCCAGGCATCATGTCCTGGACACCAATCATGTTGATACCACACAAGCATTCTGGTTCTTAGCAGCATTTCATCCAGAAGAGGAGGAAGAATTTGTATGAGGAAGTTGGCATACTCTGTGCTGTTTAGACTACCATTGAAGAAATAAGGACCAATAATTGTAGTACCAAGCATCACACACCGGATGTTAAATCTCCATTGACGCTGATGTTCCACCTGTCTAAGCCATCGTGGGTTATCGCTGGACCAATAATGCATGTTCCTTTGTTTGAGAAGGAACATTCATCGGTAAATTGAACATTGGAGAAGAAGTTCGGGTTGGCGAGGATTTGCCACTCTGCCCACTGACAGAACTGTACATAATTCTGGAAATCGTACCCATGCAATTCTTGATGTAGGTGTAAATGGCAAGGATGTAAGAATACGATGTACACTGGTTTTAGGATTGCTAATCTCGTGTTCAAGCTGTCGTGCGCTCACATGTGGATTCATAGCTGTGGAAATGAGAATAGTAACATCGGCAGCTTCGTCTGTGAGAGTGCTACGACAACTGAGTTGTCGTGGGTCGAAACTTCCCGTTTCCTGAAACGTCGCAACAAGACGAGAAAACATCCATCAGGAAGGTGGGTTCTTGTCAGGATATCGCTCTCTGTGCAGTTCCGCTGCCTGCGTAGCATTTCTCCTACCTTCAACAACAACAATAAAAGAAACATTACATTGATGCAGTTTGTAGGAACGACAGCCTTTACTGTATGCCTACTCTACACAATAGTATTTAAAAGGATTAAACTACTGTACCAAGTGTACATGTACATAAGAAAACAGTATTGCAATTACTGTTCTGCTAACTTACATTCCCCATAGATGAGCAGCATTTCTACCTTCTCTTCATTGGTGTACATTCTACTCATACAGCTCTTCAATTGACGATGGTTGACAGAATGACAGGTCTGCATTCTACTTATGTTTACATTTGTCCTCTGTCAATGTCAGCATGTGGATGTGTTCCATTACCCCGAGTACCTGCACTAAGTGCTGGGAGCATCAACGTCAATGCTGTGTTATGTAATTAATAACGTCGTCTTTAAGTGAATGGTGCACTGTGATACATCTTTGAATCGGTCTTAAGGAGATGAAATTAATTACCAAATAAAAAATACAGTGTGCCATTTAAAAAAGTCATACTGCTGTTCATATCTTTGTAAAAAAAACAAAGCTACAATGAAGGCAATCATGCTGATTGATGTCCCCCTGAAAGCTAAAGAACATTTGCTTGAAACATTTTGTAATTTGCATCTGGACAAACAGTTATTTAGGTTGGTCAAGATAAATGGGACACCCTGTATACACTGATTAATTCTTTACATCACTGGCTAGGTGGGCACAGATTTTTATGGCAGAGTATCTCTCTCTCTTTTCTGTGCCACACTGTGACAGAGGGTGTGTGTAATCACTTGGTTTTTCATGTCCTCCATGCTGAAGGAAATCCCGAGAACCTGAATTGAGGTAGATACCACCATTAGCTTCATCTACCATGTGCAACAGCATATCAAGAACATGATGTTATTTATTACTACAGTTTACAACAGCAAAGGGATGGGCTATGGAGCAGTAAACAACAGGTCAGCAGTCATACCATCTAGTGTCACCACCTCATTCTAAGGTAAAGAAACAACTGCTCCACATAGTTAACTCTTCTCAGACAAACACTAGCAAGGGCACACAAACACAGCCATCGGATGTTCCAAATATTGAAAAATGTCATCTATTTATTTATTTATTTATTTATTTATTTATTGTTCCGTGGGACCACATTTAGGAGAAGTCTCCATGGTCATGGAACGAGTCAATACATGAAATTATAACACGATTGTAGAAACAGATAAAATGAAACAAGTCGTTAGTTTAAATAAAGAAAATCAAGAATGTAACACTGGAATTTGCTTAATTTTTTATCTCTTCCAGGAGCTCCTCGACAGAATAGAAGGAGTGAGCCATGAGGAAACTCTTCAGTTTAGACTTAAAAGTGTTTGGGCTACTGCTAAGATTTTTGAGTTCTTGTGGTAGCTTATTGAAAATGGATGCAGCAGTATACTGCACTCCTTTCTGCACAAGAGTCAAGGAAGTGCATTCCACATGCAGATTTGATTTCTGCCTAGTATTAACTGAGTGAAAGCTGCTAACTCTTGGGAATAAGCTAATATTGCTAACAACAAACGACATTAAAGAAAATACATACTGTGAGGGCAATGTCAAAATTCCCAGACTATTGAATAGGGGTCGACAAGAGGTTTTCGAACTTACACCATACATAGCTCGAACAGCCCGTTTTTGAGCCAAAAATACCCTTTTTGAATCAGAAGAATTACCCCAAAAAATAATACCATATGACATAAGCGTATGAAAATATGCGAAGTATACTACTTTTCGTGTTGAAATGTCACTTATTTCAGATACTGTTCTAATGGTAAATAAAGCGGCATTTAGTTTCTGAACAAGATCCTGAACATGGGCTTTCCACAACAGCTTACTATCTATCCGTACGCCTAGGAACTTGAACTGTTCCGTCTCGCTTATAACATGCCCATTCTGTCTGATTAAAATGTCAGTTCTTGTTGAATTGTGGGTTAGAAACTGTAAAAACTGAGTCTTACTGTGATTTAGCATCAAATTATTTTCCAAAAGCCACGAACTTACTTCATGAACTACATTATTTGATAATGTTTCAATATTACACACAAGATCCTTCACTACCAAGGTGGTGTCATCAGCAAACAGAAATATTTTTGAATCACCTGTAATACTAGAAGGCATATCATTTACATAAATAAGGAACAGCAGTGGCCCCAGCACCGACCCTTGGGGAACGCCCCATTTAACAGTGCCCCATTGGGACTGAACATCATTACCACTCTCAATATTGCGGAGGATTACCTTCTGCTTTCTGTTCTTAAAGTAGGAGGCGAACCAATTGTAAGCTACTCCCCTTACTCCATAATGTTCCAACTTCTGCAGTAATATTTTGTGGTCAACACAGTCAAAAGCCTTCGTTAAATCAAAGAAAACACCTAACGTTCTCAACCTTTTATTTAATCCGTCCAAAACCTCACAGAGAAAAGAGAATATAGCATTTTCAGTTGTTAAGCCATTTCTAAAACCAAACTGTACATTTGACAGCAAATTATGTGAATTTAAATGCTGCAGTAACCTTGTATATACAAGCCTCTCAATAACTTTAGCAAACACCGATGGCATAGAAATAGGTCTATAATTGTCAACATTATCCCTGTCTCCCTTTTTATAAAGTGGCTTCACTACCGAGTACTTTAATCGGTCAGGAAACCGACCACTGCTAAAGGAAAAGTTACAGATATGGCTAAGTACTGAGCTAATATACGTGGAACAATACTTCAGTATTCTGCTAGATACCCCGTCATATCCATGAGAGTTCTTGGTCTTTAGTGATTTAATTATTAACTCAATCTCCCTCTTGTCAGTATCATGGAGGAGCATTTCAGGTAACAGTCTCGGAACACTTTTTTCTAAGAGCGCTGTATGATTCCCTGTTGGGACTAGGTTTCTATTTAGTTCACCTGCTATATTCAGAAAGTGATTATTAAGTACTGTACATATATGCGACTTATCAGCAACACGGACATCCCCACTACGCACTGATTCTATATCCTCGACCTGTCTCTGCAGACCAGCCACTTCCTTTACGACTGACCATATGGTTCTAATTTTATCCTGAGACTTAGCTATTCTATCTGCATACCACATACTTTTTGCCTTCCTAATAACTTTTTTAAGCACCTTACAATACTGTTTGTAATGGGCTGCTGCATTTAGATTTTGACTGTTTCTAACGTTTTGATATAATTGCCACTTTGTTCTACAAGATATTCTTATCCCTTTAGTCAGCCACCCAGGCTGCCTGTTTGTGCTAGTACCCTGTTTTAAACGTTCTAACGGAAAGCAACTTTCAAAGAGCACGAGAAAAGTCTTGAGGAAAGCATTATATTTATCGTCTACTGTATCAGCACTATAAACATCTTGCCAATCTTGTTCCTTGATAAGGTTTACAAAAGTCTGTACAGCAACTGGATCAGCTTTCCTAAAAAGTTGGTAACTATATTTAACATGTGTTGAAGCACAAAAATCTTTTAGACTTAAAATTTGTGCATCATGATCTGAAAGGCCATTCACTTTTTTGCTAACAGAATGCCCTTCTAATAATGACGAATGAACAAAAATATTGTCTATGGTTGTTCTACTGTTCCCTTGCACTCTCGTTGGAAAGAATACGGTTTGCATAAGATTATATGAATTAAGGAGGTCTACCAGCATCCTTTTCCTTGCACAATCACTTATACAATTAATATTGAAGTCACCACATATAACTAACTTTTTGTATTTCCTATAAAGTGAACCAAGAACCTCCTCTAGCTTTAGCAAAAATGTTGTGAAATCGGAGTCTGGGGATCTATAAATAACAACAGTAAGAAGTTTAGCTCCACTAAATTTAACCACACCTGCACAACATTCAAACACCTTTTCAGTGCAGTACTTTGAAACATCAATTGACTCAAATGGGATACCGTTTTTCACATACATGGCTACTCCCCCACACCGCAAAGAGCTCCTAGAAAAGCTGCCAGCCAACCTGTATCCTGGTAAAGGAAGCCTCTGAATTATCTCCTTATTTAAGAAGTGTTCAGATATACCAATAATTTCAGAGTCAACATCTATAAGCAGTTCACTAACTTTATCTCGAATACCTTGTATATTTTGATGAAATATACTAATTCCCTCATTAATCGGATACCCAAGCTTTGTAGAAAGTGGTTTCTTTGTTAGAGAGACTTCCCTTAAGCAGGAATACCTATCAGCTGACTTCAATCTAAAAAAGGTACAGCTCTAACACCCACAACTACCGGAATTTTCCCATGAGTGATCCCACCACCCCCACCTATGCTGTCACCTATAAGTTTTGCCAACCTCCCCTTCCCATACCTGTTGAGGTGCAGGCCATGTCTAGTGAAACCCGTCCTACTGATAGACTCCACCGACACCACTGAAATGTGACTCATGCCTTCTGTCATCAGCGCACCCCCAAGTCTCATGTTATTACGCCTGACGGCTATATTAAGATGAGGCCGATCGTGACGCTGAAACAGTTCCACGAAATGCACATTCGTGTTGCCAGTCTGAGTGGCTATCTTTTCCAGGTCACCATCTATGTCATACTTCCCATCCCTATCAATACTATTACCAGCCCCACCCACAATCACTACCTGATCCTCTTTAGTAAAATCCCTACATAACCCCCCTATGTTAAAAGTCACCTGAGCCAATCCTGCATTAGGCTTCACAATGCTGGTGACCTGGTACTCACTCCCCAAAACTTCCTGCAACTGCTGGCCTACACCTCTACCATGAGAACTACCTAACAGCAGAACCTTCTTCTTTCTCTTAGACTTTGCAACTGTCCTAGACTGGAAAGTTGAAGTATGCACAGTTATAGGCTGATGGCAATGGTACAAGCATGTCTAAGTGACATAAGACAAAGCATGTCACTTATTAATCAGCACCCATTAGGCAGATGGTGGAATTAATTTCTTGGTTGGTTGGTTGGTTGGTTTGGGGAAGGAGACCAGACAGCGTGGTCATCGGTCTCATCGGATTAGGGAAGGATGGGGAAGGAAGTCGGCCGTGCCCTTTCAGAGGAACCATCCCGGCATTGGCCTGGAGTGATTTAGGGAAATCACGGAAAACCTAAATCCGGATGGCCGGACGCGGGATTGAACCATCGTCCTCCTGAATGCGAGTCCAGTGTCTAACCACTGCGCCACCTCGCTCGGTTTAATTTCTTGTTGAGGATGTTTACACAGTATGAAATGGGGCTCATGATACGCGTGCCACTGCCTGTCACCAGTGAATGATACAGCAACTTACTGTCAAATTGTATGCTCCTGTTGGTTTGTCTGCAGCAACACAATATACCATTTCACTGTTCACAAAATGTGTCAATGATTTCAGGAACATTCTACACACATGAGAATGATTGTGTGAACCTACAAGTCACCTGAGCACAGTACTACTGCACATGCGCAATACCATGAGAGCTAGGTGTCTTTATTTCCAACGGTTCTGCAAATTTGGTCAGTAGTTGTGTGTCTCTAATACCAGAGTGAGGATGCTGGATCTTGGTTTACACCTTTATATTTCCAAATATGCTTCACCGATATATGATTTCATACCTTTACATATTCCTTTATATTATAATTTTAACCATGCTAATGGTAGGCAAGTTGCCAACTGTGGCAGTGTATGATTGTTACTAAACGGCTACCTCGGGGGTGGGGGATACAAGTAGGTGTGTGAGGGGGGGACGACGACGACGTGTGTGTGTGTGTGTGTGTGTGTGTGTGTGTGTGTGTGTGTGTGTGTGTGTTTTTAGGGCTCAAAACTGCTATGGTCATTAGCGCCCGGTCCGGGACTTAAGAAACAGTAAAAAACCGAAAATGGAAGCCAGCAGCAATGGTAACAAAAGTCATAAAATTGGAGAAACTAAAAACAGAAGGAAGGCTTAAATATCCTCTACAGAAGGGGTTGGTTGTCCCCAAAAAAAGCTTCAAATGACTGACGTCATTTCACTGGCACCAATAAACTCGAGAACGCGATCGGCTGAGTGCGTGTCATCTGCTAAAATCGATGATATATCAGGCGACAGCTGTAGACGGGAGCGTAACGGATTAAAATAGGGGCACTCAATTAAAAGGTGTCTTACCATCCACAGCTGAGAGCAGTGGGGACAGAGTGGGGGAGGATCGCCGCTTAAAAGATGTCGATGGCTAAAGAGACAATGCCCTATCCGGAGTCTAGTTAAAATAACCTCCTCCCGACGACGCGTTCGGGAGGAAGAGGTCCAAGCACAAGGAAGAGCTTTCACGTCCCGCAATTTATTATGGGGAAGTGTCGACCAATGTGCATGCCATAAAAGAACAACACGACGACATAAAACGCTCCGTAGATCGGCGAAGGGAATCGATTGAATAGCTGGCCGAAGAAGAGAGACTGCAGCCTTGGCTGCTATATCGGCCGCCTCATTTCCACAGATACCAACGTGTCCCGGGAGCAAGAGGAACGCCACTGAGACGCCCCCCAGGTAGAGCAAGTGCAGACAGTCCTGAACCCAGTGGACCAGAGGGTGCACAGGGTAAAGAGCTTGGAGACTCAGGAGAGAGCTGAGAGAATTTGAGCAGATAACGTACTGTATCCGCTGATGGCGGCGGATGTAGTGGACAGCCTGGAGAACAGCGTAAAGCTCCGCAGTATAAACCGAACACTGGTCAGGGAGCCGAAAGTGATTTGGGGTGTCGCCAACAATATAGGCACTCCCTACACCTAACGATGTTTTCGAGCCATCGGTGTAAATAAATGTGGCTTCCTTCATTTGTGCACATAGAGCAGCAAATGCCCGACGATAAACAAGTGAAGGGGTACCATCCTTGGGAAATCGACAAAGGTCACGGAGCAGGCAGATCCGGGGACGGAGCCAAGGCGGTGCTGTACCCCAAGTTGTCAAGAAGGTTTTAGGAAAGCAGAAGGAAAGAGAACGGAGCAGTTTACGGAAGTGGACTCCCGGTGGTAGTAGGGAGGAGGGGCGGCCTGCGTACCCTACATCAAAGGAGGCACCGAAAAAAATGTCATGGGCTGGATTAGCAGGCATGGAAGACAGATGGCTAGCATAACGACTCAGAAGGACTGCTCGCCGATTGGACAGCGGAGGTTCAGCAGTCTCAGCATAAAGGCTTTCCACAGGGCTGGTGTAAAAAGCTCCAGACACTAAACGTAATCCACGGTGGTGGATAGAGTCGAGACGCCGAAGAATAGACGGCCGAGCAGAGGAGTAGACTATGCTTCCATAGTCCAATTTCGAGCGCACTAAGGCGCGATAAAGGCGGAGAAGGACCACTCGGTCTGCTCCCCAGGAGGTACCATTCAGGAAACGGAGGGTGTTGAGGGATCGCAGACAGCGAGCCGAAAGATAGGAAATGTGGGAGGAACAGCACAGTTTTCTGTCAAACATAAGACCCAAGAATTTAGCGACGTCCGAAAACGGAAGGTTGACAGGTCCTAGATGTAAGGAGGGTGGAAGAAACTCCTTACGTCGCCAAGAATTAACACAAACGGTCTTACTGGGAGAAAAACGGAAGCCGGTTTCAACGCTCCAAGAGTGGAGGCGATCGAGACATCCTTGAAGACGTCGTTCAAGAAGGCTGGTCCGTTGAGAGCTGTAGTAGATCGCAAAATCGTCCACAAAGAGGGACCCCGAGACATCAGGAAGGAGGCAATCCATAATTGGATTTATGGCAATGGCAAACAGTACAACACTCAGCACGGAGCCCTGGGGTACCCCGTTTTCTTGGGAGAAAGTACGGGAGAGAGTAGTGTTCACCCGCACCCTAAATATGCGCTCTGCCAAAAATTCGAGAAGAAAATGGGGCAGCCGACCTCGAAAGCCCCAAGAGAATAGTGTGCGGAGGATGCCTGTCCTCCAACAGGTATCGTGTGCTCTCTCCAGATCAAAAAATATTGCTACTGTTTGGCGTTTCCGGAGAAAATTGTTCATGATGTAAGTGGAGAGAGCAACAAGATGGGCAACTGCAGAATGATGCTTTCGGAATCCGCTTTGGGCAGGTGTTAAAAGACTGCGGAATTCCAGCCACCAAGCTAAACGGTAATTCACCATATGCTCCAAAACCTTACAGACACTACTCGTGAGAGAAATGGGGCGATAGCTAGACGGGAGATGTTTGTCCTTTCCAGGTTTCGGAACAGGAATGACGATAGCTTCCCGCCATCGTCTGGGAAAAGCACTGTCGGTCCAAATTCGATTATAAAGGCGAAGGAGGTAATGCAGACTATGTGTTGATAAATGCAGCAACATTTGGACGTGGATACCATCCGGTCCTGGGGCGGAGGAGCGAGAAGAAGAGAGTGCATGTTGGAGTTCCCGCATGGAGAAAACAGTATTGTAGCTTTTGCGATTTTGAGAAGAGAAAGCAAGATGTTGCACTTCCGCTGCACGTTTCTTCCGAAGAAACGCTGGCGGGTAATTTGAAGAGCTCGAAATCTCAGCAAGGTGCTGACCCAATGAGTTAGAAATTGCGACGGGGTCCACTAATGTATTATGCGCGACAGTGAGCCCGGAGACCGGGGAGAAACTAGGCGCGCCTGAGAACCGTCGAAGCCGACTCCAAACTTCCGAGGAGGGAGTGAAGGTGTTAATTGAGCTAATAAAGAATTTCCAGCTTGCCTTCTTGCTATCGCGGATGACACGACGGTATCGCGCACAGAACTGCTTATAGCGGATACAGTTGGCCAAAGTAGGATGGTGGCGGAAAACGCGAAGAGCACGTCGCTGCTCACATATTGCGTCACGGCATGCCTCGTTCCACCAAGGAACTGGGGGGCGCCGGGGCAATTCGGAGGTGCGTGGTATTGAACGTTCCGCAGTTGTAAGAATAACGTCTGAAATATGAGTGACCTCATCGTCGACGCTAGGAAAGTGACGGTCATCGAATGTCGCTAGAGACGAAAAAAGTGTCCAATCGGCTTGGGCAAACTTCCAGCGTCGCGGGCGCATATATGGCAGTTGAGGCTGCAGTCTAAGGACACATGGAAAGTGGTCACTCGAGTGCGTATCATCAAGGGCGAACCATTCGAAGCGCTGAGCTAGCAGAACAGTACCAACCGCAAGGTCCAAATGAGATAAAGTTGTCGTGGAGGCAGACAAAAATGTAGGGACCCCAGTGTTGAGGCAAACTAGATCCGCTTGGTGGAAGACGTCTAGCAATAGTGAGCCATGTGGACAAGGATGTGGAGATCCCCAAAGCGGGTGGTGGGCATTGAAGTCCTCAACCAGCAAATAGGGGGGTGGAAGCTGACCAAGAAGATGAAGGAGATCAGCTCATGCCATTGGTGTGGATGATGGAATGTATACAGTACTAAGAGAGAATGTGTATCCAGAAAGGGAAAGACGGATGGCGACAGCTTGGAAGGAAGTGTTTAAGTGGATTGGGTGATAATGGAGAGTATCATGGAGAAGAATCATGAGTCCTCCATGGGCTGGAGTGCCTTCAACAGAGGGGAGATCATATCGAACGGACTGAAAATGAGGGAGAACAAAGCGGTCATGGGGACGCAGCTTTGTTTCCTGAAGACAGAAGATGACTGGCGAGTGGGATCGTAAGAGGACAGACAATTCATCCCGATTGGCTCGAATGCCGCGGACATTCCAGTGGACAATAGACATAGGGTGAACAAAAAATGGAGGAATGCGACCAAGGGCGCCGTCAACTCAACGACTGCTCAGAGCTTGCGACCGACAGCATGGAATGGCATTCAGCCGAATTCAGAAGATCCTGATCCATAGGTTGTTCAGGAGCAGCTCCTGCCACCAGCGATTGGCCGGTTGATCGGCAGAACCCGATGAAGGGTGAGCCATAGAGTGGGCAGGTGAAAGTGGTGAGGTTGAACGGACGATCTTTGCGCTGGCCGATCTGACGATCGTGGCACTAAAGGTGAGGTCGCAAGTCTGCGTGGCCGCCTCCTTTGTTGGCCGAGGAAAAGCAAGGACAGTGCTGTATTTTCCTGTCTGAGGCACGGTGGGTTGTCGACTAGCGAATAATTTTCGAGCAGCAAAGGTCGACACCTTTTCCTTCACTCTGATTTCCTGGATGAGCTTTTCATCCTTAAAAATGGGCCAATCTAGAGAGGAAGCAGCGTGGTCACCCATACAGTTGATGCAGCGAGGGGATGGAGGTGGACAAGCACCCTCATGGGCATCCTTGCCACACGTAACACATTTGGCCGGATTGGAACAGGACTGGCTGGTGTGATTGAGCCGCTGACACCGATAGCAATGCATAGGGTTTGGGACGTAAGGGCGAACAGAATTTATCTCATAGCCTGCTTTGATTTTCGATGGAAGTTGAACTTTGTCAAATGTCAAGAAGACAGCACGGGTTGGAATGATGTTCGTGTCAACCCTTTTCATAACTCTATGAACAGCCGTTACGCCCTGGTCAGACAAGTAGTGCTGAATTTCTTCATCAGACAATCCATCGAGGGAGCGTGTATATACGACTCCACGCGAGCAATTTAAAGCGCGGTGCGCTTCAACCCGGACAGGGAAGGTGTGGAGCAGTGAAGTACGCAGCAATTTTTGTGCCTGGAGGGCACTGACTGTTTCTAACAACAAGGTGCCATTCCGTAATCTGGAACAAGACTATACAGGACCTGCATTTGCGTCGACACCTTTCTGAATAATGAAAGGGTTGACCGTGGAGAAGTCGTGACCTTCGTCGGACCGAGAAACAACAAGGAACTGTGGCAACGATGGAAGAACTGTCTGTGGCTGAGACTCAGTGAACTTACGCTTGTGAGCAGACATAGTGGAAGGTGAGGAAACCATTGCGGAAGAATCCCCCATGATTACCGGCGTCTCCGATGGCGCGCTCCTCCCTTGTGGGGGCCCTCTCTGAGGCCACTCCTGCCTTAGGTGATTGTTCACACCTCAGGTCACACCTCCCGACAAACGGACGGAGGGACCAATCGGCACTTTCGGAAGGTATCAGCTCGGGTAATCACCCCTCCCTGGGCTTGGCCGTTACCAGGGGGTACGTACGTGTCCTACCTGTCTACCCGGGGCGGGGAATTACGCGTTACCCCGTCACCGGCTACGCACAAAAATGCGTGGGTCGGCCTTCAGACACGCACAGGGAGGAAGAAAGAGAAAGGGAAAGGAAAGAAGAGAGGTCTCAAACGCCGCAGCGGAGAAAATGGTAAAGAGAAGAGGTAAGGAAAGGGAAGGACAAAGAAAGGAAGAAGACATACAAGCAAAGAAGGCGAAGAATGCGTTACATTTACGAGCGTCCGTCTCCGGACATAGGCACAAACCATACTCCCAGATGGGGAGAAAGGGAAGGAAAGAGCCAGAGGTGAGGGGAGGAGGGGCGAAGATGGGGGATGGAGAAAGATGCGGAAAGGGAAGGTATGCAGCCTGGAAAGGACGGAAGGCCACATTAGCTCGGGGTCCCGTGCTCGCTACGCACGTATCCACAAAAGAGTTGTGGACCCCCTGGGTGTGTGTGTGTGTGTGTGTGTGTGGGGGGGGGGGGGGGGGGGGTTAAGTGTGTGGAGGGGGTGCGTGTGTGTGCATTACACTTATTGTCAGGAAAGCAGTACTGTGGGAAAAGAAAAACTAAGCAGGTGGTTGAGGGCGGCGTGGTGACCAAAAGGCCCGAATACGTGGGCAGAGGGGGACGGGGGCCCGAGTACGTGGGCACGGGGGTAAGGGCGCCCGAGTACGCGGGCACAGGTGTAAGGGCGCCCGAGTACGCGGGCACAGGTGTAAGGGCGCCCGAGTACGCGGGCACAGGTGTAAGGGCGCCCGAGTACGCGGGCACAGGGGTAAGGGCGCCCGAGAATGCGGGAACAAGGGTAATGGCGCCCGAGTGCGTGGGCAGAGGGGTAAGGGCGCCCGAGTGCGTGGGCAGTGGGGTAAGGGCGCCCGAGTGCGTGGGCAGTGGGGTAAGGGCGCCCGAGTACGTGGGCGCAGGGGGAAGGGCGCCCGAGTACGTGGGCGCAGGGGGAAGGGCGCCCGAGTACGTGGGCGCAGGGGGAAGGGCGCCCTTACACTTTTCATACGTCCAAGACTACAATGTCAATCATGTTGAACAGTAAGATGTAAATTTAAATTGAAAGTGACAAAATGAGAACACAATAGACAAACTACTCAAACACAATTTAGCAATCTGAATTATGAAATGCTACAGAGATAAGAGCCAGAAAATCTACTGTACACTTAAACTTGTCAACAGCGAGCATGCATCTGATCAGAGGTGTGATTATTCTAATCGTCATCACTCAGAGGGCTTGGAGAGCCAAGTGAACTTGTCTAATTGCTAAAGGAGAACCCAGGGGCTGCACTTAAACTTGTCAATAGCACGTGGGGAAAAGAGGATAATGACCAGTTAACCCACCAACAGAAGTCAACAGGTTAACAATGAAAGGTTATTCTTCAAAGTAAATAATGGATTTCAATCTTTTTACACTTCTACAGGTTTTCTCTTTGCATTAATGTCACACTGCATTGAAGGGGAAAATATGACAAATGTCATTTGAAACTTTAGCATAAAAGTAAATTCCTGTTGTGATTAAAATTAAGTCAGTGTTTGACTTTTCAGTATGGAAGAGAATTAGAGAAGCAACTGGTGGTCTCATCTGGTTTTTCTACATATTCAGTGCTCATTTTCTGCTTTCACTTTAAGCACTGCAGACAACCACGACTTGCAGAACTGCCAGCATTCTGCACTGGAAATTTGATCAATTCATACTGTCAGTATACAAAGTTGTGTGTGAAACGCGAAACTAAAATATTATGCTCCAAAAAGGCCAACGTAAGATACAGATGCTAAACTGCATAGTGTCCTTTACTTTTTCAACTCTTTGCTAGCTATGGATTCTCAAGTTGCTGCCAGTAACACAGAAATAAAATGAGTAGTATCACCACTCACCGAACATGGTAAACATCTGCTACACCATTAATTGTCCGAGATGCCTCCTTACATACAGTAATGAATGATCCCAACTTCTTGTACTGTGTCAATACGACGAAGAGCTTGTTTCTGAAACAAAATTTTTTTAGTCATTTTAATTCTATTAATCTTGTTTCTGTCTACATATTTTTCAGACAAGACATAAATTCAGCTACAAACCAATCCATGACAACCAAGTAAAATCACATTCTTACACATGTAAACAATACAATTTACAGTCAACAAACTAATTGTTAAACATTTGCATACCACAAAAACTTCAAACATTTGACATTCCCTGTTTGTCTCAGTAGAGCAGTGCTTACTGTGGCTGCTATTGCAAATTGATCAATGAACGAAATATGTTTCTTTTACCTCAACATTTAATCTTGTGTCTGCTGAAATTAAGGCTATGTAAGTATCATCACAGAAGATTCACAAATGTAATACTAACAAAATGATATTAAGTCTGAAGCAAACCAAAATGTTCAAAAAGGGAGATGTGTTCTGAACTTTATTTGGGGTCACTCAGACATACTATTTCACAAAACAGAAATCAACCACAAATAAGAAAATTGTTTAAAAATTTGTGGTCAGCTGCTCCAGCATCTAAGCAATTCTAAAACATAATCCAGTCACAGGCATCTATATAAGCAGTTATAATCACATCAAAATATGTTAACTAATGAAGGGATAGGTTGATAGGACACATGCCGAGGCATCAAGGAATAATTAGTTTGGTTACTGAGGAAAGGGGGTAGAGTAAAATCAAGGTATGAATATAGTAAGCTGGTTTAAATGGATGTAGGGTGTATTTGTTATGCTGAAATGAAGATGGTTGCATAGGATTGAATAGCATCTCAATTTTCTGCGTTTACTAAGTAGTAACATCAAGAATTATTTTACATGAATTATACATGCTGTTTAGACACTCAAAGCATACAGCAAATATAAATCTCAAGAAGTTACATTTTCACCTGCAATATTCTACAATCAGCACCACAACATGAGAGAGCTGAAAAGAAAACATGTGCCTAAGCTTATTCTCTGGTTGTTTCCTGCTATGGCAGCTGTCCATACACGATTAGCAATCAGTTATTTTGTTATTCTGAATGAGGTAAAGTTTGCCACATCACAAAGAGCTTTATATTTCATCTCTATAATCACTATGTTAGGCTAATTCAAGACATTCATTACAAAACGGCGGGTCCCTACCTAAGAACTGTGTTTGGATTTCTTGCCATTCCATTTGTGTATGGAGCATGGAAAGAATCATTGTTAAATGTCTGTGTGCACTTTCAATTAAAATAATCTTGTTCACATGATCCCTACACAAGAGATACATAGGTATATTCCTAGATTCAGGATTTAAAGCTGGTTCTTGAAACTTCGTAAGTAGGCTTTCTTGGGATAATTTAAGTTTCTCTTCAAGAATCTGCCAGTGCAGTTTCTTCAGCAACTCTGTAAGACACTCCCATGGGTCAAACAAACCTCTGACCATTTGCGCTGCGCTTCTCTCCAGTTTCCCCTGCTAGCCCGATTTGGTATGGGTCCCACACACTTGACCAATACACTAGAATGGGTCAAATGAATGATTTGTAAACTATCTCCTTTGTAGACTGATTGCATTTTCCTAGTTTTCTACCAATACACCAAGGTCTGCTGTCTGCTTTACCCACAGCTGAGCCTATTTCATTGTTCCACCTCACATCCCTACTAACTGTTACACCCAAGTATTTATATGATTTTCCAGATTCCAGCTGTGACTCACTAATAATATTATTTGGAGGATTTTTCATATCGTAACGTGCACAGTTTAATGTTTTTGAACATTTAACCCTACAACCACCAAGCACGGGCCAAAACTGCCCGTAAAAAGGCACATTTTGCCAAGCATGGACAAAAATTGCCTTTACATTTTTCTTTTATTAAATTTCAGTTGGCAATCTCAAATGTGAGTTTTACAGCGTCTTGTTGAGAGTAATTGTTGAGTCTCACTTTCATTGTTGATTACTACCCATTAGTATTAGCAACTAATTTGTTTGTGTGGCCATTCTTCGCAGCAAGCACAGAAATATTTGCTTTGTAAATAAAAAAATGCCTTCTCCTGCTGCACTGTGTTTTATTCCCCCAGGGGTCTGTCTTTTTTCACTTTAAGGTATCATCTTTGAGATTTAACCAAACAACATGGGATACACAATGAACTAAAAGTAGTTATATTTTGAAGTTCAAAGTTGATCAAATCTCTATGTTGGCGACAGAAGACTGACAGTGCACCAGAACATCTAGAACAAACAAAATGAAAAGTGGGAAGAAAAATGTTTGTAACATAAAAGCATGCTTATGTTTCGTAAATAGAGTACTAGAGCAACCTCCAGCATGTGACCGGATGAGAAGAAATGAAGATGCCAACTAAAAACACAAAGAACTGTTGCAAGTAACCACGTATTTACATAAAAAGCGAGAGGTGAACTGTTTTATAATCGACAAATAATACGTAACAAGAGAAAAGTGTCCCACTTATGACGCCTTAAAGTGAAAAAAAAAGGTGAAGAGCATCTGGGAGAGGAAAAAAATACAGTGCAGCAAGAGAAGGCATTTTTTATTTACAAAGCAAATATTGTTATTAGCAGTTTGTCACGACGGAGCAAACATTTTCCTTGTAAAGTAGATTTTCTGAAATGAGTTTAGAGGCTTCAACGATGCAGAACTTCTTGCAGAACTTTTACCTGGCTATGAATTATCCGATTTCAGTAATTTTGAGTTGGATCACACAGACATAGAAGCGAATAATGAAGTAGTGAAAGATGAAGAAGAAACAAGCCATGTAGGTAATGCTACAAACAAATATGTTAGAAGTTCTGGTAGAGTGTATCTTGCAGAAGCCCCAAGGCATTGTAAAAGGGATTTTGCCAACACAGTCTGTGAACATCAGGGAATAACTACTGCTGGGAAAGTAACAAGTATACGTGAGTCATTCAAGAAATTTTTCACTCCTGAAATAGTACACAAATTGTTGACCATGCAAATGAAGAAGCTGAAAGAAAACAATTACCCCCTGCTAGCATTTCTGAAATACACTCATGCTCATAAATAAAGGATAATGCTGATACATGGTGAAACAATGCTCTGGTGGGCAGTTTTCGGGTTTAAATCACCTTGGGGTATGACCATGCGGTTGCACGGTGGCACTGGCAGCAGTCCACATACGCAGAGGTGTGTGTCAGAGTAAGGTGCAGCGAGTAAGTGTGCAGACATTTTCAGACGTGCTAATGGTGAATGTGCGCTGAAAATGGCTCAAAGAACACATATTGATGACGTTATGAGGGGTAGAATACTAGGGTGACTGGAGACTGTTCAAACACAGCATGTCGTCGCACGGGCCTTCTGTGTGCCACAAAATGTGATCTCAAGATTATGGCAACGATTCCAGCTGACCAGGAAATGTGTCCAGGTGCTACAGTATGGGAAATCCACAGTGTAAAACACCACAAGAAGACCGATATCTCACCATCAGTGCCTGCAGACGGCCACGGAGTACTGCAGGTAGCCTTGCTCGGGACCTTACCGCAGCCAATGGAACAGATGTCTCCAGACACATAGTCTGCAGACAACTGAACAGACATGGTTTATTCGCCTGGAGACCTGCAAGGTGCATTCCACTGACCCCTGGTCACAGGAGAGCACGTAAAGCCTAGTGTCAAGAACTCACTACATGGTCATTGAAAGAGTGGTCCCAGGTTATGTTCATGGACGCATCCAGGTATAGTCTGAACAGTGATTCTCGCTGGGTTTTCATCTGACGTGAACCAGGAACTAGACACCACCCCTTAATGTCCTTGAAAGGGACCTGTATGGAGGTCGTGGTTTGCTGGTGTGGGGTGGGATTATGATTGGAGCACGTACACCCCTGCATGTCTTTGACAGAGGAACTGTAACAGGTCAGGTGTAGCAGGACATCATTTTGCACCAGTATGTCTGCCTTTTCAAGGGCGCAATGGGTCCCACCTTCCTCCTGATGGATGATAACGCAGGTCCTCACCGAGCTGCCATCGTGGAGGAGTACCTTGAAACAGAAGATATCAGGCGAATGGAGTGGCCTGCCTGTTCTCCAGACCTAAACCTCATCGAGCACATCTGGGATGCTCTCTGTCAACGTATCGCTGCACATCTTCAAACCCCTAGGACACTTCAGGAGCTCTGACAGGCACTGGTGCAAGAATGGGAGGCTATAATCCAGCAGCTGCTCGACCACCTGATCCAGAGTATGCCAATCCGTTGTGCGGCCTATGTACATGTGCATAGTGATCATATCCCATATTGATGTCGGGGAAACAGTGGAGTTTTGTAGAACACGTGTTTCGGGACGGTTTTCTCAACTTATCACAAATACCGTGGACTTACAGATCCATGTCGTTTGTGTTCCCTATGTGCCTATGCTGTTAGCGTCAGTTTTGTGTAGTGCCATGTTGTGTGGCACCGCATTCTGCAATTATCCTTAATTTATGAGCATGAGTGTATATGCTTTGATAAGAATTTTAATTCTAATGGGAACTAACCAGGACACCAATATTTCTTTAGCTAACTTATGATTAAATTTGTTGGGAAGAGCCAAATAAAGAGGAACTATGTGTAAGCCAAGAGCATATCAGCTACTGAAAATTCTTTGCTTTGATGTTAAAGGCATCAGGGCAGAAAGACATATAAGAAACAAATTTTCACCACTGTGTGAATTATTTGAAGAATTGAATGGAGTATTCCCAAGGTACTTCAGAAGTGGACCTCACAATACAATTGATGAAATACTACGTCTTTACAAATGTTGTCGTCCTTTTACAGTTTTCCTTAAAGACAAACCTGGAAAATATGGTATACTTGGTAGAAATCTTAGAAGTATAACTGAACGATACATAGTAAAAATGGAAGTGCATACTGGAAATGTAGATCTGCCTGTGAATGAGGTCCTCTTGAGATTGTGAAGAGACTGGTGGAGCCAATAAAGAATACAGGCTACAATATCACAACTGACTGTTTCTACACTTCTGTGGAATTGGACATACGGTACAAAGATTACAAACTTACGATGTTTGGGACACTCAAATCCAACAGAAAACACACAATGCAAGAACTTAGGATGGGAGTAGACAGAGAGCCACTTTCCTCCAAATTTGCATTCACAGATAAGTCTATTAAGAAGCCTAAATAACAATTGTCTCTTACATCACAAAGGAAAACTAAAAAAAAACTGTTGATGATGCATAACATTGTGAAGCGGGAGCAGACATTGATACACCAAAAAGTAAACCCATATTAAACCATAATATAAGTCCACTAAGGGAGGAGTGGATGCCATAGATCAAATGACCAGGACATACTCTAAGTTGGCCACTTCCAATGATCTACAGCCTATTTGATATAGCTGCAGTAAACTCATACATACTGTTCAAGATGAATGTGGCTAAAAGAATGAAGGTAAATCAAACACTAGAAAACTGTATATCCAAGAATTAGGCTTTGAACTTTTGAAACCATATGTAGAAGAGTGGTCCAAGGACTTAAAAGGACTCTGGCCACCTATTTTTTGCGCAATGGGAGATACCCTTGGAAAGAAACTAGAGGTAACCAAAATTTCTGCATATGAGGAACTAACTAGGAAAGCAAGATGCTAAATATGCTTGAAGAATGCAAATAACCAGAGCACCAGAGACAACATCACGAAAAACAAGTTAACATGTACAGGTAAATTTCTTCTGTAAATGACAGTATTCTCTCCAAGTGAAGATTGTTTTTCGAAAGTTTTCAACGTACCATAACCTATACTTGTGCAAGTGTTTTGTTTCTGTTTTTGAAACTTTCCTTCAAGGAGAAAACTGTATTATTCAGTACGTAGATCAAAGATGCATAGAAGCTCTGGAAAGCCTGACTATTCGAGTACAGACTTTATGTTTCTAGTTTATACAAACTTTCACTGTCCAATATATCTCCACTGTTGTTGTTATATTCACCATACATGTTCAAAAAATTCTGTTTTTAGTTATGTTGTCATTATTTCCTGTTAAACTGGTTTCACATTGGAAACACAATTACTTAAAATAAATACATATTAATAGGATTTACAGCTTATTGTAACACAGGCAAAATTTGCCCTTGGCTGGTGCTCCTTGTAACCTAATATACGTTAGTACTCTTAGGGTTAAAACAAGCTGCCAGCCATTGCACGGCTTTGAAATCTTATCAAGGTCTGACTGATTATTTGCACAGCTTCATTCAAATGTACATCACTGTAGACAACTCCACCACCTGCAAAAAGTCTTAGCTGCTATCAATATTGTCCACAAAATCATTAACACACAACATGCACCGAAATCCATGCTCATTGGCTGGGAGGAGGTCATTCTTTTTGAGATACTTGATTACGTTGGAGCTCAAAATATGTTCCAAGTTTCTAAAACAAAAATGGATGTCAAGGAATTGGATGGTAGTTTCTGCTAATCTTCTTGTAGACATACATGAACTGAGCTTTCTTACAACTACTGCGCAAAGTTTTTTGTTTGAGGGATCTATGATAGACCATAGTTAACAGAGTGGCTAACTCAACTGTGAATTGGGTACAGAATTTAATACGAATTCCATTGGACCCTGGAGCTTTGTTCAATTTTAACAGTTTCAGCTGTTTCTCAATGCCACAGACACTATTTGTTTCACTCCTCTTTTCAGTGGTACGAGAATTAAGCTGGGGCAAAACTCCTGGGTTTTCCTTTGTAGAGGAATATTTAGAAAGAGGATTAAGATTTCAGCCTTTGCTTTGCTTTGCTACTCTTAATAGCAGTTCCAGTCCCGTCCGCAAGTGACTGGACACTAAATTTGGTGCCACTGACAGCCTTTACATATGACCAGAATTTCTTTGGGTTTTGTGAAAGATCATTTAACAACAATCCGTGATGGTAGTCACTGGATGCTTCACACATTGCTCTCTTCACTGCCAAATGTTTTTCATTCAGTATCTTTCTATCTATAGCACCATACTTTGTTTCATACCTATTATGCAGTAGTCTGTGTTTCTTTAGAAGTTCCTCTATGGTGATTGTATACCATGGAGTACCTCTCCCATTATGAATTGTTCTACTGGGAACCTATCCATCCAGGGTATAGTGAACTATTCTTTTACACTTGAGCCATAGCTTGTCTACATGCTACTGACCAGAGGGAAAAGCTTCAAGTTTCTCATTTAGGTATGACACTATTATCTGTCTAGTCTGCTGAACATGTAAATCTTCCTGCTTGTTTTCGCTGCCCTTTGTGTTTTGGTATTCATTAAGTGGGTCCGTGAGCTAATGCTTGTTGAAATGCTCATTACCAACTAAAATGTGCCTTTTTCAGAAGTGATAAATTTAACCCAGGTGAGCAAAAGCTATGTTTGTTTGGTATGAGGAAACCAAATGAAGAACACATTTGTTGACACTTTCTCTGGCAGACTGGTTGAATCTGCATGTGCAACAACCTCATTGGCTAACTTCAATGCTAATTAAATTGGAAATGGTACAATACATTCACTTTTTTTCTTAATAATTATTTCTCAGCACAACCTATCCTGCAGTACCATTACAAGCTTTCCAGACTATACTGCCTGTAAGGGCAAGCTTCCATGGTAAATTCTGTAACTTGGATTTTAATTTAAAACTGTTTTACAGACCAGTACAGTACAAGTGTGGCACAATAACCAGCCACAGCACAGTTGTGATTTCTCATTAAAGATACTGTGGTAGGCATTCAGTGCATTTTGGTAAGAGCTGCATATGCAAGCATTGCATTTGTGTACCATTTAGGGATGAGTGGATTTCCCTAAGTAAAGAAGAGACGATTTACTGAGGAGGACACGCAGGTCCACTTGTACATTGCACAGCGTTTCTGGACTGCTCTAAAGCACTATATGATGATTATGGAAACTTTTTCCAATGTTAGGATGTAAATAAATGTGAGAGGTCTATCTGGTGGCACTTTCAAATACCGGAGAGAAGTAGATTGAAGTGAATAAGACTTTGGTGTCAGCTTAATAAATGAGTTAGACTAACTGTCAAATTGGGTCCAGAAATTTGTGAATATTAGAGATTGATATTAGTTTGCAATTTTTTAGTCTCGTCAGTGATGCAGCAGAGCAGTAAGTCATGAGCAAATTACACCAAAAATCTGTTTACAGTATACACTGTTTGCTAAGAAACAAATTAAATGGAATTAGAAATGCTGGTAATCATTAAGAAAAATGGAATGTTTATTCTATATATAAACAATGATATCACTTTCCATTACCTAAGAGGACCTATGTGATGGCATAATACATACTTGAAATGAGGGAAAACTGCATCTAAATCCAATGCTAACTATATTGTTACAAATTACAAAAAAAAATCTGAATACCAAACGAAAGCTAAATCAAAGAATATTTCTAAAAGTGCAACAATGAGAAGAATCAATCATCTGCAAAGCAGCAGAACCAATGAGAGTGGCCATTACCGCAAAAACGTTTGTCAATTGGCAACCACAGTGGCAATCAGTTACGTGAGCTTGAAAGATGGGCAATGTTCTGATTTTGTTTGCAATTGGAGATTTCATGCAGCTGATGATAACTCCTTGTAGAGTGCAGAAAACGGGTTTTGTAAGCCTGCAAGATGTGCAGTGAAATTGATCATTCTCAAGTTTTTCATTTCCCTAAGAAACATATGGTCCATAAAAATGACAGAATTTACATGTCAAATGCACAGACTTAGTTTGAAATAAATTACAATTGTTTTCACGGGTGAGTACTGCAGAAGGGGCCATGCGGCCTTGAGTTTTCTCTTAGAAACAATGACTCGCTGGAGAACATTTTGGCCAATGGAAGAAAACTGGTCACGTTTGATTGAAGTGAACAGATTATTTACATTTAGGTGATTATCTTTACGAAAGATCACTAAGTGCTTCATATCGGCTGTAATAAAAAAAAAAAAAAAAAAAATTTAAAAAAATAAGTTTTGAGGGTTCTGGCTTAATAAAAACAAGTTCTTGTGTTTCCCTCTCTACCCATATATGTATCACTTATGTCACAGCACTATCACTGAGTTTTGCTTATTTTATTATCTGCTGAATACCTCTGCCACAAACAACAAAATGGCAGATTACAAACTGTTAATATTAAAACACAGAAGCATTGCTGAAGACATACAACTGATAAGAATGTGCTGTTACGTAAATTAATGGGTAACCCACTGATGACAATTTAACATAAGTGAGAACTGTATGAATAAAGAGAGAAAAAAAAAACAACCATATTTTGCTCAAAGAAGGACCCAGAAAATATATTTATTTAATAGACACTTTATTTGTGTAAGCTCATGAAGTTTACTTTTAAGGCTGTTTTGACTCCCAGACTTTATAATTATTGTCTGACGATACTTCCTTCAGAAGTTGCAGGGATCAGTAGGGAAGATGTGTGGAGGCCACCTGTGATACTGCTTTGCTCCATTTGAGGCCTGAAGTACACTTACAGTGTACCCGACTCTTCCATTGGATGTTGCTGTTGGCAGTTTGTTATCATTAGTCATAGCCAATCTGGTGGTAGGATACAATAGGTAGCAAAGGAGAATCGCTCAATATTATGATCTTGGTTCTCATAAATATTTTACTGTTTTTTGAGTATATGTTGCAATTTCCAACATCATGGTAAGGGGGGGGGGGGGGGCTAATACCTTAGCTGAAACAAAATTCCAGTTAACTTCATTTGTGAAAGAAAGAAAATTATGGCTGAGTATCATGTGCTGCCCACATCCCATTCATGAGTCACTGTGCTGACTTCTCATCTTTATCTGTGCTGTTACAACCGGCAGCATGCAACAGAATAGCTAGGTAACCATATCTGTATTTTTAACAAAATTTACATACTCTATTCGTCTTATGACCCAGATGAGTCTTTTCCTTTCTAGCTTTGTGCTTATTCTTCCTCTGCATTTTACAAGCCTATTACCACATGTAATTCAAAAAGTGGTTTAAGGCAGTCATATATGGTGCAATTTCTTTATTATTTGATAAAATACAGCAAATTTCACTTTTAGTTAGACTTGGTCCTTGTCATGTGCTTTTTCCTGTGCATTTTCGTATGGGAATATCTGTTCAGGACAAGCATGCTGTTCTGAGCTAATTCTACTAACGAAAGACCTCTAATTTCTGTCACCATAAGTGAAGTTTCAACCAAGAATCTTTCTTCGGCATTTATAGTGGGATTTGCTACTTGTTTCTGTACTTCTACATGAAGATTTTTTATCTCTTAAAGGTGGACATGTTGGTATGAGAATTATTACATGGAATAACTTCAGTTTATTTATTTGAAGAAGTCTCACTATTGCCCGATTATTTCAGCATCTGTAATACACCTTTTCATTTTCTTGTTTACACACACACACACACACACACACACACACACACACACACACACACACACACACACCTGGCTTGGAAGGAGGCACTAAGTGAGTAGGTTAGGATTGTGGAAAGGCGTTGGTAGGTATATGAGCTAAGCAAATGACATGCAGGTACCGGAGAGAGATGTAGCACAAAGTAAGGATGACGTGGAGGCATGGATTTAGGATGGGGTGACATGACAGAAAGAGGAAACTGTTGTGTAGAGGGTGTGGGGACAGTGGGTTAGGCACAATCCATATCACTTCAGGCAGGGGGGGGTTACCTTCATAGTCTCGAATGTTATTGAACTTAGCACATGTTAAAATTCAGGAGTAAGTAAGAAACGTGTATTTTTTTGTTTTTTTTTTTTTTTGTTTTCTCCAAAAAAATTCCTGGCCCGAGATACAGGCTTCCAAAGATGACACTGTGAACACCATTCTGAAGATGCGAATTTGGGAAAAAAAATTTAAAATGCTGTATCTCTGTACCAGTTCTAGATATTTTGTTAGAGCTTTTTTATTTTAAATATAATTGCTTTATGATTACAATGGTATCCTCCATTTGGACATATCTGTCAAAGTTCTTTTACTGTCACCTTTTGAATTTTTTTTTTTATAATTTACAGGTTTTTTTTAATGCCAATTCAGAAAAGTTAGATTTTTTTCTGTTGATTAGTACCAAGTAGTACTATATTCTCTGTAAAGGAGAGCTTTGACTTTTTGTGTCCTAAATATTTTGACAGAACAACAACAATGATAGTATCTGAACAAGCTGAAGCCTCCCATGGTGCAGATGATGCAGATTTTGCATCAACAGAGGAAGAATTAAATACCTTGAATCATTCAACTACAGAGGTAGGTGTTAGTCCTGTTAAAAAACTGTTCAGTGAAGTCGAGTCATAAGCTTTATGCACCAAGAAAGTGCAGAGAAATTACTAAAGCTATGGATGAATACCCTACATCAAATTGACCACACTCTTCAAAGTACAAATTCCATCTTCAGAAGAAAATGAACCAAAGCACTCTTCCACCTCTTGCCAGGAATTTATCACAAATATCAACTCAGCTGTTCAATATCGTGCATCCTACAGTGAAAAGGTGCAAGTTTTAACTATTATATGTACTGATAAATATAGACTATGAACAGAAGTCTGTTGCTAAGGCAGAATATTCAAAATTACTGGGTGTGTGCATTGATGACAAATTGAACTGGAAGACACTGCTGAAATGGTTAGGTTCAGCTACTTATGCTATTAGGGTTATTGCAAATTTTGGTGATAAACACATCAGTAAATTAGCCTACTATACCTATTTTCATTCACTGCTTTCGTATGACACAATATTTTGGGGCAATTAGTCATTATGAGAGAAAGCATTAATTGCACAAAAGCGTGTTATCAGAATACTAGCTGGAGCCCACCCAAGATCACCTTGCAGACCTTTATTTAAGGAACTCAGGATATTCACAGTACCTTCGCAATACATATATTCACTTATGAAATTTGTCATTAATAACCCATCCCAATTCAAAAATAACAGCAAAGAGCATAGCTACAACACTAGAAGAAAGGATGATCTTCACTATTCCGGATTATATCTCACTTTGTCACAGAAAGGTATAAATTATGCTGCCACAAAAATCTTTGGTCATTTGCCAAATAGTATTAAAAGTCTGACAGACAGCCAACCAACATTTACTCCTTCTACTCAATAGATGAATTCCTAGATATGAAGCAGTAAATGTAAAAACATAAAACAATGAATTAATTATTTTGTGTAAAGTAAACTTATGTTAAAGTGATATGTTCCACATCATTACGAAATGTCATACATTCATGAGCTATGAAACAAGGATTAATGTATATATGTATGTATGTATGTGATATTTTCAAAGAAAATAATTTTCAACCATGATCCATCAGTATCAAAGTACATGGTAGACAAATCAAGAAATCTGAGGTCTGTAAAAGGAATCTTTATAAGACCAGATCCCTATTATGGTCATCCTGTAGAAGTAGCTCAAGTTCAAACAGTGCAGTTATTTTATCTGGAAGATAAATGGGACTGTTCTCACCTGAGTGTCAACAAAAAAGACACCATAACTGTAACATTTGGAGGTTAAAAAGTTGTGAAAGTGAAGAGGTACATGACTCACAATATTAAAGAAACTTTTGCAATTTATAAGAGCAACTATACAACTTCACATATTGGAAGATCAAAATTTTATGCACTATGACCTAAGTAGGTAGTTCCACACCCACCTAGAGATGTCTGCTTATGTGTGCACTGCACGAATTTTGAACTGTGTGTGGTAACTTTGAAGAACTTACTGGAGCACGTGACATGACACCTACATTGGGCATGTGAAGTCATGAATAGCCTGTGACATAAAGCGAAAGACTTGTTTGTTTCAGGAATGCGACCAGCTATTTGAACTGAGTAAGTCACTTGTGCCAACTGACTGGGTATACAGTCCTACTGGTCATGGGAAGGGGCCTTGTGATGGTGTACGAGGCCTGCTGAAGCACCATGCTATGAAACACTCTTCCTAGACAAAATACAGCTGCGATTCAGAATGCAGAGGATTATACGAGAGTCATGAAATTTTACACATTCACAGCCCTCAGTCTTTTGTTCAAAGAGGAAATAGAAGAAATCCATGAGCAGAAAAAGGAAGAATGGTCCAAACTACTACTGTGAAAGGAATTCAGCAGAGACATTTTTGGACTCGAAGTGATGGGCGAACTCATATTGCCACACTTTAAAGAGCAAGAAAGAAGAAATTTCATTCGTTCAGCCAACACCTCAGAAACAGCAGGATAACATTCAGATTCACAATCTGAGAAGGGAGGTGTTTGTCTATGACTGTGACTGGTGGATTGCAGAGATTATAGACAACAGTTATGAGTTAAACGAAATCATAGTGAACTTTATGCTACCACATGGACTAACTGCTGGATATAGGTTTCCAGCTGGACAGCAACAATGCTATCAGTGCTCACTTCCTGTTCACAATGTTTTGAAGACTGCAAGTGATCCAGTTCCTACTGGTTCAAAAGGAAGGCATCACTCTATATCAAAGATACTGAAGCAGTGAAACACACTTTTAGTTCATTGACTGGCTAATTTCAGAACAAAACAAAGTGCACAGGAGTTGTATAAATTGAAACCTTTAAGTCTTTGGATCTTTCACATACATTTTGGAACCATTTAAAGTACTTGAAAACTGAGTCCCTTACTCATCTTTCAAAACTAAAATTATGTTAAATAATATTAGGTTTTGATTTTTATGAGCCTGTTATGTGATAATGTGGTAATAAAACAGGTTTTATGTATGCCAAAAAGTTCAGTTGTTTATAAAACCTGTTCAACCTAAAAATGGAAGCTCTCCTTTTCAGGGAATGCAGAACTATATGGTACTAATCAACAGAAAAAAATAACAATTTTATGGATGGGCATTTTTGAAATTTTTTTTTTCCATAAATTATAAAAAAGTTCGGAACACTGTAGTAAAAGAATTTTGACAGATAAGTCCAAATGGAGGATTTCTTTGTAATCATAAAGCAATTATCGTTAAAAAAAAAAAAAAAAAAAGATCTACAACTGTTCCAGAGATACAGTGTTTTAAAATAAATTCGCACCTTCAAAATGGTATGCACGTTGTCTTCTTTGGAGGGCCGTATCTCTGAGCAGAAATTTTTTTGGAGAAAACAAAAAAAATGTGTGTTCCTTACTTAGTCCTTCATTTTAACATATGCTAAATTCAATAACATCCGAGACTATGAAGGTAAGATTTTTTCCTAGCCTGCCTGAATTGGCATGGACTATGCCATTAGCAAAGACTGAGGCCAGGAGGATTACAGGAGCAATATATGTGTAGCTAGGATAACTCCCACATACATAATTAAAAACAGTTGGTACCACAGGGAAGGCTCCAGATAGCATGGGTTGTGAAGCAGACATTGAACTAAAGCATTTTATTGCTCTGCATTGTGTTGTTCCACCAGGTAGTCAACTTTGTTCTTAGTGAAATTTGGTAGTGGGCATTCATTCAGCTGGTTGATAGTCATGTCCACATAAAGGGTTGTACAATAACTGCAGCACAGCTGTTCTATGACATGGCTGCATTCACAGTTGGCCCTAGGATAAGCCTATAACAGGAGTGCAGTAGAATGTGCAAAGTTGGGAAATCGGACAGATGTGGCACCTGGATCTTCCACAGGGATAAGACCCCTGCAGTAAAGGCTGGGAGTAGGAAGTTGCACAGGGATGAATTAGGATGTTGCGTAGGTTGGGTGGGCCATGTAATACCCCTTAGGAAGGAAGGGAAGGATCTTGGGTAGGATGTCCCTCATTTCTGGAAATGATGATAGATGAACAAAGCCCTGGCAAAGAATCTGGTTCAGTTGTTCCCATCCAGGGTGATAATGAATGACGAGAGGGTGCTCCTTTCCAGCAGATTCTTGGAGATGATTGGAGGATTAGGAGTGTGTGAGGACACTGCACAGGGAGCTGTTTGCAGACTAGGATTCTGGAGGTTGTGCCTGTCTGTGAAGGCCTTTGTGAGACCTGCAAACTTTGAATAAATACCTCCACATCATCCTTAATGTGTGCTGCACCTAACCAGCTCCAGTACAAGGGTGTCACTTGCTTAGTCTGTACTCCTGCTGCCCATTCCTCCTGTATTCCCATCCTGCATGCACACCTTCCTCCCTCCAAGCAACTATTTCAGACTCATCCCACTTCCAACCCCTTTCCCCTTTACTCACCACACCCAACAAATACCCACTCCAGTCCAGGACCAAGACAGGTGTGGTGTACGGATTTAAAGGTCTAGATTCGCAATTTTACTGTTTGCATTACTTCTGCATAACCTTTCATTGATTTTATCAATACTCATTTGTATTGTGATATATTGTGAAATTTTGAACATTTGCGAGTGCCGCGATAATTAGTACTGTTGTTAATTATAGGCCTAAACAGAAGGGCTCTAAGCCATTTTTCAGAAGAGTAGATCTGTCGTCGTTATAAACAGTCTTTCTTGTTTCATTGTACAATACCGTGGGGAAAAAAAGTTAGTATCAGAATTTCCAGGCACTTACAAAACCATATTTTCGTAAGTTACCAGTACGAGTGTTTTGGATACGTAATTTATTTTGTTGCAAATCGGTGTTTGTGATTTACTATTCAACCAAAGAATACATCACCAGTGAATTTCATTGTGTATCAACACAAATAAACATGTTTTCGAGAATTTTCAGAAGCTACCATATTTTGTAGCAACTAACATACTGTGTTACATATAGTGTTCCCTTAAAGAAGAGTAGCCCTACGTATAATCTGCATTTATCGTAAATTAACTGTTTTCCAGTTTGCTAACAACTATAATTAACATCAAAATGTTTTAGGAAGCTAGTAATTTTTACCACAGGTTTTTGTGTTGCATTAATAGAGATCTCATTTTTGTGTATTTCCTTCAGTTCTTATAGGGAACTGGCAACGGTTTAGCTCAACAGATTAAAAGATAATCAGTAGGTTGAAGTTGAGGGTCTTTGTTCACTACTTTGTAATACATTGCACCATCCAAACTACAGCCCTACTGTGAATGCTCTTCTCAAACACAAGACGAGTTGGTCAATGTTCGTAAGCTGCTGAAAATCACCCCGACTACTGCGAAACGCTTTGCAGCTGCTGTGAATCAGTGAGTTGGAAGAACTCCCAAGAGTCATGTACCTGTGATACCTATACTAGAGGTACTTCAAGTACTATCATCTCCTGTGGATCCTGTCTCCTCTGCAGAAAGTACAGCATCTGTCATTACCTGTCCACTTGACTGCAAGTGACCTGTCAATGGTAGATCTAGGTGTCCTGCACAGCGTGGACGGGGATCGGGGAGGACTCAAGGTGTTGTATTGATCCCCCTGACCAACAAGTTCGAGGTGCTGTCTTTCACTGAAACTGAGCCAGTGGGACTGACTCCACCTGTTTTGTCCAGTGTCAGGAGGAAGTAAACACAAAAGTGGCAGGGTCTATTAATTGTCGGCAGTTCAAACGTTCAGCCCCCTTATGGAAAATGCAGAAAGGGACAGGAAAGAACACCAGGTACGCGCGGTGTGTATGCCCAGGGGCCTCATTCAGCATGTTGAAGAGGCTATTCTGGCAGCCACTGAGGGAAGAGGGTGCAACCAACTGCAGAGTGTGACGCACGTTGGAACAAATGACACCTGTCGTCTGGGCTCCACAGTCACGTTTGGGTCATTCCAGTGACTGACAGAGAAGGCTGAGAAGACCAGCCTTGCATGTGGAGTTTCAATGAAGCTCACAATTTGCAACACTGTCCCAGAACTGATCGTGGCCCTTCGGTTCCAAACCCATGGGAAGGACTGAACCAGAGACTTCGAAGGTTCTGTGACAAGCTAGGCTGTGACTTCCTGAACTTGCGTCACAGGGTTAGGTGTTGTTGGGCTCCCCTAAATAGGTCTGCACTACACATCAGAGGCTGCTACTCAGATAACTGACTGTGTGTGGGGTGCACACAAGGTTTCTTTTTTAGATTAGGTGACTCTCCATCCAATTCAGATAGTGAGGGCTGTAGGAAACGCAGAAGCATCAATGTAAGTTTGAAATAATCGTGTAAGAATATTAAAATTCTGATGGTAAGCTGCCAAAGCATTCACAATAAAGTGCCAGAGTTTGAAGAGAAGCTGACTGAAACCTGAAATTGATAGCAGTGAGATTTTTGGGGATAGTTTAAGCGTATATCAAAAGGAAAGACAAATGGGAAATTTGTTGCAGTAGACAAGAAACTCAAATCCACCAAGGCAGATACCCAAGCTGCATGTGAGAGTGGGCAAGACCCAGTATCTGGGTTGAGCATAAAATGATTATCGGATCCTTGTTTTGGCCACCAAGATTCATCTCCTGATGTACACGAAAACTACAGAGAAAACTTCAGTTCACTTGTAAGTTCCCCAAACATACTGTAATCATCAGTGTATACTTTAATCATCCAACAATTAATTGGGAAAATTACAGTTTTGTTAGTGGTGAGCATGATAAGGCATCCTGTGAAACTTTATTAAACGCCTTCTCTGAAAACTACCAACAACAGATAGTTAGGAAAATCTAACGGCAACAAATAGATCTGACCTCTTTCAGGATGTCCACAATGAAACTGGTATCAGTGACCACGGCGCAATTGGGGCAACAATGATCACCAAAGTACAAACGACAACTAAAACAAGCAGAAAATATATGTTCAGTAAACCAGATAAAAAATCAGTAGCATCATATCTCAAAGAGGAACTTTAAACTTTCAGCACATGGCAGGAGCACATACAGGAATTCTAGCTCAAGTTTAAAATAATAGTTGACCATGCACTGGGTAGATATGCACCCAGTAGAACTTGAAAGAAACAGAGATTACTGCATAATAGGTGTGAAAAAAAGCATAGGGCTGTAGATAGAAAGATGCTAAATGAAATGCATTTGGTTGACTAGTGAGCAATGCATGGATGTCTTCAATTACTAGTGTAGCAGAATATTGTCAAGTGATCTTTCACAGAACCCAAAAAAAATCTGGTTGTGTGTAAAGGCTGTAAGTGGCACCGAAGTTAGTGTCCAGTCCCTAGTGAATGAGACAGGAACTGAAATTGAGGGCAGCATACCAAATGCTGAAATGCTTAACTCCATTCTCACATGTTCCTAAAAACTGTGCCCAGTCCTCATAAAAAGGCCCAGGTCATACCCATACAAGACAGGTAGTAAAAATGATCCACAAAACTACCGCCCAATACCCTTGGCATCGATTAAATGTAGAATCTTAGAACATATTCTCAGCTCAAATATAATGAGGTATCTTGAACAGAATGACCTTCGCAATACCAACCAGCATAGATTTTGAAAATGTCGATCATGTGAAACCCAACTCGCACTTTTCTCATGACATACTGAAAGCTTTTTCCTCACATGACATTCTGAAAGCTTTAGATCAAGGCCACCTGGTAGATGCCGTATTTCTTCTGCATCGAAAAGCATTTGACTCTGTACCGCACGTATGCTTTATGTCAAAAGTATAATCATGCTTTATGTCAAAAGAATGATCATACAGGGTATCAAGTGAAATTTGAGATTGGATTGAGGACTTTTAGGTAGGGAGGACACAGCATGTTATCTCGGGTGGAGAGTCATCGTCAGATGTAGTTAAGGACCTTTGCTGTTCATATCGTATACAGGGTGAGTCACTAACTATTGCCACCAAGAATAACTCCGAAAGTATGATAGGAGCTGAAAAGTTTGTGGGACAAAATTTGCATGGGACAATAAGGGCCAAAATATGATGTGGGTTTTTTGTTGCTGGATGGGCTCACTTTGGAGATGTGAAAGTAAACTTTTTTTTATTTTTATTTTTTTAATGGGATGCTATAGTTTGGTACTTATATTCTGATAGCAGCTATGGAGACGAATCCAATTATGTGTAACAGTAAGGTCTTTGAAGGTCAATGAAGGTCACAAAGGTGGCATGAACATCCATTTACAGAAAGTATCTGAAGTGATGACCATTGGTATCAATGCAGTGCTTCAATCTTCTTATCATGGACTGAATGTTATACCTTATCACTGCGGCACTTATTGAAGCAATTTTCTCTCCCATATCTTCAGGTGTGGTTGGAACGCCTTTATAAACAATGTTTTTACAAATCCCCACAAGATAAAATCCAGAGGCATCAAATCTGTCAAACAAGCCGACCACGACACATCTCCTCCGCATCCAATCCAACGATCTGGGAATTGTCTCTGCAACTCATTTCTAGCCATCAGCAAAAAATGTGTCGCACAGCCATCATGTAGATACTACATTCTGTTCCACGTTCCTAAAGGTATTTCTTTCAATAACAGACTTAATGTTTCTTGCAGGAATGTGGTGTATTTCCTACCATTAAGATTTCCTTCAATGAAATAGAGACCTATAATTCTGTCCTCCAGAATCCCACACCATACATTCACCGACCAAGGTGGTTGGTGTACAACTAGCCACAGCCAACATGGCTTTTCAGTTGCCCAATAATGCAAGTTATGTAAATTAACATTTTCATGGTTTGTGAATGTTGCCTAGTCAGCAAATAAAATAAAATTAATAACTGTGTCATCCCTCTGAATCTGAAGTTGAGCCCATCAGCAGAATTCAATGCGACACATACAATCCATACCAGTTAACTCTCGGTGGAGACTGATATGGTAAGGATGATATTTATGGCGATGCAGAACACGAACAACACTACTCTGGCTCATATCAGATTCCCTTGTGATTTGACGTGAACTAACACAGGGATCTCGAACAACAGTGGCAAGAGTACCAACTTCCATTTCCTTGTTAGTAAGTTTCCTTTGCCGGATATGTTTCCGATGCATTAAAGACCCAGCTGTTCTCAATTTATCATACATCAATTTGTTCTTCGAAAGAATACATCATACAAATTTGCTTGATTCGATGATATTAGTCTTACCGTTCTTGTTAGTGTTTTATTGCAAAACCATTGAAATATGTTTACATGTCAGTGGCACGTTAGATGGATACGCCGTATTCAGCGAATATTTACTATTTGCACAATATATGAGAAACCACTCAATCCATCAAAAAGAAACACAAAGTATATCTATTTAAAAAAAGCCCATACTTACAATTATATACAATTGCTCGCTCACAGAAAGATCCATACCTAAAGATTGGAAAATTGCTCAAGTCACACCAATAACCAAAAAGGGAAGTAGGAGTAATCCGTTGAATTAGAGGCCCATATCACTAACGTCTATTTGCAGTAGGGTTTTGGAACATATAATGTATTCAAATATTATGAAGTACCTCGAAGAAAATTATTTACTGACACGTAGTCAGCACGGATTCAGAAAATATCGTTCTTGCAAAACACAGCTAGCTCTTTATACTCATGAAGTAATACGTGCTATCAACAGGGGATGTCAAATGGATTCCATATTTTTAGATTTCCAGAAGGCTTTCGACACCGTTCCTCACAAGCGTCTTCTAACCAAACTGCGTACCTATGGAATATTGCCTCAGTTGTGCAACTGAATTCGTGATTTCCTGTCAGGAAGGTCACAGTTCCTTGTAATAGATGTAAAGTCATCGAGTAAAACAGAAGTAATATCCGGCATTCCCGAAGGAAGTGTTATAGGCCCTCTATTGTTCCTGATCTATATTAATGATATAGGAGACAATCTTAGAAGCCACCTTAGATTGTTTGCAGATGACATTGTCATTTCCCATCTCGTAAAGTCATCAGATGACCAAAACAAATTGCAAAATGATTTAGATACATATCTGTATGGTGTGAAAAGTGACATTTGACCGTGAATAAAGAAAAGTGTGAAGTTATTCACATGAGTACTAAAATAAATCTGCTGAATTTCAATTATGCGATAAGTCACACAAATCTGAAGGCTGTAAATTCAACTAAATGCTTAGGGATTACAATTACAAATACCTTAAATTGGAATGATCACATAGATATTATTGTGGGTAGAGCCAACGAAAAACTGCCAAGAAGGTGCAACAGGTCTACTAAAGAGACTGCTTACACCACACTTGTCCACCCTATTCTGGAGTATTGCTGTGCGGTGTGGGATCTGCATCAGATGGGACTGACGGATGACATTGAAAAAGTACAAAGAAGGGTAGCTTGTTTTGTATTATCGCGAAGTAGGGGAGATAGTGCCACAGCCATGATACATGAATTGGAGTGGTAATAATTAAAACAAAGGCGTTTTTCATTGCGACATTATCTTCTCATTAAATTTCAATCACCAGTTTTCTCCTCCACCTGCGAAAACATTCTGTTGGCACCCACCTACATAGGGAGATATGACCATCATGATAAAATAAGAGAAATCAGGGCTCACACAGAAAAATTTAAGTGCTCGTTTTTCCTGTGCGCTATTCGAGAGTGGAACAGTAGAGAGACAGCTTGAAGGTGGTTCACTGAACCCTCAGCCAGGCACTTTATTGTGAATAGCAGAGTTACCATGTAGAAGTGGATGTAAATAAGAAGATAGCAGCACTGCGTTAATACCAATGATCATCACTTCGAACACCTTCTGTAAATGGACGCTGATGCCACCTTTGTGACCTTCAAAGGTGTTATTGTTACACATCATTGGATTCGTCTCGACAACCACTATCAGAAAATAAGTACCAAACTATAGCACCCCATTTGAAACAACAAAGTTGACCTTCATATCTCTGAAGCGACCCCACCTAGCAAAAAACTTATGTCCCACAAACTTTTCTGCTCCTATCGTACTTTCGGAGTTATTCTAGGTGTCAACAGTTAGTGACTCGCCCTGTATAATGACCTTGCAGACAATATTAATAGTAAAATCAGGCTTTTTGCAGATAACGCAGTTATCTATAATGAAGTACTGTCTGAAAGAAGCTGCATAAATATCATTAATATTCCATCAGATCTTCATAATATTTCAACATGGCGCAATAAATGGCAACTTGCACAAAATTTTCAGAAATTTAAAAGTGTGCGCTGGTCACAGGTTTGTGTAGCCCGTGGGAGAATTTCACAGAGATACTGAAGGAACTGAAATGGAAGACTCTTGAAGATAGATGTAAATTATCCTGAAAAAGTGGATCAATCAAATTTCAAGAACCAACTAAATGATTACTCTAGGCATATTCTACAATGTCTATGTATTGCCCACATATGGATCATGAGGATAAGATTATAGTAATTACTGCGAGCATAGAGGCATTCAAACTATCATTCGACCTGTGCTCCATGCGTGAATGGAACAGGATGAAATCTTAATAACTGGTACAATAGGACATACCCTCTGCCATGCGCCTCACGGGGGTTTGAATAGTGTAGTTGGAGATGTAGACCACCAAAAACCATCCCGGGGCCTGAATAGTCTGGTGAGAAATATGATCACAGTTTAAAAATGGGCAGAGCTATGTTCAAAACACTCCCAGCCCGGAAAAAAAAAAAAAAAAAAAAAAAAAAAAAAAAAAAAAAAATCTCATAATACACTCTTGCGTGCCCCCCCCCCCCCCCCCCCCCCCCACACACACACCCCCTTGAAGCTCCCTGGTAAATAAACAATGTCATTTCTGTAAACAGTTTTTGATAGCAACAATCATACAATAATTTTTAAACACACCACCATTTGACTGTATTATTGCTTAATTATGACCCTGATTTCAGCCTTTTATGCCATTTTCAAGTGATTGACCTTATGTCCTTAACACATATTGCAGAACCTCAAGCTCAAAATTGACAATAAATATTTTTCTTTCTTTATGACCAATTTCGAGCTTGATGACCTGCAATATACATTAATGACGTAAGTTCAATACTTGAAAATGGCATAAAAGGCAGAAAACTGGGTCGTAATTAAATAAACACCAATACAATAACACAGCTGTGTGTTCATTTAAAAAAAAAAAAAAGGTTATTTCTAATGTTGCCTTTTCCACTATGTGTGCAACATATTGATCACTGACAGTTGCAGTGGGCTTCACAAGGGTCCTTCATATCTCCCTTAAAAAATCCTGCAATGCAAGTCTAAATATGTTATTACACCAATACCTCTCCATTGTTGCAACTCTACACATGACCATCTTCACATTCAGCCAATCGTGCCTTGCAGCTGACAGCTAGCAACAACAATGCAAGCTGTTGGGAGGGTCACCTTTTGTCGACTCAACTACAGTATTTTAAGTACCTCTGTACACACACTCATCTATTGTTGAATGATTACCTATTATCCTTTTTAAATTAATTCTATCCTTTATTTCCAATGTTCTAAAAATTTCAGGTTTTAGTCAGATACAATTAAAATTTAAAAAAGATTAGCGTACATACAAAATTACAGAAACTGAATGCAATAGTGTGACCATTTAACAGTACGTCTAGTAACGTCAACATTATTTTATCTTCTCCAAACCAAACTTTCCTAGCAAAAAACTGATAGCACTTTGATACCCAGTTTGCACAAATAAGGTGCAAATATTTTTTATGGCATGCTTACATATTAATAACTTCAAGCTTAGAAGAACTGATAACTACCTTCTTTCCCAAAAATTACTGTACTCACAAGATGGTGGAAAAACTGTCATGATTATTTCCCTAACTCCCAAGTTCATCTCTCTCTCTCTCTCTCTCTCTCTCTCTCTCTCTCTCTCTCTCTCACACACACACACACACACACACACACACACACACACACACACACAGAGATCAAATTTTGCACAGTTTGGTTACATCATCCTCAGAGAGAGAGAGAGAGAGAGAGAGAGAGAGAGAGAGAGAGAGAGAGAGAGAGAGAGAGCGCTTATAATATAGTCTGACGAGCTTCCTTTAGTATGACCTTAAAGGACAGACCAACACAAACTGAGAAGAATCAAAGGTATACAAATCCACCATTCCTCCAAAAATCACTGTCAATCACTTGCAAGCAGCAACGAATGAGCGAGTTGGGCCAAATACCATGAATCATACCACAGAAAAAAGCTCCCAGGAAACACAAGGCAGAATGTTATGTTTTTTTAACTCACGAATATAGACCAATGGGTCCAGGCGAAAATAACTGTTTCCATTCAGTTATGTGGAACATGAAGTTCAGAAGCTGAAGTAATTGTTAATGGAAAAAAAAAAAAAAAAAAAAAAAAAGAGTTTGTTGCTTACCAAAACAGAAATGAACCAAGTCAAATTTTCAAAATTTGGTGAATCATATTCAGTCATTACGCAACAGTATATGCAGCATACTGGACGCCATTTCGGTGTCACTAACCTACCCTGCAGTAACCGTAATGGGGAAAGAGGACCTAAAATTTAACATGGAACCTGAACCACATGTTGCTCCTGCCAAATCTTCATATTGTTCACAAGTGAAGTCTAGGTTAAGAGCAGATTTAAAAAAAAAAATTTACGGTCCAACTGGGATACAATCCCACGAGCTGTCAGGTTTCAAGCAGCATTACCACTAGACTACTGCATATTACAAAGATAACATACTGTATGTGACAATTTATTTTTATCAGAACGGAAATCACTGAAAAAGAAAATGAATATCAGGAAAAAGCTCTTAGAAAATGGATGTATAGCTTCAGGTGCACGAGTGCATCACCAATTTGTATCAACTGATGAAACACTACATCAGATTAATAATATGTTGTGTTGATGTGCTAAAGCAACAAACAAATATGTTTACATGACTAAACTCCAACCTCATCAGTAATTTGCCTGCTTATGTGTATAGCCTAATAACACTGTAAATGAAGTTTCCACACCTTAAAACTATTTCGATAAAAAGTCAGTATCACGTGTAAATGTTCCACACACCTTTTCAGAGTGTGTGTGTTCCATGTAACCAGATGCTGCTGTCACAAAGAGCTTTTAACATAAATAAATAAATAAAATAAAAGTCTGAGGACACTCTTACAAGAGACCATAACCAGTCACCAAGTGAAATATATAAAACTTAATTGCTATCTAGACCATTTTATTGAGATAATTTTAATATAATATAACAATCACTGTGTTTTTCCAAGGACAGTGTTCTAAAAAATTCTTTTGCACCTTAACTGAGTTGCCATCAGAATGAAAACAGGTGTTTCTGATGGGCTTAAATGCCAACTCTTCAATGGTGTAAGCAGATTATAAAATGAGTGGTAACACTGGCAATTTTAAAATACATGGTAACAAATATTGACAATATTTGGTACATCCAATATTTTTAATAACTTTAGAGGTCCATAGCATAGTGAATACACTTGCAGGAAAGTTTGGAATGCACTTTGTTAAAATAGGCACAATATTTGTAGCAACAAAATTTTTCAGCAAGTTTGAAGAGAGATTGTGCAACAGGCATTACTGACGTTCATTTGGGTTATTCCCGCGTTCTCTCAGGATTAAAACTTTAAATATCATAGTTCCAATACGTCAGGAGCAATGGTTTGACAAACTTGAGAGTGTCATCTTTTTCCAGTTTTGAAAACAGCATGCCTTATGAAAACGGCTCTAGCATTTAACTGAAGTTTAAACTCTCTTAAACAGCCTATTTTCTAAAAAATTTCTTCAAAACCTAGAGAAGGATGATAGGCAGGCATCGAATACTGGGTCACTTTACAAGGAATGACTCATAACAATGCTTTTCTGACGTTCTGTAACATCAGTATCATCATATCGCAATGACAGAAGAGTATTGGGGAGAAATGATGCAAGAAGAATTAAATCTGGGCAAAGCAATGCTACGCATCGCTTTGCTATATTCACGTGAAGGAATGATTCTATCACTACTGGGTAATGTTTCACATTGATCTTACATGTAGTCTATCAGCACTATGTCAGTATGAACACCATCAATCAACACCGCAAATGCTTTCGATTTCACTCTGTGTATACCAGCCGGCGAAACAGCATTCCGAAATAATTCCATGGAAGCCATTAACAACTCATTTTCCAACAAATCAAGTTAAAACGTTTTTCTTTTCCGTCTTCTGCCGAACAGAAATTAAAAGGACTTTTTGATTTCTCACAACAACGGACCAATGAGACATGTAAGCAATTAGCACCACTACTTTTTTCCGTTACGAACGATTAATAACTACACTCCAACAAAAATACTATACGTTCTGACTTTCTCCCGGGATTTGATTGTTTAGACATTGATGAAACTTATCATGATTCATGACTATATACTGAATTACTGATACTCATACTGTCCGCTACGGAAGTTAGTCAACACAACTCTTGCCCACACGATACTGGTTAACAATAATATTGTTTAGTATTTTTTACTGTAATGAAAATGAACGCTCGTGTCACCAAATAGTGTCTCCAAACTGCACAAACCATATGAAAACATGGAATTATAGCGTAAAGTCGGTAACTTGATTAACTGTATCAGAACTCTGCCAACACGCGAATGGGAATCCAACATTAATACTTGTCGAATTAATAAACTGATAAAGTTGCTGTGTGTGAAGTAAGAGCGAGAAGAAATTTTTAGACACAGTTGTGTGAAGATTAAATTTGTAATGTAATGTAAATTAAGGAAAAAGGCCGTTAATTTATTTTCAACGTTTGGTCAAACTGTGTCAGTAAACACAGGAAGCTACTTCCACAGTGAAGAAGGTTTCTCTTTTGGCTATTGATGGAAGGAGGAGGTAGAGTCGGGGTTTGGTTGAGACTAGTTCGTAAATTATAGAGTTACTGAAGAATGCTTCTTAAATTTTTAGCATTAAAATCGTTAGGTTCTGTTCAAAATCAAGCTTTGCGCTTGATTAATATAAAAGCAGAGCCCTGTTCGTTTGTAGACAAACAGAAAATCAAAAGTTCCCTGGTCTGGGGAACATATTTGCCCGTACAGCATTGTAGAACTATATACATGAGTTCGTTCCTCTCAAAAGTGGAAGACCGTCGTGAAATGTTGGCTTCAATGCCAGCAAAAGATGAAGGTACAGAGGGAGAGAAAACTGTTGACATCGACACACTCATAAAAAGGTAAGTTCTCGTATGGAATTGTATTTCAGAACTTGTTCAAAATGGCGTCCGCCCTTTTACGTGGATAAAGTTATAATATGAGCTATTACACAAATTATTTAGTTTTGTTATTCCTAATTTATAGAATTAACATATTTTGTAAACAATAGAGCTGTTTTATGGCCTAGTATATTTTGTTGGGAAAAGTATGAGAGTTAGGCCGATGGTTGATGCAATTGCCTTTTAGATATTTACACTGGAGACTGCATAAAACGTAATCTCTAACTAGAATCTAATTGTAGAGCCGGGTTGTAAACGATGATGCAAGTGAAATGAGTTACTTTTGCTGGGATTGCGTTTTCGTCAGGTTGCTGCTAAATTTTATGATTGAGGTTTTTTTTTTGGGGGGGGGGGCGGTATTTTCGTCATTACATGTACATTTCAGTGCATCCGAATAAGCATCAAATATGAACTCTTGTTACCGTAATTATTGACGTATGAAAGAACACTAACAGATTCATAAATCATCTCATCAGTTGTGTAATGTAACATTTATTTGTAAATAGGTCTGCATCAATGGTCTGTAAACTTCGTTGTGTGCTGGACCTAGCCCTGAAGCACTATCCTTAGAAAGTATAGGAATGAAAATAACTGTGTTAGCAGATCCTAATTTCCACTAGAGTGAAGTTTTAATCATTATTTTTGTGGTTTGTTATAATGAAAATGAAGTGATTCACAGGTAAATGTCCCTTTATAAGAGAGTCACTGTGGGTGAATGAGGAGGAGGGTGGAGTAATTTAATAGTATTAATTTCCCAGTACTATAATTAGAAGACACTAATCACCCATATTTGTTATAGGTTGCTGCCATTAGATATATAGTTTAACTGTATGGAAATGAATGTACCCACACTCCATGGTACCAAATTAGCAGATTGTTCGTGCAATACAAAAACTGCCCAGTGTGTGATAGTGTGTTTTCTACCACCTTTTTCCTAAAATTTTAGTTGTGGGGTGACTGATCTGTCTGTAGCCTGAAGTGCTGGTTTGTTTAGAAGATGACAATTTCTTTGTGATATTACATTATGGTAATTTTCAAGAAGCCTTGGATGTCAAAATCACACTAACACTGTGAGCGATATATATTTAATGCCCAACTATTGAGGTACAGTTTTTTAATTTAATTTGTTGTGGGAGAAGGTAGATTGATCAATAATAGTCACATGTTTGATTATTAGTAAATATAGATCCACCTACATCATCCAATGATTTAATTAAATACATTGATCTTCCATGATTTAACTTAAAAACATCTTAACAATATTATACCAATTCCCTTACCAGCACACAAAACAGTATCCAGACTCCACACCTTGACAGGTGTGTGTGTGTGTGTGTGTAATTTTTCTTATTCAGCCATTACTTGAGTGACATAGAGAAGAAATGTTTGTACCTTGTCACTCTGGATAAGTGATGCACCTTTTTTGAGTAGACTAAGCCATAGCTATATATTATAAAAGCAAAACATAGTGTAAATGAAACAGTTTCTGCTCTAAGTAACAAGTAGAATGGTCATATTTTGATCTCCCCTTCACCTGTGAGAGTTTTGGAACAGTGGTGATGAAAACATTTTGAGATTAGTTAATGACGTGCAGCTGCCCCTGAAATAAAATTTGCAGATTAACAGGACCTCTATCGGGTAAGGGATTTTACTCTGTCAAAATGCCTTCAAACATATCCATAACTTAACAGTATCAGGCCTCTATGAGAAATGAGGGGTTTCATTGTGTATTGTGAAATATGTATAAAAAAGGATGTCAAGAGAAATTTGTGTGCATCACCAGATCAAAACCAAACCATCACTTTCCCATCTGACCTAGCTCTTCAGTTATGCTACAGTTCAGTCCGTCTTCACTGTTTCATTAACGAAAGTACGTGTAGGTCTGGTACACACAAAATCAGAAACTTTGTTCACCGCAGCGGATCACCATCTCCACAAGACCTATATAGGCCTATTAAACAACACAATGTAAGCCAGCATGCACAGGAAATAAACTATGTATTGTAAACAAAACAGCCGGCCACGGTGGCCGAGCAGTTGTAGGTGCTTCAGTCCGGAACTGCGCGACTGCTACGGTCGCAGGTTCGAATCCTGCCTCGGACATGGATGTGTGTGATGTCCTTAGGTTAGTTAGGTTTAAGTAGTTCTAAGTTCTAGGGGACTTCTGACCTCAGCTGTTGAGTCCCATAGGGCTCAGAGCCATGTGAACCATTTGTAAACAAAACATAATATTGACATCTACAACTGAGATGTTCAAAAACATCCCAGATGCCATTTACATCATTCATGTCACACTTCAAAGAATACGTTGATGGCTTACATTGTTCACCAGACACAACATAGGAAAGCTTAAATTGCTTTTAACTTCAGATCTTGGTACCAGTCAGCAAATGTAAGCAGCTAAATGACACCAATCGACTGCATGACCACCCTCTGGTTAAAACAAGCTGAATCATGCCAATAGTTTCCTTTACTGCTTTGTGCAGGCATTCAAACATTCTGTCATTAAAGGAAGGGGATAGGATCAATTCTATCTATTAACACAAAGAGAAATGTCAATCCAGATGTTGGCTTAAAAACTGTGTTGTTTTACTGGGTTTGGTCCTATTAGAGGTGGTTCGACATTGTATTCCACCAACCCAACCAGTTAAGGGGGGGAGTGACTCCCAACCATAGTGCAGCTTGGCATTTTCCACATTAATAAGCAGTGCCAGAGATGAAAGAAGTGTTAAGTGAAATGCAAAAAATCCTAGGAATGGACAAGGATCATACCTGTGTCCTTTGATATTGACTTTACCTGTTTGGTGGCTCAATGCTGAAGCACAAGCCTGCAGATTCAACGATCTCTCGTTTGATCCCCAATGAACCTTAGGATTTTTGTCTGTCACATATCATCTCTCTCATCTCAAGGCAATTTCTGTTAATATGAAAATGCTAAGTTGCATCCTAGGTCAGAGTCCACATTAAACAGCAGGTCCTCTATAACTGGCTGGGTAAGTTACTTCGAAGGTCGGAAGAAGGCAGCAGCATATCACCTCCAATACGACCATCCTTAGTAAGGCAATATTGTGTTCAAACTGACCTTTGGGCTGACGACAGTGTTATTATCTGGGAACTTGATAACTAATACCAACCTTACTGTATACAAAGTGTCCACCTCCGTAGCAGAGTGGTCGTCGTGGCCGACTTCCATGCAGAGCCCCATGGTTCAATTCCGGTTACTGCCAGCGATTTTTCATTGATATGAGCATTGGAATGGGGCCCACTCACCCTTGTGATGTCAGTTGAGGATCTGTTTGAATGACAAGTTGGGCATCCAAGGTCTGTTAAGGTGACAGTGACCAAGAGAGCAGTGTGCTGACACCAAAGCCTCTGTATACCACACCCGAATCACGCCATTGGATGAGGATAACATGATAGTTGGTCTCAATTGACCTGTCTTGAGGCCAGAATGGTGGTGCTTCTGATACAAATTGGTGTGTTTCATACCAAACATCACACGAGGGACAGCTGAAATGCAGCTAATACACAGAATAAAATCTCAGATCTCAATATTTTAGGATCTAAATCTTTGACCCAGATAAAATGAGTGTGTAAGGCGTGTAAGTTGTTTGGGGAAGATAGTTCCATTAAATCTTACGGCATGTAAACTCTGTGCACAGGAAAAGGCGAGAATACAATGAGATTCTTAAAAAAAAACTAGAATCTGCAGTTGTGATAATGAGCTACAGTAATCGAATAAAATTTGGAACTGTCATCCAAATGCACCAATCGACTGTATGAATACATTGGTTGAAGCAAGCTGAACATGCTAATAATTTTAGTCTTTTACTGCTCTGTGCATCTGTGTGTGTGTTACTGCTCTGTGCATGTGTGTGTGTGTGTGTGTGTGTGGGGGGGGGGGGGGGGGGGAGAGAGAGAGAGAGAGAGAGTTTGAAATAAAAGTGCCAGGTGAGATTGCACACTGGCTAAGACAAATAACTTTTATTTGGAAGGCGTGGGAACAAGGAGTTTAGGTTGATTCTAGGATGTTTGCTACAGACAATCCAGAATCAATTACTTGTCCTCCCTACATACTTTTTTGTTTAAACAAGCTCGTATTCAAATGTTGGAGAGAGGCCCAGAATAATGAAAGACAAATTTATGGTAATTCTGCATTGCCTTGCTCTTCCAACAGTCCAGACAGGTATGTATGTTAACCGCAAAAAATAAGGCTCCTTGGAATGAAAGTACTTTTTTCACACACACACACACACACACACACACACACACGTGTCAAATGCTGTACGTAAATACAAAACAGGTGTCAGAATATCTGCAGAGGAGAATCATGAATACAGGTGTGAAAAGAGTGGTATAAATTGATTAGATAGGCTGTTAGAGCATAGTATGTGTTAAGAGCACCAGTTCTCATCTCCAGAGTTTGGAATCTCAGTTGTTAGAATGGAAAATACAAATAGGTGGAGCAATTAAACCTGTACATCAACATAATTTGGTTGTGACTGTTCACTCTGATGGAGGTTTATAGTATCGCACAAACATTAAATGTGGGACAAAGTTGCAGGTCGGTTATTATATTGCATGCCCTCTTGCACACCACTTTCTTCCATATATATGTTTTGACTTGGAATATGCTACAATGGCAATGTGCGTACAAGAGGTTTTAAGGTGAAACTGTGCGTGTTAACAGCTATAGTGGTAGTAATTCATAGTTAATGTCTCAAGCTGTAACAAATATAAAATAAGTTGGGAGAGTAGAAAAAGATTGCAGTGAGGGTTTTTAATAGAAATCTGCCAATGTTTTGTGGGTGGACAACTACTGTTCTCACAAGGAGACTTCCCCAATGGTGGGATCAACTTCATGAAACCATCTATATGGTTATGTGGCTTAAGTAACCACGTATTACACACTGCAGCCATTCACCCAGGTAGGCACTCATTTGCAAGTAATCAATTGGGGAAAAAAAATTGTGTGATGCTTAATTGCATTAAAAATGCAGTATTACATAGACTAGTTCTGTGGTGTAATGGATAGAATAAGGGCTTCTTTTGCAGGGGATTGCGGGCTTGAATATTGTCAGGTGCATTAAATTTCATTTTTAAATGAATGAATGACTTTCATCATTATTATTATTATTATTATTCACTTTATGGTTTTAAATGTAATTGCTTATTTCTGTTCACATCATTTTAATCATCTTCATTTGTTCTCATTTTTCATCCTGTCATTCTTTTTCCTCTTGAAATCTTTTTATGATTTTGATTAGTTTTATATATTAATTTTGATTTGATTTCTTTCATATTGTCGTCCTATTTTTGTTCATATTATTCTTTTCATTATTTCTGGTCCTTACTTTGCGTGAATTTTGTTTTACTTGTAACCCCTTCTTTTGTTTAAACCACCTTATGCATTATTTTGTTCATAGTGCAATAGGAATTTAGGCTGTTATGAATGTTGGTATAATGATTACTATGCAAAAAAATTAACTCTCATAACAAATAAGACATATTTGTGTCACAGCACAGTCACTATAAATATATTATCTCATCTTTTGTTTTTTAACTGGCACATTGGTATTTCAAACGATTGAGTATTACAATAATGGAAAGTCAAGGATGGATGAATGACAAGGTTATGATAAGGAAAGTTGCTACTCACCACATAGCGGAGATGCTGAGTCTCAGATAGTCATCCATCCTGGATTTTCCAATAGATTGTTAACTACATGCAGTGAAGATGTTGAGTTGCAGATAGGCACAGCAAGACGGCTACCAGACAAGTAAGCTTTTGGCCTAAAATGCCTCCTTCCAGATTAGAACACACACACACACACACACACACACACACACACACACACACACACACACACGCGCGCGCGCTCTCTTCTGTCTCTGTCTTGGGAGCCAAAGAGTGGTTTTGTGTGTACCTTCTAGGCTGAAAGCTTACTTGTTTGACAGTCTTTTTGTTGTGCCAATCTGCAACTCAACATTTTCGCTTTGTGGTGAGTAGCAATCCATCCTTTTCATAATATTGAGTATTAAAATAGATAAATATAATTAAATTCACATTTGCAAAAAAATGAGTGGAAAAAGAATGACATGAAGAAAAAATGAAGAGACATGAAAAAGTTCATACAGTGATTAGAAATAAAAATTACATTTAAACCAGTTAATTGAATACAAATAATGGTCAGTCATGTGGATAAATATTTAAAAATTAAGATTTAATGCATCAGATGAGATTTGAACCCACAAACTCCTGTGTGTGGAGCCCTTACCACATACATTACACAAGTCTATGTAATACTACTATTTTAACGCTACTGTGCCCCATGCAGAACTTAAAAAGAATTGTCAGTTACTCGCAAATGAAGGCCATCAGTGTGAATGGCTGTAGTGAGATACCAGGGATCTTAACCTGCATCATTGTATAAAAGGTTTCAAATGTTGATCCCACTGTTGGGGATCTCGCTGTTAAGCCATTAAAGCATAGCCATATAGTAGTGTGCATCTGGTATCCTCTGACACTAATTCAGTGGCAGGTTTTCAAAATTTTGTAAGCATGATAAAAAAGGCAGTTTCGTCACTTGCTGGTTGATAATAAACCATAGCATGACTGAAACAACCCAGAAGCTTGCAAGTATAACAAAGCGGACTCCCATAGAATTGATGAATCGTGTTGTTAGACTTCTTGAATTTAGCACAGTATTTGATTACATTCCTTCTTTCAAGTTTTGACTTCGTCACACAGTATGACGCATGTACTATCAGGAGGTTCACGGAAACAGATATCCTGGCACTCTTAGAGCGATAAGAGGTCAGAGCTCCCACTTAAGGCCTGACCAGACGAAAATCAACCTGAGAGTTTGGCTCAGGTGGTAGTGGGTGGCCAGGATGTATAGTGGCAAGGGCACTCCACAAGCAAGAGCAGCTGCCAGTAGTGACTGCTTTCACTGCATCAACTGTCACTCTGTTGGAATGGCCGAAATTCATTGCAGCTTGCATTTGTAGTACGTATAACAGTGCTGCCTCCCACTGCTTTTGCCACACAGTAATTAAATGTGCCAGCCGGTGCACATAGCTGCTGCAGCTGGCAGCAGATTTGTACACTGAGACAACTTGGTACCAGCAGCAGCCACCACAGACTGGTGGCAGCACTCTGTGACTGGCACAATACAGGACTTCAGTGACACAGGCTGGATGTCATGGCTGAAGGTCGCACGGCCTAGCTGTGTTCTGTCTGGCCAGGCTTTCAACTCACCCGATCCACATATGCATAGATCAATTGGAGCATTAGGGAAAAAATTGCATTACTTTCCAGGCTCTCCTTGTATTTTTACTTACTGGTCATTATCTATTTTCCATTTTTCAAAACAGACGTTGCATACAAAATACTGTAAAATTCTTTGTATTTAATGTGTCTGCCTACCAGGTGGGAGCAGATCAATGCATGAAGAAAAACATACAAGAATAAAAGACTCGGCATTCAGAATCTGATATTCATTCCCTGTCTTTGCACAAACCCCTGCCCAATCTACCTACCTAAACCATTTAGAGGTTCTTATTCTTTTATTTTTATTTTTCAGATGAAGGAACCTCATGTGCAAAAGCTTGTGAATCTTTTGCCTTTGTGTGTATTGATCTTCTTGCTCTGACCTGGTAAGTAGAAATTCTGATATTCTGTTTCTTTACAGTACTTTCCATTTTGTTTAAGGCTCTTTTGATTGTATTTACAAGTATCCCCATCCCCTCTTATCAGCATGTTATTAACTTTTCCTGTATAAAGTTCACTCTTCACAAGAAAACTTTTGCAACAAGGAAAACATATTTTACTTTATCATAATAAGTCATTGAGATTGTGGTATTTTACATATAGATCTTTTAAAATGAACATTGTTTTCATAGATTAAAGGCTTCTGTCTGAAGTGAAGTGTTTCTGAAAGAGCCTGGTTTAATCCCACAAACAACTGGGGCCATGAGTGTAGAACAACTCTGCAACAAAGAAAATCGAAATCGCCTGTTACAGTTGCCTGACGTGAATAGAATGTTGGTACTGTCACACTAGATACTGATTCTGAAAATCTTGATTTTCCCCCCCCCCCCCCCCCTTACTAATTGCCCATTTACACCCAACTAGCTCTCATCAATCATATAATTTTTTAAGTGTTGTGAACAAGCACTGCTTTTTCTCACCATATGCGTTAATGGTGAGTCGGCTGAAAAAAATGTGTTGTTATAGTTCAAGGCTTGGGAGTAAAACCCTTGCTTATATGAATATACAAATGTTGCTTAATAGTGTTTCCACAAGCTAGTGATTATTACTGGCAGTGTCAAGCTGTACTGCTTTTGCATGTCTGTCTTAGAATAACACTTAATTTTTAATTTTTCTTAAAATTTAATCCCTAGCAATAAATTGTAATAAGATGGAAACACTTTTATATCACTTAGCATTATGCTCTCTGTCCAGAATTTTTTCAAGGGAGTGAAGAGATTTTTACTTGTCTCACTCTTGGCACACAAGAGGATTGGAATATCTGTAATGGAATAAGAAAACAGGTGAATTCTAGGCAACTTAGTAGTTCCTACAAAAAGAAGAGGGAAAAAAATTACTTACTGGTCAGGATTCATGGCCAGAGTTTTGGCAGTTGCTACTGCTGCATTCCTCCTGTTTGCTGTAGATTGTGCCTAGGTGTCTCAGTAACAATATTGTGGCATTAATTAAAAAGTAGTTGAATAAACATTGTAGAACACCTGTTTGCCAGTCCTTCATGTAAATTGTATCTTATAAGGTAATCTTCCTTTATTACTTACTTAAACCCAACTGCTTGGGATTAATATTAGATTGTCAGTCAGGCAAACTTTTCGTCATTAGTTCAGTGGAGATAATTATTAGATTAAACATTTGTTTGGGGACTTGTATTGTGCTAAAAACTCCACATCATATAATTACAGCACAAATTTGGTTGAAATAGATTTAGAAGACTTTTGACTATTGCATGTCCGTTTAGGTACAGTGGCATAAAAGTTGACTACGAAGCAACAAACACTAGACAGTTGCAGATGAACTGAGAAACTGCTGCAACCACAGCACAAATACTAAAATAACTCCAAATAAATTTGGTCCCTTTGTAAACATCATAAAAGAACTTTGTCAGAATTTACAATCTGTGCCCCACTTACCGTATTTACTCGAATCTAAGCCGCACCCGAAACATGACTTGAAATCAAGGGGTAAAAATTTCCTGAATCTAAGCCGCATCTGAAATTTGAGACTTGAAATTCAAGAGGAGAGAAAAGTTCTAGACAGCACCTCCAAATCGAAACGAAGTTGGTCCATTGTAACATGAAAGACAATTTAGGTCGAATGGATGAAGATACAGCTACAGTAGTTTGGTTCAAGTCATAAGCTTAGCAGTTAAGCTTTACCAGGTAGCCATTGCTATGCGTCAGGCGCTCCCGTTCGTATTTATACGGGTACTCTTCCTTTTTCACATGCTTTGTCTAGTTTGAATCAATTGCTTATTTTGCGTTGATCTGATAAACACCTACAACAAAGAGAACGGCACTTATGTCACTCTAAGCTGAAAATGCATTATTGTACTGTGTCATGAATTGTTTGTCGCATTCTGATAATGAGTGTTCACGACCTGGAGCCACTCGCGGCATGGCTTGCTTTTGTGCGTGCTACTGCCGCTTACAATAAAAAAAGAGAGGAATTGTCTCATTTGCGAAACAATGGCAAGAGACTGCTATTTGTTGATACACTGCTGCTTTCTTTGATAATGATCAACAAGAACCAAATAATAGACTGCATATGATAGATGATGTTCTGAACGAGAGTTTAGTGAAAATTTTTCTCCATTTCAAAATCTTTGCTGACGCCTCTTTAGTACATTACATTCTGCACAGAAATTGGTCATCTTAGATTTAAAAATCTAGTCAGTTGCTGTGCTTCATTTCTGACTGTATCACTATTCAGCATAAGAATAATACGAATATAAACATGACATGATATATATAGTCTTCCGTGTTTGCTGTTGTCTCTCTAGTTATATAGTTTATTAGGCAGACAGGATTTAAATGACATAGCAGCAAAAATGAAAGAATACATGGCATAATGTTTCCATTCGTGTTATTCCTATGGTGAAGAGAATACTACATGTGATTCACGATTCATACAAGTTTGTATTAGCAACCATCTCTTGTCACAGGTAGGAAAAAATTCAGAACATAGAGTTGGCCAAATTGACATACATGGCCCAAACACTCTTGCCAGTTGGATTTTCGTAGTAGATTTTTAGTGATGACTTCAAGTACAGTGTGTGTTGTTGTCTTCAGTCTGTAGACTGGTTTACTGCAGCTCTCCACGCTTTTCTATCCTGTGCAATGCAGAGTAGCAACACTTATAAAATGAGAATGAAAATAACTTAGAAATTAAATTCTGAAATTTAAAACAAAATTTTATTAGGTTTATAATACATCTTATACGAAATATTTAAAATATCGGTCATGATTCTGAATCACTATCGCTCAATTCTTTGCTGCTCATTTCTTCATACAGAGCCTCGTCCTCTGTACCATCTAGTGCATTGGATATAGAACATTTTTTAAATGCTTGTTGCACAGTCTGATTTGGAACACACTTCCATGCATCATAAATATATTGGCACACTTGCGACAAACTTGCATGTTTTACACATCCTGTTGGTGTCAGTTGTCTTTTGCTTTTCAAAAGCCAGTCTGTATATGTGCGTTTAAGCTTGTCCTTAAATGGTTTATTCAAACAGACGCCAAGTGGTTGCAGACTTGACGTCATCCCGCCTGGAAGTACTGCGATTTAAGAACACTTATGTCTTCCTTTCCTTTGCCGTCAACTGTATAATTTAGTGGCATGTCAAAATATGCAGTAGTTGGTCAGAATTTCCTATCTGACCCAGACGGTATTGCTTTTCTGTGCGCCACCCAATTATGAAGTGCTGAAATTCCAGAAGTTTTTTTTTTTTTTTTTTTTTCATAATTTTTCAGCAGCTTCTGTGCAACTGAAGTTCGCCTACGAAGTGAAAAACCCCAGCGCTTCATAAACAGATCTATCCAGCTGTGACTAGCCTTAAAATTTGATTTTTTGCCCTCTAGCAATTTCATGTGCCTTAATTTTTAAAATTTCGGCGTTCACAGGCAGGAATTTCTGACACTAGTCATTAATAAATTCATTTAAAATCACTTCTAGTGCATGGTATCGGCCACACTTTGGCCCTCTAAATGCATTCCTGCTACTTGAACAGCCAAATGATTTGTCTCTCTGCAGTCGCCATCGTCTGATGTTGCTCTCATCAGTCCTGTATCGCAGACCTGCAGCACGTTTAGAACTTTGTTCCGCAAAAGAAATAACTCCCCTCTTGAATTTGGCACTATAATGAAAGCGCTTCATTATGGTTCACTAACACCAACAAGCTCTTTACAAAATTCCACAAAGCAATAGGTGCCACTACGTGAAATCTTAATGAGCCCCAGCGTATCAACTAATGCAGCAATCCTAAAGCCTTGTGCATTGTTGGTATTTTTGTGTAAAGAAATTTATTTTCATTGCTACAAATATTTGAAAGGCTGCTACATTCAAAGACGGACAAAATGGAATTTCTATTTACTTTGTTGGCTAATGTATGAAAGTGCAGTGGTTGAAACTCGGGACGGAGAAAAAAAAGCTCATCTTCTACCCTCTTTTTTATTTTTTATTTTTTTTAAATGATGCAGAGGTCTTGGTGCCAGTATTTATCTTTGTGCCTGCAAAGCATGCCTGTGTAGCACTACATGTATTAGATGGCAGAAGTTAGTTGTGGCGGCACCTACCAACATTTTTCAGAACTTCTGCTTACTTTGCACTCGATTCTAAGCCGCAGGCAGTTTTTTATATTACAAAAACCGGAAAAAGTAAATACGTTATTAACTAGCCTTTTGCTGTGCTATAGTTAACTATGGATACACTGTTTTTATTCTATTTATTGAACTGTACAGAAGGTTTAGTGACTGTTTTTATTTTGTTAATGTGTGTATAATAAATCTTGTAGTTAGTAAGATACTGCCCACAAACTACTTTGCCAACAGGTTATAGGCCCAGGCTGCATACGTTGGCATAATACATCCTATATAAAATTAAAAAAAAAGAAAGGTGCAGATGGCAGTTTGGAATGACATAGTTGCTAATTCAATGGTTTGTCTAGATACCAATTCCTTGCTTCCAAATGGAAAAACTGATGGGAAGAGAAAACTATAGCATGTGGCAGTTCGTTATGTGAACATATGTAGGACATGAACCATTATGGGATTGTGTCGATGGCAAAATAACTGACCTAGCTAAGATCTGCACATCGAGAGCCAAAATTATACTCTATCTGTTGATATATGTTCATTTGCAAGATACCTCTAAAACTCAAGTAGCATGGATCAAGTCAAAGTGAGTCTACAACAAAGTGTTGCTAAAAGTGCTGCTGATAAAGGGACTTGAAAAATGTTCATCAGTAGAAGAATCTGTTTCAAAGGTAGTGCCCGCATTGCGAAAATTAAGTGACTTAAGCTTTGAACCTAAAGAATAATAGATTGGGTGTATTCTATTTGCAGGCTACCAGACTAATGTAAACTTAAAATTATGAGCTTGGAAAATACAAATTTGACAATCACATGAGACTCCATAAAAAATAATTTGCTGAGAGAAATAAACAGTGCTTATAATAAGCCATCAACCAGTGACGCGACTATGCTAGTCTACCTGAAAAGAATGTGATGTGATGTTATGTTCAAAACACATCCCAGCAACAAGTACAGTTATGTGGCAAAAAATTGTTGAAGTAAGAGCAAGAAAGATATACAAACAGAATGATACGTCAGGGCGTATATGCTCTGGAACAACCGGGAGAAACCTGGGAATTTTGTCCTCCAGGAGAAAACTGGGAAAAACCTGAGAATTTTTTAGGATTCCTGGAATTGTTTACTGTTTTAGACTGCCATTAAGATTTTGTCATTTTAACTGGTAAGAACTGATAAACAGCAGAATGTGTTAAAGACATTAGGACAAAGACTATGGAGTACCTCTTAACAGTAAATTACTGCCGATGAGTATGACGTCACAGCTGTTTGCATTAAGTTCATGTGAGCTGTTGCCAGTGGGCTCATGTGCTGTTGAGATGCATACGGGCAGTACCTTTTCCTGCCTCCGGCTACTTGAAGTGTGGCTGTTAGCTGTATCAACGGTAGTAACAAGGAGCTAGGTGCTACCCAGAAAAATTTTTCTGGCGTGCTCAAGTTGCCAGACTCGCACGTGCACAGAGCAGTCTCAGTTGTAGTCTGGAGGTCATTCTACGTGAGCTGTGTGTAAATTTAGTGATTTTTGCTGTTTCTTCCTCAAATACAGTTCTCATGTCAAGTGAAAATAAAATGAAATTCTGTGACTGGGAGCTAACAAGTTAATTAAAACACATTCACTTAATTATGGAAGGCTAAAATATGCTGTTAGTTTTTCTGATTTTATTTTACTTCAATGTTTTTGGCAGTCAAGCATTAATTGCCTTGCAGAACAATGAAGTTTTTTTGTATCAGTTTGCTAAATAAATGTGGCTTTCATTAATCTTTCCCACAGAGGCAGTAAATTGACCACAGAGGCAGTCAATTTATTGGAAACAGTGTTTCATTCCACACTGTTGGCCAGTTTCAACTGGTTATTGAATTTCAAGTGCACATTTTCATCTTCTGGCACATATGGCGTTATGCCATAGTAGCCAAATATGAGATAATACAGTACTCGTACTTCAAGAAAATTTGCATCCCTAAAAGCACACAGAAAAACTTAATATCAGGTTAGGCCAACTTCAGTGTGAATTGGACGTACAAATGTGCACTTTAAGCTGAATTATGCATTTTAGTATGTTTATGAAATTCTGATGCTCCAGTATCCTCTGATGTTCTATTCCTTTTATGATCTCATGTAAGGTTTCTTAATACGAACATACGGGCTTTCTGTGTCATTGTAGCTGCCCAGGCTCAGTAATGCCTTTTTCTGGCGGCTGAAAGGAATCTTATTTCTAACAGGTTGCAGAAAAATATTGTGAATGGTGCTTTGAAAAGCACACACAGATATTAATGTCATTGAGTAAAATTTCACTGGCACATTTGTGTGATGTATTTTAAAGTGTAACACACATAAAAAGACCAATATTATGTGTGAAACCTTACCTTTTCTTGCAGCTACATTATGTACATCAATTTAAACCGTTAACTTTTCCTGTGTGTGTGTTCACATTGCTTAATGGTGATTTTGCTATTGGCCGACTACATCACGTATCCTAAGCTCTGAATATCTGGAGTCACTGGCTTGAGAGATTACGTGACATGAGCTACGATTGGCTTACAAAAGGACATTTCAATCTTGATTTCAATGCGTCAGAAACTAATGTGTGCTGTGTTTGGTGGAATTCGAATCTATACTTTTGTATTACGGGTATGACAATATGCAGTGTAAATTATGCTGCACATCAAAGATCTTTCCAAAGCTCTTGCCAAGAATTCCATAGCCAAAGAAGCTGCAAGACTTCATAAAGTATCAGTCAGTTGACTTCGATCCTTTGTCACTGGAAGATTGATGATGTCATCCAATGCTTAAAACTTGTTGAGGGCGAAGATTTACAATCTCATTAAGAGAACCACATGTTTCTGTCTGTTATTTTACCTTCTGATAAATGTACAAATGTGAAATAAGTCTTTACGACTAAGAAAGATTTGGAAGCCCATATTATGCACTATAAAGCACAGCTAATAATAAAAGGTTTTGTGCTCAGAAGCAAGGCCTGGACTATGATGAAACACATGCATCAGTTGCAAGATATAACTCATTAAGACATTTATTTGTTATGGCAGCTGATCATCATCTTGACAACAACCACCTAGATGATGTCATGGTTTTCTTGCAAGGTGACTTACTTAAAGAGATTTATGTGAAGCTCCAGAAGTAGATTCAGTTACAAAGACAAAGATTTGAAAGTAGACAGTACACTATTGAATCTATACCTGGAAAGGTCAGTAGCTGACCCTTGTCTTTTTACAAAAATCAGAGTTCAGGCATATTAACAGTTGCTGTTTATGTAGATTATAGGCAAGTTATCTGTAATAGATAATGACAGAAAAATGTTTTCACTGTTTAAACCAAACAATGTAAAATCCAGCTGCCAGCGACTCTGTGTGTGTGTGTGTGTGTGTGGGGGGGGGGGGGGGGGGGGAGGAGTTGTGTTTGCATGAATGTGTCTGTTGTCTAATTTTGACAAAGACCTTGTTAGCCAAAAGCTAATTGTGTGATGCTCTTTTTGTTGTGCCTCTTTGTGACTCAGCATCTTTGCTATACGCTGAGTACAATTATCTTTGTCACTGTATAGTGACTGTTTAGGTATATGAATTATTAGGAACTGCGAAGAAGGTGGATAGACCAAACTTAACCATGTGGAGCAATTTATTGATAGATCAATGTGAAAGAGCTTGACCCACTATCTACATCACTGGAGGACAAGCAGGAGCTCACTCATGGTGAGAGTCCAAAAACAGAGCAAGAGGAAGAAGCTAGTAAGAGCATATGCTGGTCGTGAAGCTGTGGGAAGTATGTCTGTTCAAGATTGGGCCTAGCTTAAGCAGTAGAATTTTCATCCGTTTTTGTAATAATCAAGGCATCTGTATTGGCAGATAGTCAAAAGGGTATTTAGATATCTAAAAAGTATATAAAGCTATTCTTTCTTTAAGCAGAGGACTGCCACATAATAGCTTACTGTGATGCAGGCTGAGCCAGAGATTCTGAAAACAGATAGTCGAGAATTGGATATCAATTTTATACTTCAGTAAGCAGTGATATCCTGGTAGAATAAGAAACAGATGACAGTAGTGCTACCCACAACTAAGACAGGATGTATAGCCCTGGCCTCAGCATGTCAGTCTCCTTTGGCTTCAGAAGTGAAGACTGAAATATCTCTGAACTCTAAGAAGGATCCTATCAAACTACCATGTGGCAACAAACCAACTATTGATGTGTCTTGAGGCTAGTGGCTAAAAGAGTCGAACTAAACATGAACACACAAGACACCACTTTATAAGAGGAAAAAATAGTCACCTCAAGTAGCTGTGTTGCACATGACTTCAGGCCAAATGCTGGCAGACACGATGACAAAACCTCTGGCAAAACCTTGTCATCATCTGCTGCTACAAGATTTTGGACTGAAAATTTGTTTTTTCAGGCATTGTTCTAGAGGTGTTGTGATAGTTAATTTAGACTCTATACCTTACTTGTTAATCTTTTGCATTCCTATGGGTAATTATGGACACACTATTATCATAGGAATTGTTTGTCCTTTGAGACAATGGTAAAAAATAAACCTTCATACTTCGTGTGTCTGTAACTTGATGGATTAAAGTTTTCCATGCATTATAGTAATTATAGATTAGAAAAATAATGTGAAAATGTTGATTGGAATACTCTTCAAAATTTTGAGATTATTAGACATCAAATAAAAAGAGCTGTCCAAAACTTCTTCAGAAACTAGGCAACAGTTAAAAGAATCGAAGGATACGTGTTTATATTCATATATCACTGTAAAATGCTCCGCGGACGGAGAACTTTGAAACAGTAAGGCAGGCAGTAATGAAGAAGAGAGCGAGACAGAATTATTTAATCTGTATGTAGAGCAAGCAGTAAAGGAAATGAAGGCGAAGAAATAAAAAGTTTGAAATTTGAGTGACATTGTAATTCTGCCAGAGACAGGAAGAGTTGGATGATGAGCTGAATGGAATGGATAATGTTTTGGAAGACTGCTATAAGATGAACATAAACAGAAGTAAAAGTAAGGTAATATATAGTAATTAAATTTCTTTGAGCAAATTAGGTTAGGAAATGATACTGAAAATAGAATGCTTTTGCCAGCTGTGTAGCAATATCACTGTTCATGCAGACTGGTGGTAGCTGGCAAAGCAATCTGAGAAAGTGGATTTATTAACATCTAATAAAAATTTTATATGTTAGGAAGTCCTTCCTGAAGGTATTTTCTGGAATGTAGCCTTATATGGAAGTGAAATATGTATGCTAGAGTAAAGGCTAGAGAATAAAAGCTTTTGAAATGTGGTCTTCCAGAAGAAAAATTGAATATTAGATGGGTAAGAAGAGTAACTAAAAAAGAGGGGAAAGTGCTTGATGACGCAGCTTGACTGGAAGAAATAAATCGTTCATTCATTTCCTTTGGGCCTTTGTCCCACTACAACGCAGGGTCGGCCTTGTTAGTATTGATTTGGCGATGTTAGTGTCAGAGGGTGGCTGGATGCCCTTCCTGTCACCACCCCATACCCCCGGGATGGAAATAGTGTACCCCAGCTGTGTGCATCTAGTGTAAGATATGGAATAGTGCAAAAGTTTTCAAATGTCTGCGAGTTGTGTAACTGAGGCGGGACGTGGGCCCAGCCTGGTATTGACCCAGGGGATGTGGAAAACTGCGTAAAAACCACATCCATGCTGGCTGGCACACCAACCCTTGTTGTTAATCCACCGGGCAGATTTGATCAGAGGCCGGCGCGCCTACCAGAGTCCAGGAAGCAGCACATTAGTGCTCTCAACTAATCGGGTGGGTACTGAAAGAAATAAAAAGCTAAGTAGACAGTAGTTAGATAGTATAACATTGTTTCAGTGAACCCCATTCAATTTTTCCAAGATAGTAGTTATTTATGGCCATTTTAAATATGTAGTGTCTCAGTTCTCTTAATTTTCTTAGTGCGTTATTCTGCTCCAAGGGTCGTCCTCATTGGCAGAGTTTGTAGTAATACATGCATAAATGAATAAATTTAAGAAATATTTGAAGAGCAAGTCAAAACTACACAATTGCAGGATGAACAATTTCTTATTCATCTTGAGTTCTGTAAAAAAACTGTTGGCTATTGTGGTTGGGATACAACGTTGTCTTCCCAGGTGATTACCTTCAATTATTTTTGTGCACTGTTAGCAGCTGACTCTTATGGCCTACCTTCAATTGTAACAGCATTTGAGATGAGTTTCAGTATGGCAATGCGATTATTCAGTACTTGTATGGAAACCCTATTGCAATTATGAGGGTACTTCAGAAAGTAAGTTGCACATTGTCAGAAAGAACGCTTTTTCTTGGTTTCTTGCAGACATAATTCTGCAATGTTATTGTTAACAGGTGTGTTGCATTGTGCGATTGAAGTGGTGCAGCAGCTGGAAACACTCCGAAGTTGAAGTACATGGGTCGGTATGATTCTTGCAAGCAAAATGATTAAATTGCACACATTCATTGTGAAATTATGTCAGATGCAATGTTTGGTCCAGCTGTAGGGAAATAGTACCGACAACTAGACTAAGGCCTCGCAGATTTGGGTGGTGGTGATAGAGAGGCCATATACATCGACTACAGATGACAATGTCCAGGCAACTAAGGAACTGATTCTCAACAATCAAAGATTTTCCTATGATGACATTCATGCAGCAGATCTTAAAGGAGAGGATTTCTGTTGTCAAGGAATTGGAAGATTGGTAAATCATTCCGATCCTTTACTAAGAAGTGGTGACTATGCTGGAAAATAGTGTAGTGTGTCCTTGTCGCTGTGAAGTGTAGTGCAACGTTCAATAAAATTTTCTTGGTGTGCCATACATAATAATTTGTAACTTAATTTCTGAAGTCTCCTCGTAAGAGCCAAAGGACATGAAAGGGAAGGAGTAGTTGAGAAAGAGTGAGATAGAATTGATTTGCAAAGGAAATGGAGTGAGGAGAAATAAAAACTTTGAAGTTCTTGGAAGTTTAGTTTGAAGGGATTGGATAATATTATGTAAAGAGGTAGTAAGATGAACATGAACAAAAACAAAACCAGAGTAACAGAATGAAGTCAAATTAAATCAGACGATTTTGAGGTAATTAGATTAGGAAATGTCACTAAAAGTAGATGACGGATTTTGCTATTTGGGCAGTAAAATAACTGTTGATAACAAAATTAGAGAAAATTTAAATTACAGACTCGTAACAACAGGGAAATCATTTTTGAGATAGTGGAATTCGGTAAAATATTTGCTAATATATGAGAGGGAAATGTTAATAAAAATCTCAGTCCTTAACGAATTTACTTCATATTTTTACGCAATACTCTAATAAACATTTGGAGGGGTTTGGTTTTACATTTTTTAAAATAACTAGATACAAATTTTCTGTTAAAACCCTCTACAAAGAAGAAATTTTTGTGCTGTCCTGTGATAATGTGCAGTTTTGTTTTCTTCCTTGCAGTCAGTTTTAACAGAAAATCTTTTCAAAAAAATTGTGTTTATGGCTTATCAGTTTATGATCAGAATACTAGTATGCACTCTGTATCGTCCGAAACGTTTAAATGCTACCTGCTCTCAGCTTAAAATTATGTGAAATAGTGTCTTGAAGTACTGTCCTCACAAATCCAGGCGCTTGAAAGGTCTCTCGTGCCACATATACAAATGATCTCAACTGATTCACCCATTAAGTTTAAGCTATCAGAGTGTTTTTCGCATGGTCAGTTGTATGTTGCCTGTGGGCCAGTAGTTCAAAAACCAGTTCATACTGTTACCACACAACATCCACAAAAAGGAAAAATATTGTCTATTGAGATGTTTTGTAATCGTGCTGTGAAAAAAAAAAAATAAACCTTAAAATAATAAAAACCAAATTTGAAAACAAAGGAGCTTTTTTCATTCATGTTCTGTATGATTTTTTGTTATTTCGAGTTCCATACTTTCCAAGTGGGTGAAGTCGCAATGAGGAGCTGAAATGTGTGTCCTGATAACTATCCTTCGGAATACCCTGGTTTAGGATGTATATCCAGTTCCCATACATATTTAGCAACTGTGAAGCATTGCTGTGTTTGATAGTTAAATATGAATTTAAGTGCGGAGATGTCTGTTCTGAAGATATGTGTCTGGAGTATAGCCCAGACTGCAAGTGATAAGTGGGGTTGTAAAAAAGGGAGTAGAAGCTTTCGAAATGTAGTTCTATGGAAGTGTGTTGAAGATAAAATGGGCAGTTTAAATAATTAATGAGGTGGTTCTGAATTGAATAGGAGAAAAAAAGAAATTTAAGGCACAACCCGACAAAAAGAAGTAATGGCTTATGAGATATAATTGTCTAATTGATAATATGGAGGGCAGTGTAAGGGGGTAAAAGTTGTATAGGGGAACTTGACTTGACAATAAACCAGTTTGAATGGATGTAGGTTGCAGTAGTTGCACATAAATGAAGTGGATAGTGCCAGCTTGGAGAGCTGCATCAAACCAGTCTGCTGACTGATAACAGAGAACGAGAACAACACATTGAGTTCTGTCTTGTAAGGAGTCCTGAATTCATTCACAAATCTAGTCTAATACTTGGGAAGCTCAAAATTTGTTTGTTAAATGACAGTGCAGAACTGTCAGTCAGTGTAAACCAGGATGCCCTTAGTTACTGCTTTATGGATTTTATGGACAAACAGAGCAAGCTCTTTTCAAAAGATTTCTGCTTGCGACACACCCATTGAATTTAATAAAGAGATTTTTGTCCTAAAAGGAATCGTGACACGAGATCAGAAAACCTTTTGTTACTGTACGACAGATTGATGTCAGCAGTATAGGTCTTTAATTATGTACATGTGGCTGACAGTCCTTGAAAACAGGATTGCCAGCACTTTTCCCAATCAGTTAGTGCTCTTTGTTGCTTCAGGGATGAAGGTGGTTTGATGAACCCTCTGCCAGGCACTTAAATGTGATTTGCAGAGTATCCATGTAGATGTACCATAAAATGTTGCTGAAGGGGAGCAAGTTCTTGCACATAATCTTTATAGAATCTCACACATCTCTCTTCTGGTCCAGTCTCGTATCCTCTGTTGAGCAATTTTAGTTGTTTTTTCTGTTCCATGATCAGTTTTCTCAACATGTGCCATTTTGACATTGGTGCAACTGTTTGAAAGGTGAAACCATGTTACAATATTCCTCAGTAAAAACAATGTTGGTAGCATGAATTCAGTAGTTTTGTTGTGTGGTCACTAAATGAGTGCTTATGGTTTTTCAAACAACCAAAATGCTCTTTTGGGGGGGGGGGGGGGCAGGATTGGTTAGCAAAATTGTGCTTTTGAAGTCATTGAATGCTCTACCATTGCTCTCCTTATGCTTACTTTGTCTTCATTCAGATTCTGATTGTCAACCAGACTTTAACTTAGTTTAAATATGTGATGAAATAGTCCTTGCTTTTGTTGAAATGTTCTAAGCCAGCTTTTGAACACCATGATTATTTGCCATGTCACACATCCTTGCTTATCACGTATTAGTCTAAGGCTTTTCTACAATGATTTTGAGTCTTAGCATCTTTTCCTCCACATCCTTGTCCTGAAAGCTGAATATTTGATATTGGCTGTTCAGACATTCTGCATGTATCATTTTTATCCCCCCTTCCCACCGTGATTCCTGCTATGGGAAAAGGGGGGGGGGGGGGACAGTTCCTGACCTTTCATTATATTTGTTGTAACACTTACCCTTCTGTATGTTTAGTAATTCAAAAAGCTCCGATTTCTTAGTTACTAGGAAATCTAAGACATTGCCCTCACAAGTCCATTCCCAAAGTACCTGTGCAAAGAATTACCAGACCAGACTATAAGCAAGAGGAAACGGTATGCAAAAAAGGAATTGGAAAAATAAGTACTATAGTCACACTAAAAGAAGTCCAGACATGCAGCAAGTTGAATTTATGGTATATACAGAGGTAGAAAGTGACTAAAAGAAGTCCAGACATGCAGCAAGTTGAATTTATGGTATATACAGGGGTAGAAAATGGTCAATTTTAGTCTGTATTTTTTAATTTTGGTCTGTAAAGTCACATTTCTTCGTCTTGCTTCCAAATTTGACCAGCTATGGTCCACATAGACTTTTTTCTCTCCTCCTTGGAAATGTAATGTATGGATCTCGTTTTTATTGGTTTCTCTCAAACAATTTTATGCTGTTGGCTCTGCTTCTTCTGCTTCTTCTTCTTTTAGTGGAGACACTGGAGTGTAGAATGCCTCTGGTTTCATAACTGAATTATAGTGCCCGATTTTGGCCATGGATAATGTCACTCCTTTGCTGTAGCTGTTCTGTATTAGTGTGTAATGAAGGTCTAATTTCCTGTCTGTTCCTTTGACTGCCTCTTTACCCAGTCCATAGAGTTGGATCCATTCTCCAAAGTATTTGAATTCATCTGTCCGTTTAATGTTGGTATATCCCTTCCTTTCCTTTGGGATTTTGAGACTTGTTTTTCCAGTGATTTCATGCAAGACCTGCCAACATTCTTTGCCCAGGCTTCTGATTTTCTCACTAAAGGACAGTGTCATTGGCAATACTTGAACACATGATTACCATGTTGTTTGTTTTTTTCAAAAGTATATTCAGATTTTTTTTGCCAGGTTTTGTCATTTTCTCCAGAACTATATTAATGAGGATTAGGGATAATCCTCCTCTTTTCCTGACTCATGTCTTTATTGCATAGGATTCAGAGATTTCTAAAAAAAAGGGGAAAAAGAAAAACTTTGCTTTTCATATGGTGTCTGGCAGGGTTTGTTTTAAGAGCTACCTCGTTTTCCAAATTTGTCTAAAACTGTAAATAAAGCTTGTCTGTCAGTTGTCATATACTTTTTTTATGAAGTAGACAGTAGTTACTACCAGCTTTAGTGCTTTAGAGTAGCATGTTTTTACCTGGAAGCACAAAGAACTGTGTAAAGTGAAACTGAGTTCTTCACAATTACACTTATCTCCAGCCAGTGCTGGATATAACAGTGGTGATGTAATTTCATCACTTTGAGCTACATCATAAATTAACCTTATTCTGTTAGACCAACTTTTAAGGGCAGAGTTAATCTGGTGATTGAAAATGGTGGGTGGAGGGAACTTTGCTGTTCAGCCAGCTTGTGAAGACTACAAAGAAACCTTTGAAGCAATGTTTCTTGGAAGTCTTCCCTCTGAGTTCACCCTTTCAGGGACAAAGGTAAGATACTTAGTATTTGATGCTTTAGCTCCATGCTTTAAAAACAGTTTGTGGATGATATTGTAGGGGCACATTCCTCTCTTCGTTTTGATGAAATTGTGAATGCAGCAAATTTATTTTTTTTTTTTTTTTTTTTTTTTTTTTTTTTTTTTTTTTTTTTTAAAAGAAGAAGAGTTTCGAACTGTAGTTAATTCCTGGTTGATTCCAAACTTTCTTCATTGGTAGAGCCACTGCTAGTGATACTCTCAAAATTAAATTAAATGTCAGATAATTCCCAGCTTTCTTGTTGAAAGCTAGCGATGATAGTTTGTGATGGGCCCAGTGTTAACAAACCACAAATTGTCAGATGAATGAGTCTCCAGTCCTTTTAGGAAGAAAAGAGCTGATTCGTGTAACATACACATCATCCATAATTCTTTCAAAAAAGGGTTACAAGAATCAGGTGAAAATGCTTCAGACATGATCTTGTTCCTCTATATTCTTTTTTGTAGCCATGCACCACACTGGGAAAGTTTTGATTAAGGACAATCGAATTTGAAATTTCTGGGTCATCATTTTGTGCGACAACTGACATTAGAACCAGCTGTAGAGAGACTTCCAGAACGATGATCACCTGTTGAAAATTAGTTTCTTCAGTTCATACCCCAGCACAAAAGCAATTTGATGAGATTGGAAACACGGAAGAACATAATGAAATGAGTTGATGAGTTATTTGATACGTAAAAATATTGTTGAACAGTTAAAAGATAAAGCTACCAAAGTAGAAATTATGTTTGCTTATTGTGAAAGTGCTCATACATGTTCAAGATTCAACTTTTCACTAGGTGGCAGGGACATAAATATTGCATCTTTTCCTCAAACATTTGAAGCATTAGTTACCACATTATAAAAGCCTGATAATTCTACATGGTGCTAAGGACCCTGTTATTGTGCCCTAAGCAACAGATCATCATCTGATGTCTCAAGCCATTAAGAGTCCTGACTGCTGTGATAAATCCAAAGTTTTCTTACTTTCATTTTTTTACTCCTGCTTCAGGTCTCTGTAAGACTTGGTTGTCAGTTTCACAGACATGTGTAATTTACCTAACATCTACAGTAAATCAACTCAACCCTTATGAGGACTGGACTGCCTATTTTGAGTGTTGAAATATACTTGTAAGGTACTATTGCTTTGTGATGTTTTCATTTGTAAACTTACTACTAGATACCTTGCAACAGTACTGAAATGATAAATTGCTACTTAAAACACAGAGGGCAGTATTGAATCGCAGACCGTAAGCTTTCAGTTAGTTCTTCCAGGGCAGTAAACACACACAGAACCACAACTCCCACATATGTGGCCACTGCATCTGGTTGCTTATGCCCAACAGTTTTGTCTTTAAATTGCTGGATTGCAGTTCTTTCTGCAGATGTAAGGTTGGTTTCCATGTTGAGGGAATTGGCAAATGGTAGTGAGGCAACATTCAAAATTAGAAAATTCTGGAAAGTTAATGGAGTGATTTGGGGATAGTAGCGGAGGATTACTGTTGGGTGAGGGAGTAATCTGAGTTGGTTCTACTTGTAGGATCTGGGAGAAGGAGAGAAGGTCTTAGATAAGCCCAGCATGATTGGATTTGGAATGAGACAGAGTCGGGAGTCAGGCCTTAGTGTTAGAAGACAGTGGCCATATTTTTTGGAGTTCTGCCCCCCCCCCCCCCTCTCTCTCTCTCTCTCTCTCTCTCTCTCTCTCTCTCTCTCTCTCTCTCTCTCTCTGTGCGTGCGTGTGTGTGTGCGTGTGTGTGTGTGCGTGTGTGTGTGTGTGTGTGTGCGTGCGTGCGTGCGCGTGTGCGCGTGCGTGCGCGTGCTCACATGTTTCTACTTGGAAGGAGGGGCATTGTCCGAAAGCACAAATATTTTTGAATCCTTTTATTGTGCTTATGTCACACAAAGCCTCTTAAATGTGGTGAATAACAATCCATCACTTTCATTTTATTTCTACTCCAGCCTGGACTTCCATTTCCTGATTTTTTTTTTTTTTTTATTTTTTATCTCCATTGCTGTTATTAACTTGTAAGGTTTGTAACTATATTGTAGAAATGCAAAATTCTGTGTGTTGCAGAGCTGGAGACGGACTGTTCCCAGATGAGACTACATCAAAACAGTTATTTAATGGTACCCCCTTTGAGGAACTACCTATATTTAACATAAAAGTCTCCCCAAATAATACAATAATAAGTGTAACTGATCATAAAGGTAAATTAATTTCATAATTTTGTCTTCTGATTTGAAGTCATATTGCTTAACTTAAATGCACTGTTTTGAAATAACTTTCAGGTGTGGTTAAGCTGATGCGGTCTTGTGGAGTTGAAGGCTTCAAGAATACACGCAAAGGGACTAATGTAGCTGCTCAGGCCACAGCTATCAGTTTAAGCATGGTAAGCATTGTCATTATTTGGTGCATCAACTACTTACGTGACAAAGAAGATGGATATTACGTACCCCAAAACCCTTTGTTTTTTAATTGTGAATGGGAAAAAAGAATTTACGAAGTTCTCTAGTAAGTAAATTACTTAATGTGCATCCACTCCCACTACATTTGAAGGCAGGTGAAAATTCTGACTCTGCAATTCAGAAGAGATATCAGCTGCAGCTCAAAAAGCAGTTTAGATAAATTGTTTCCATAAATCTGTCATAGGACCTTGTATTCTAATAAACCTTACTGCTGCTGCCCAGAAGAACTTTACTCAGAAGACTCTACAGTCCTTGCTGATGATTTGATGCTGCATCAAGCAAGTTGGTGAAATGATAAGCACACTGGATTCACATTTGGGAGGACAATGGCTCAAACCTGTGTCTGTCCATCCTGATTTAGATTTCCTGGGATTTCCGAAATCTCTTGAGACAAATACCAGAATGGTTCCTTCAAAGGGTATCGCCGACTTCTTCCCTATCCTTTCCTAATCCAATAGTACCAATGACATCGCTATTTGGTCCCCTCACCCAAGTCAACCCAACCAACCTTCCACTCTCCCTTACTGAAACTTAAAATAGTATTTGTGATGCTCCGTGTTGTTGTGTAGAAATTTAGTTAGCTGTTCATGGCTGCTTTGAGTTTCTCTGTATTTACTGTTAATTGCAGGGAAAAATTACATTTAGTTCAATTCAGCACACAAGTTACACTATGGTGCAGTTAAAAGTAGCCCATGTAAGTATACAGTAAATGCAGTGAAATTACAGAAATGAAGAGCTGGAATGGACTTACCATTTATTTACAGTCTAAAATACATTTGTAGAAGATGCTGAAAGTAGCCCCCTGCAGCATCAATACGCAGATGTGCACGGCTAAGCATATTCAGGCACACCTGGTGTAAAGTTTGGATATTGATGGCTGTAACTTCATGGCTGATGTTGTCTTTCAGTTTCTGTATGGGGTATAGATTTTTTTCATAGACTTTGCTCATAATGTGCTCTCACAGGAAAAAATCGCTTGTTATTTCTGGCAAATGTGGTGACCACAAATAATTGCTGACAGTTCGTTCCTCAGTGAAGACACTGTGAATGTGTTCCAGGGATTCCTTCGACATGTGACATGTTGTCCCCTTCGTGCTGAAAGAAGCAATATTGTCTTTCATATTGAGTTGAGCACAAAATGTTTCTGAAACTTCCATATATGCAAGCGTGTTGAGGGTAGAGTCAAAAAAATATCTGTCCAATGAGGCGTGTTCTTGTTACACCCCACCAAATGCAGTTGTTTTCATCATGGAGTGGTTGCTGGCACACAGTGTCAACTGGTGTCCTCCACTGCCCAGTACTGACTGGAAAGATGAAACCTTGCTTCGTCACTCATAATGTAATTCAAAGGACGTAGTAAATTATTGTTGATGATGTTATTCAAACGCTTTATGCAGTAATGTACTAGTTTGACTGTCATCCTTTGTGATTGCTACACAACTGCCACACGATAAGGCTCCAAATTAAGACTTTGTGCATGTTGGGCCAATTTACATGTAGATTTCTTTGGGCTCTGAATAATTCTTTGGCAAACGTTTGCAGTAACTTTTGATGTATGAACTGAAGGAATTCTTTGTTTTAAGTTTTGCACAGATCCACAGGTGCACCAATTTCTGTACATCCTCTCTATGGCTCTCTTTGCTGCTGGTCGATCTGGATACTTGACCCCGAAAATTTTGCGAGTTTCCGTAATGAAACTTGTTTCCATATATGCGGCCACAATTTCAACTCTTTCATGTATTGAGAGAGTCATTTTGCAGACCGCAAAGAGAAATGTCTAACTTCACTAATGAAATAAATTGAAATGCTGACAGAAGAATGCTAACAATTGATTATTGCATAAAACTGTCCCTTGTTGTAGGTAATATTGCATTCGGAATCATAGGAGAGCCGGGCTGCTTTTAACTACACTACCCTGTATTTAAAAAATTCAGATTTTTAAATCTAATAAGACCCTGGGTAGTTGCATCAGATTGAAAACTTTACCAGGAAGTATCAGAAAATCTTTGCTTACATAATTACACCATGATATTGCCCCTGCTCTCTTGATCAGATCTATGTTTTATGGCTCTTGGCAACCACAACATGCACAATTACATCAAATGGAAAATTCAGTTGAGACAGTTTTTCACCCTCCAAGCAGGTAATTTCCATGCTCACGCTTATCCTGTGGGTGGTAGTTCATGTAACAGCTAATACAGGAATGAGGAATGCAGTTGGTTGTCTCCCCCCCCCTCCCCCCCTCTCCACACACACACACACACACACACACACACACATTCTCTATGCGTAACTTATTTTACTACAGTAGGTAGTTCGTTGGTAATTATTAATGTTTGTTTCTTATTTTTCAGAAAGCTTTGGAATATGGATATAAGACAGTTCGTGTTAGAGTTCGAGGGCTGGGTCCTGGTAGAATGGTGAGTACCGTTTTATACAACTGCTTCAGTGTGTTGTGCGTGCGTGCGTGTCCTGTTTGTCAACTTAGAATGCCTTAATCATTTGCTGCACCTTTCTTTGTGTCCCAGATCTCTGGTTTGGAACACCCCCCCCCCCCCCCCTCTTTCCTTCTTCTTCTACTTCCTGTTTCTAGCAATAGCCTCACTCCCCACATTCATACACAATATGATGAGTAGATCATGCTAACTTGTGTGTTCATGCTCTGGTATCGTTTCAGCATATAGTATGTAGACTGCCCTCTTTCTTACACTTGAGTGTTTGGTTATTATAGTAGGAAGCTACAAAAGTGGCAGCTGAAGGGGTAAGTTGTAGAAGGCCAATTCTCCACCTTTTCTGCCTGCTGCCCCCATTTGTGTTCTCATTGCACACCTCAGTCGGCACAAGTTAAAAGCCTCCGTCCCATATGTGTCAAGCGGATTTCAGCAAACTGTGCCATCAGACAATGCTGTCTATGATCAGTTCATTACATGGCACTACCTTGTAAATGATATGATACACCTGAGATTGGTAGGTAGCACATTGCAATAATGATTTTAGAATCGGACATGGTCAGTGTCTTAACTTTAAATAATTTATTATAGCTGTGAAACCATGCATTTGAAAATGCTGTAAAGAAACAGCGGCCTCTCCATATTAATGTATTCTTGCGTGTTTTAGAAGGTATGTTACAGACAAATACATTATTGCTGTTAAATTATACAGTTATCTTTGTTTTGAGTATGTAAACATTTGATCATTACTTAACTTTGCATTTAAGTTTTAACCGCAGTACGAAGCAGAAAATGTGAATCTTCTGTTCCTGCAAGTAAAACCGGCAAACGTGCTAGCTCAGGCAGTGTATGCTTGGCAGTTGTTCCATTTCATATTTATGACTTTGGGGCAAGGAGAAAAGGGAAGACTACAAAATCGAGTGGAGAGGGGGAACAGTAGTCACAGCTTTAGGGAGGGGAAGGACAAACAATTACAACATTTACTGCAGTTAGAGCTATTTGAAGGTTTTGTTCTGAAGACTTAACTGTTTGATGACTCATCTGGAGCAGTGGCAATGCATTCACTGAACTTTCTTGGATGCCTTCCTTTAAGAAAGTCATTTTCTTGCAGATCTTCAGCATGGTGTACACACGTAATTCTGTCTTCCATTGCAAAATCGATTGCTTCCTGAAATAACTCCTGCACATCTTTCAGTCTTAATGTGCATTCCCTTTGCACTACCTCTCTGTTCACTAGGGCTGTCACATTTTCTATGGGATTTAATTAACAGTGGTAAGGGAGCAGACACAACTATGAGTCCCTTTTATGCTGCTAAGCGCTCTCAATAATATTGATTATAAGGATGCTTCTAGTGCCCAAATTCCTGCAACATCTCCACTTTTGGTGCAGCCTGAAATACTTTTCTCTTCTAGCCAATATGCAGTTCTTCCTTATTTGTACTTGAATTAGGAATTTTCTCCTTTTTGTTGAATGAAAATACTTTAATCATGACACTCGCACAACCCTCTTCTAAACTAAGTAATGACTCTAAAAACAGTGTTTTACGTACATCACTATTCATTTTTTCATGATCAGTGGATTTATGGGATGTCAATATTAGTTTTGTGCTTTTGATAAAACCATACTTGGACAATCCTGCATGAGACAGAATAAGCCTACTTCCTTTGCCAGTCGGTGCTTTCAACCTACCATTGCCTTTCAAATCCTACCAGATGTGCTTCCTGGTGCAATTTTGATTGAGTCAGGTTTCCCAAAGATATATAATAGACTAACGATTCCCCCCTGCCTTCCCCTGCCTGATGCACAGTTTTCTTGGAAAAGTAGCCCTAGGTGCTAAAATACTGGATATCTCCCTCGGGATCTTCCATCATTTCATTTTCTGTATCTAAATCCCAAAGATTTCAGAATTCTTCCATTGAAATGGTGGCCCCTGTGAAAGCAGTCTTGTCATTTAAAACATATGTTACCATTTGTCTTTTAAGCTACTCACCACAGTGATAAAATTCTGATGCAGAACGACAAAGAACATCTTTCCAGAAATCGCCCGAATCAGTGACAATTTTTCTTCCACTAATATCTTTTCTCAGAGATTGAAACTTCATTTCTTGACCACAGGTTTTCTTTGTCCGTGCTTCTGCAACTATTCTCTGTACAGTTTGTAGTGAAACAGCACATGCCTTTGCTGTTGCGGTCTGTGGTGCCGATAAGATTTCGTCCCTTTTGGCATTGTCTTTAGGACCATGAAGAAATTTTTATATCATTTTTGTCTCTGTGTGGCTTTGAATTGTCATCTTTTTAACTTGCAAGCATAAGCAGCAGTACTACCCAATGAAAATCACTGCCCTCTTTGCATACATAAATTTCATGCAGCTCAGATAACAGCAAATGCTGGAGAGTGGGTAGCAAGGAAGTTGCAAAGCCTCGCTACAGCATGAACAGAGCACATTATTGTCACATAAACACTGTTAGCAGTAAGTGTTTGTTTGATAGCTGTTGCTTCTTATGACATCACCTGCGTGACACCAGTGGCAAAAATGACACTGAGGCGGTAGTGTGAGTTGTGGATGGAGCAGGACTAAGCCATAAGCTTCTCATTGGCACTCAGAAACTGAGGAAAGATAAGTGGTGGGAGAACTGGCCTACCCATCTCAGTTGCCACTTTCGCACTCTGTAGTATTAAAAGTGATCCTCCTTGCAGGAAACCAAAAGTGAACTAAGTTTGTGAAGATGATGCAGTCATATAAACAAGTGTGGTTAGTATGGGTTTGGACCATATTTCTCTTGTCAGGTGCAGTGTATTACTGTGCGGGTGCATGCTACATGCAAATTGTTTCCAAATAAATTCTGTTTTAGTTCTTATGTAGTACTGAGTCTGGAATTAATGGTGTAGGAAATTTCATCAAATTTGCTGGTTGAAATTTTATAGAGTAAATGTACCACTGGCCAAATCTGCTTCTTCTGTGTTCATCTGCAAACTTCATTTAGAAGTGAAATTATGGGTACTTGAATGTCAGTGATGATGAATGTGGTTATGGGTGTTCAAATTCGGCCTTTAAGTTGTTTCAACAGTGAAAAAGATGGGGTGCACCTGTCATCTGTATCATCTTCAAGTTTATATCAGAATGATTAAAGCAATTAATAACAATAAAAGTGAAATACCATAATAAATTAGCACCACTGATAGAAGTGAACCCTGCCATCCAACCCTTCACCTCTCCTCCCAAATACGTTTTCGTTATGAAGACCTCAAGGAAACATAACATAACTACAGATGCAAATTAATGATAATGTGATGGAGTGTAGTCATATTTGAAATGAGCTGCTATGTAGACCTAAACAGTATTTGAAGGTAAGATCATGGTGTTTAAATAAATATCTATGACATTCCCATTTCACATTCCTGAGCGTCACTGTTAAGCTTTCAAATAGGCTGTGTTGCATGTCGCTGAATTTAATTGATTTCTGGTGTCATGCTACTTGATAAGTATTCCAAAATCCTGAAGGAATAATTTTCCATTGGCTTCCTTGCCACTGATTTACATGTTCATCTTACATTACTTTCAAATATCTAAACCTGAGGAGCTCCAAAAGCTTACCACTATTCTTTGACTGTATGGATTCTTTCTCTTTGCTGTGGACACTATCTTTAGATTCGTGGGAGACTCTACATCTAACAGACAGAATTCTGATTTGTTGTGTCCTCGAGTACAGCTATGTCTGCTGAAAAGAAAGCCCACAGCTGAAGGCCTCTTTGAGTTTTGTGGGAGATGGGAGGAAGTGATGAGCTATGGAACAAGTTGGCTGTATATCAGTGCCAGCAACAGCGGGTTGTCCAATCACCAGCTAAGGGTACTGCAGTTGACTAAAGATAAACAGATAGGAGCAACAGTTACGTACTTCGGAACGAAGAGGAGGTTGCATCCATCTACAGTCCTCAAAGGTATAGTGAAAAGAAGCAAGAGATATAGTTGAAGACTTGCAGCCAGGTACTGGCGTGTGACAGGAAAATGGTTTTTTTTTTTTTTTTTTTTTTTTTTTTTCAACCCAATTCCTCTGGCAGCTGCGATGGGTAGTTGCGAGACCAAATTATCACAAATGCAGAAATGTGTTGCCTGTTCACAGATCACAACTTTTGATCATTTGAAGGAATGAACTGAGTCCTGAGCTTTTATTCAACCAAACCCTTAGCATTCTCACTTGCGGTAGTTCTATTCTGCATTGTGAACCATGAATAAGATTAGGTATAGTATCTAGGAAAGTGAAATCTATTATTCACCTGTATGCAAAAAGCTGTGTGGGGCTAGATTTTCTCTCTATAAGGGTGGTATTTCCTGTAAGGTACTATGTGCTGTAAAAGAGATTCTCCACAACTGCGATCTAGGGAAAGTGCATTCAATATAAACTGTAATTGACAAAATAATTAAATTGAAAAGATAAAAACATCTACTCACCAAGCAGTGGCAAAACACACACACACACACACACACACACACAAGACGGTTGTAATTGGCAAGCTTTCGGAGCCAGTGGCTCGTTCTGCAAAATTGTTGAAGGGGAAGGAAGAGGGGTGAACGAAAAGGACTGGAGAAGTCTAGGAAAAGGAGTAGACTACAGGAAAGTCAACAGAACTGCAGTTCATGGGAGACTTACCACATGGGATGGGAGGAAAAGACTTACCTTCTCATGTTGTGCAGTAAGTCTCCCCTGAGCTTCTCTTTTTCTGTAAGAGTTGACAATTTTATTCATTTTGTATCTCAGGAGACATAGTCTTACACCTTGTTGCTATAAACACTCCAACTGCTGAGGAGTGAAATATATCTATACATTCCACACATTTTGGAAAATTTTCCTACTTTCCACTTGGTTTCAACCATCTCAGTTCCAAAAATGTAAGTGAGACTGCATTCTAGGAGATGTGAGGACTTGGGTTTTGTTTTAAATTCATTGACAGTTAACTAGCAATATTTTAATACCACACATCTTTACATAAAGTGTTAATTATTAATTTCTCTTTTATTTATAAGCAGATGTCAAGAAAATGTTCAAATAATACTTTAGTGTAAGAGCAGACTCGTCATATTAATGTCTCGTGATTTAGAAGGTTCATTACAGCCAAATACATTATTACTGCTCATCTCTTAAATTGTAAAGGTATTTCTGTTTTGTTTATGTGGATATTCAAGCATTCCTTAACTTCACAAGTTATCTTTAACATGGGCACAAAGCAGAAAAAATGGGACTTACGAATTCCGCAAGTAACATCAACAAATGTGCCAGCACAGGTCGTAGTGTTTGGTGACTGTTGTGCCTTGTATTGATAAATTTGGGGGAGGTGTGTGTGTGTGTGTGTGTGTGTGTGTGTGTGTGTGTGTGTGTGTGTGTGTGTGTGTGTGAGAGAGAGAGAGAGAGAGAGAGAGAGAGAGAGAGAGAGAGGTGTTCACAGGTTTGGAATGTGTGAGGAACAAAAAGTGTAACGTGTAATGCAAATTATTGTTGTTTAATTGTCTTGTTCTGAAACTCACTTGCCTAAAAATAGTTTGTAGCAATGACAATGCTTTCAGTGAACTTTTTTGTCTTGAATGATAACTGCTGCTATCCATGACGATCATGCAATCCTCTTCTGAACCACGTAATAAACTTAAAACCCATCGTTTAAACAAATAATTATTCTACGCTTCTTGATGATCATTGGATTTTCTGTTTTTTACATCATCAATACTGGCAAAACTGTGCGCTTTCATGGTTCTCACAGTCTCAGAGATAAGAGGTGAGGTGCGAGCAGGAGCATTATCGTGATGCAATTTCCATGTGTAGTTTGGCCACAGTTCTGGTCATTTTCTTCAAATTGCTTCACACAAACAGTGCACAACTTTCAGATTGTATTAATTATTAACTAAATGACATTAAGGCAGGAACTTATGATGCACTGTGAGATTGTAATCGAAAGCAAACAGTGAGAGGAATCTTCACTGGTGAGCAAACTTGTTAAATTTTTTTTTGGGCCTTGGTTTCAGTGTCATACCCATGTACCATGTTTCACTTCCCTAGAAGTTCTCAATCTTAGTAAACTTCATTCAGCAGTTTCTGAGTGATGTCTACGCATCATTGTTTTTGGTCAAAATTCAACAATTTTGGTACAAACTTTACATCATAGCAACCCCTCTGATTGAGATTCTGCATTCTTTCAGAACCATTTTCTTTACTCCTACCACATTTTTGTCAGTAATTGATGTGCTAGATAGTCCAGGATGCTCATCGTCTTCGCCTTTGTCTTCTTTGATCCTCTTCGAAATGTTTATACTGCTCATAAACTCTGTGTCATACTCAAAGTAGATTTGCCAGATACCACAGTCAAAATTTCATATGCACTGCTGCACTTTATTCCATTTTTCAAGCAAAATTTCTGTAAGTAAAAAATTTGCTGAGTACTCACACTTATAACCTTTCTGACTATAAACAATAAACTAAATATTCAAAATGGCTTAAAATGTAAACATACATCAAGACCATTTGTACCAATAAGATAAAAAAAAGTTTTGAAAATCAGATGCACAAAGCCCGTGACATTAAAAGATTCTCGTGACTCTTTGATCACACCTTGTATTAGCTTTGCACTTACGATTAAATCATATTCAGAAAGATCCTGCATGACAGACAATAAGCCTTTTTCCTTTGCCAGCCAGTACTTTTAACCAACCATTGCCTTTCAAAAAAACTGCCAGATGAGCTTTCTGGCATGTTTTTGATTGAGCCAAGTCTCATCAGAACAAGTGTGATAAGGGTGATGATTTTATTTCATGATGTACATTTTTCCCAGAAAAATAGCCCTAGATGCTACAATATCAGATCCTTCCATCAGACTGTGTCTTCCACTGGTGCACTTTCTGTACCTGAATCCCTAAGACTTTTAGAATTCTTCCACTGGAGTGGTGACCTCTGTGAAAGCAGTCTTGTCATTTAAAAGATATGCTACCATTTTCCTTGTTGGGTATTTGCCACAGTCGTAAAATTCTGATGCAGTAAAGTTCTTCTTCCTCTAATATCCTTTCTTGGTTATTGAAACACCATTTCTTGATCACAAATTTCCATTGTCCATGCTTCTGCAACTATTCTCTGTACGGGTCATAGTGAAACAGCACACAACTTTGCTGTTGCGATTTGTAGTGCTGATAGGATTTCATCTCTTCTGGCATTGTCTTTAGGATCTTGAAGACATTTTATGCAAACAAAATAAGCAGTACTGCCCAATTGAAGTTACTGCTGTGTACACTTCCACGCAATGCAAAACGAATGCTGGAGAGTGGGAGCAACAAAGGTGCAAAGCTGTGCCAGCAGCAGTATGAATGAAGTGCAGTATTGCCACATATATCCTATTAACGATAGGTGTCCATTTAGTACTCTGTGCTAAGTTGATGGTACTTGTGGCAGAAGTGATGTTGGCAGCAATGTGATCTTACAGTTAGAGACTATGCCAGACTTTGTCAAAGGTTTCTCATTGTTGGTCACAAATGGGGGAAGACGAAGTTTGGGAGAACTGATCTATCCCTTCCAGCAGCTGCTTTTTGCTGCTCCCTAGTATAGTCAGTCTCCGGCACAATGCTGCAAGTGCAGATAATCTATAAATGAAATTTAGCAAGCCACTAGTTTCCAGAAACAAGTTCATTGCTTCTGCGTTGGTCTCGTCCTTTCTAGGGGGATTTGCTTTGACTCATTTCTTTCACAGTTAAAGGGGTCATCATATGCCTAATGTTTTTAGCTACATTTCCACATAAAATACACATACCATCATGTTAAAAGTTTTTATTTCATTACTGTGTGACTAATTTGAAACTAACCTGTCAGTCTCTCAGAACTTTTATGTTGAAACAAATGTAATCTTTTATAGGTTGATATTCTAAGCATTTAGAGTTAAAAAGGAAATGTCATTTATGCTGTACAATTTTAAAAAGATTTTATGGGCTATGCTTGACCGAGGTAGAAGTGCAATATTGACGTACCAAGGGCTTAGACTGAAATCGGAAAAATACATTGAGAGCATACTTTTTACCAAGAAATGTCTGGAATATAAAGTTAACATCAAATTTAATGCTCATGTCAACATTAAAGTTCCACCAGATGATGGTTAGTTTGAAACTAGGTGCAGAGTAATAAAATTATAAAAATGACACTTTGATGTTGTTATTTTAATAGATCATGTCTTTTATGCAAGCTGTGCCACACTACTTCAGCGAATTTTAAGGTTTTTAGCAACTTATAACTATTAGCACTTCCCTGCTCCGTGGCTGCCCAGAACTTGACAAAGGCGAGGGGATTGCTTCAGTCAGAGGGGCAAAGCACAGTGGATTTTTTCTCAAAGTCAGTGGAGGACATCACCTCAAACCTGTTTTAGAAGGGGTATTCTGGCAAAAGTTTGTCTGTGAACTGAAGTTGACCCCATGGACTTCCACTCTTTGACATCCTCTTCTTCACTTCTGTGTTTCTCCATGCCCTCACAACAGTTAGATCCCCACTAACTTACGATCTTAGTGATCTGACCCTCCTTTTCATCCTTTCTTAACCAATCCCACTTTCTTCTTTGAGGGGGGAAGATAAAAGTTCCAAAATCTTGGAATTGCATTTCCTATCTTGAAGTTGCACTTGCTAGTCATTTAGTCTTCTTCTAATTTTAACGATTTCCTTGGTTTTATTTTTTAAACACAGTGAGTACATGTTCCACTTTGTATTGGGTGCGGGTAAGGAAGAGGCTGAGGTGGGAAGGGAGAGGGGTAGGAGGGTAAGGATGAGGAGCAATAAATTGCTGCTGCGGGATCATGCAGGGATGGGTGGGGAGATGTTAGGACAGCTAGCAGCTAGGTGCAACCAGGACGTTAGATGGAGAGTGAGGGTGGGGGGAGATCGTAATGGAAAAGGAAAGAAGTAAAAAGACTGCATGTGTAGGTGGAACAGAGCTGTGTAGTTCTGGAATGAGAACAGGGAAGGAGCTAGATGGGACAGTGGCTAATGAAGGTTGAGGCCAGGAGGGTTATGGGAACATAGGATATATTACAGGGAGAATTCCCATCTGTGCAATTTAGAAAAGCTGCTGTTGGTGAGGAGAATACAGACGGCATAGGCTGTAAAGCAGTCATTGAAATGAAGAACGTCGTGTTGGGTGGTGTGCTCAGCAACAGGGTGGTCCACTTGTATTTTTGCCACAGTTCATCAGTGTTTATTCGTGCGGACAGATAGGTTGTTGGTTGTAATGCCCACGTAGAATGCAGCACAGTGGTTGCAGCTTAGCTTGTAGATCACACGACAGGTTTCACAGGGAGCCCTGCCTTTGATAGGCTAGGTGGTGATTGTGACCGGACTGGACCACCTACTCCAGTCCAGTCATAAACATCACTTATCCCATCAAAGGCAGGGCTACTTGTGAAACCAGTCAAGTAGTGTGATCTACAAGCTAAGCTGCAACCACTGTACTGCATTCTACGTGGGCATGACAACCAACAATCTGTCTGTCCGCACGAATGGCCACTGCTGCCCAACATGAGTCGTCATTTCAATGATTGCTTCACAGCCTATGCCATTTGAATCCTTCACACCAACACCAGCTTATCTGAATTGCATTGGTTGGAATGCTTCCTGCAGTATATCCTACTCCTGGCCTCAACCTTCATTAGTCATTGTCTCACCTGTCTAGCTCCTTCCATGTTCCCATTCCAGCACTACACATCCCTCTGTTCCACAAACACACTCAGTCTTTTTACTTCTCTCCTTTTCTGCTACCTCCATTCATTTTTTATACTCACACAAAAGTAGCAGATATAAAGATACTTGAAAACGGAAAAGCAACTAATGTCACTTGATAGTGAAGATGACTGTACCTAAAGGAGAACATATTATATGCTATACTGTACAGTAGTGGTGGCCCACCATATAGCAGAAGTTACTGTATGAATTTGGAGCTACAGTGGTGTAAGTGAAAAAAGGTACTTTTCCAGAATTTAAGAAAAATCATAAATTATTCATGGAATTTTACTACTGCTGTCTTAGGATTATGTAAGATGTGTTTTACTCACATAACACTGCTTCATTATCAGCTGACAAACATCTGTATAGAAATCTTCTGGTTGTGTGTTAGAGCTCCCTCTATTTATTATTAACAGGGAACCAGTGTTGATAGCTTATTTCTTCACTTTTCAAGGAAGCCTTTGGTACAGTTCTCCATTGGTACATAATTGGTAAAATGCACTGCTAACAGAATATTAGACCAGCTGTTAGGAGACGTCTTCTGAAGTGAAAGTAGCACTGGATGTTCCTCAGAGAGGTTAGACAAAACTATTTTTAATGACAGTATGTACATTAAATGTTTCTGAAGTTAGCAACAGTGATTCTACTAGATGAAAGATGTATTGAACAGTACCAGAAATAAGTGATAAAAATTGTAGCACACTCTTGAGCAATTGGCAAGGTCGGTGTTATGGTCAGTGTTATATGAAGTTCAGTTGGCAAAGACCTTTCAGAGGAAGTGTTGTTATGCCTCGCCAACATAAAAGGTTACAATATTAGCATCTGGGAAGAGTGGTCAGGGTCTGACAAATGTGTTTATCATATTGTGACAGTTGGTTCCTACGGGAATACGGTTTTCAGTGGTGGCTCTTGCAGAATTTCACCATTGCCATTGCTTTGTGACATTTTGGGGCCTGTAGTAATTATAACTATAACTATATTGAATATATTAATTTTGCATATATTTATTGAACTGTTTTAAGTATAACTAAACATTATAATTACGCGTTTAACATTCTGAGAAATACAGGAAAAGAAGAAAACAGTTATGAAACCAGTGGTAATTAAACTCAGGCAACCAAATCCTGAGTTTGAGTCCATGCTCGTAATCGTAAGGCAACTGCTCATGTCCTGTGTCTGTATCTCAAATTTTCCTCGTAATCTATGCGAAAACATTTTTAGGGTAATTTACATTTTCCTATAACCATCAGGCAAAATATTACAGGAACTTGAAAGTGACCTTTACCTTCTACTATTAAACACTGTTTGTTCCAAATCAGTGAGCCTTGTCCCACCCACACTTGTTTTTAGATTTACATTTGTACAAGATCTGACTGACTCTTTAAATCATACTTTTTCCTCCTAAGATCTACTTGTAAAGAGCCTCTTTAGCCAATCATCTACTGGAAACACTTTCGTACTAAAATGTGTCATTTTCCACTTTTGCTGTATTGATTTAATTTGTTCACGGCTAGTTTGGACCTTCTAGGCCACTCCAAGTGATGATATAGTTCTGCAATATGACTTACATAATTAAATGTCAGCATCTTTAGATTTGTTTCCTTTTCGTTTTGGTTCACAAATGCTGTCTTGTTAGCTTCGTAAATGTCAAGCTGTCAAACCAGCACTTTTAGCCAAAATGAATAAAAAAAACACAAATTTAGAGAGAGGCTGGCATTTCTATATGTAAGGCATAATTTTCTCTTGCAGAAACGCACAATCGCTTTAGAATTGCCTAGAAGGCTGAACTTGACGTGAACAAATAAAATTAATTCAACAAAAATGGAAAATGCCACCTTCATTGTTTTGGTACCTGCTATGAAAAAAAAAACTTTCGTACTAAATTTCCTTGTGTACTCACTTTTTTTTTTTACTATCATTTTACCTCCTTTTGACTTGCACAGACAGTATTCTTAACTGTGTTGAATTTATGAACTGTTTAATGTAATCAGATTTTATAATTAATTGTTAGTGATTCGAGGAATATAATAAAATGAAGTAGAAAAGTATAAGTAGCAACGGAATTCAAACACAGGCCCCTAAATTACCAGCCAGTATTGCATACCACACACCCACAGAGCCATTGAATCATTTGCGACTAAGAAATTCCTCATGCTCTACACTTGAACAATACTTTAAATGCAGTTTCAAAGAAAAATACTGACCTCGTGCTGTGAGGTACATAGCACTCTCAAAAACACACGTGTGTCCCTTTCCAGAGTTGATCATAATGTGGCTGACCATCATTTCAGCCCTCTACAATGTTTTCTAGTTATCATTGGAGAACGTGGTACAAAACCTGTCCGCTTTATTAGCATACCAGCACACATCCAAAGAGAAGTGGCATAATTTGAGTGCAATTTTGGTTCACTTTCAAAGAGAGATGACTCAATTTGTGTGATTTCCAGCTCCCATTCAGAGAAATGGCCTAATTTTAGTGTGATATTTACAGTTTGCTGTAGTACATAAGTACATGTTAACCGGCCACAGTGATGTATAAGGGAATGAATTGATACAAAAGGGTCATTTGCTATGCTGAACAGGGTATCTACAGTGCTGGACAACTGTCATCTTTATCTCCTTTGATTGTGTTAGACGTTACAGTGTTGTACATAGTCTGATGTGGACTGTTTTCATGGCACATACACTGTAGTGTTATCTTTCTTTGCCTATCATCATCAAATCTTGCAGGCTACAACTGGCATGTTATTCTATTATCAGATTTCTGACAGGTAAATTGGGTATTATTATTATTATTATTATATAATAGCCCATCCAAGCTATCCTATGATGGTGACTATGTATGTATTCCATACTACCACTGTGACCATGATCTGGCAACCCATATTATGTGCTATTGCAGACAGATGCCAAGTATGCTAGTTGTAGTCTGAACACAATATATTCATACTCGGCAAACCATTGTGAACTACATTACTCAAAGGTTCTTCCCATTGTACCACCTATAGGTATTCTGTAGTTTCCATTTGTGTATGGGATGTGAGAAGAATGACTGCTTAAATGTTTATATGCAAGGAGGTAGGATATTGTTAGATTTCACAGTTAATACTGAGTCTTAAGACTTTTATTAATGGACTTTCACGTGATGTCAGTGTTTTATTATACTGTGTGTTGACTGATTTCTATTGTGGCCCATTGATATTGTAGTCTTAATGTACGATGTTTTTTGGGTTTTGCGAAGTGCACAGTTCTAAATTTCTGAACATTTAAAGCAAATTGCCAATCTTTGCACCAGTTGGAAATCTTTATCAAGCTCTGGTAAGTGTTTATGCAACCACAAAGTCCTTTAGGTACAAGAATATGTGGCAGTCGGAGGATGCCTAATCTGGTAAATATGGTTGATGTTTAAAACAGTTCTTGCTTAGCGGAACCTTAGTGTTAAAATTACCAAATATCTTTGTAGGGCAGGTGTATTTTGTCTGTGAAAGATCTCTCACCCCACTACTTCCCCTATTGCATTTGCAGCCTTTGCAAGTAAGAATCTCTCTTGCACTCAGAAAACTCTACAACTACATTACAATGAGTAAATCTTCTAAATATTCGTAATTAATTGATTTATGTCCTTTTTCTGCATTGTTTCCAACTGTCAGACAGCTGTATTCTGAAACCAAAGCTGGATATACTTGTAAATAACCACATATCGTATCCAAAGCCACACATTGTACTCAGTTCTTAAACTGTACCTCATTCATTCATTGACTATTTACCCATATAACATTGCACCTGCTCTCTGGCCTGGATGCGTGCACCAGTTCAGTTGAGTAGGACTTACGAGCCATTGTATCCTCTTCAGAGGCAAGTTGTTAAACTGTTGTAACTGGTCATTGATATCTTGAGGAATGGCACTGAGATGTGTGTTGACATCTGAACTGGTCCCACATGATTTATTGGGACAGATGCTGAGATCTTGCTGTCCACAGCACACTTATCATACAGACAGTTCATAGACACACATGCCATCTATGGAGGAGCAGTGTCCTGTTGAAAAAGGCACTATGATGTCGTGTGAGAGGCAACATGAGGAAGCAAGATGTCCTTGACTTACTCTTTCTTCAGAATTCCTTCAATCACCGTTATGCCCTGAAATCGCACCCCAATGTCTCCCCATACCATTTTTATTTATTTAATCGTGTCTGAGCTACATCTGTAATTAATTAATATGCTATATATTTAAAAACAAAGATGATGTGACTTACCATACGAAAGCGCTGGCAGGTCGATAGAAACACAGACACATACATACACACAAAATTCAAGCTTTCGCAACAAACTGTTGCCTCATCAGGAAAGAGGGAAGGAGAGGGAAAGACGAAAGGAAGTGGGTTTTAAGGGAGAGGGTAAGGAGTCATTCCAATCCCGGGAGCGGAAAGACTTACCTTAGGGGGAAAAAAGGACGGGTATATACGCGCGCGCACACACACCCATCCATCCATCCACACATATACAGACACAAGCAGACATATTTAAAGGTCTGGAATGTTGCAGGGCGTCCATTACTCGTTCAAGGATGGCAGGCATAGATGAGAAGGATTTGCGGTGTGTTCGGTACACAATATGGTGATTTACCCATGTGGTAGTTAGATGTGATCGATTGAGACTTTGATGGTATGTATGCCTGCCTTCATGTTCCCATCCAGTCCAACATAGGGCAACTGTCACATATGAATGCCCCATAAGTCTGGATATTACACGATTTTACCAGATGTGTGTCCTTCTCAGAGGTTCTCCAAAATCTGATACAGTTCATGCCCATTTATATATCCCACTGCTTTGTAGTAACAACACTAAACATAACCATCACTAAAACACTCTAGTGGCCAGTCTACTTGCCACAGAGAAACAGAACTCCAATTATTTGCGCACCTGCTGATCTCGTGTATGTATATGAAAGTAATTGACAACAAGCCATATCTTCTAAGTGCTTCACTTAGCAGGTGGTGTATTTTTGAAATTGTAAATGTTACACATAAATACATTTGAAAAGAAAATAGGAAAATTTCACTCACTCACTCATTCAGTAGTGTTAATTTTACTCATATTTCAGTCATTTAACTTGCTACTGTTCAGATCTCTCTTATTTTTTCACACAAGGAGAGATCCCCAGTGGTGGGACTGTCTTTTTGAAACTGTCTATACTGTGATGTAGGCTAATGTCCCAGCTGGACCCCCTGCAGCCATTCTCTCTGGTAGGCCCTCTTTTTTAGTTGATCAATGAAAAATATTTTGGAATCTTGCTTGACACTCAATAACATTTAAATAGTAGCATCATATTGACAGGTTGTGTAGGGTAATGGATAGGGTAAAGCTTTGATGTGGAAAATGTCATGGGTTCAAATCTTGTCAGGCACTAAAATTTTTATTGAAATTACTTTGAGCATTAATTTCATTCAATTAATTGGTTTAAATGTAATTTTATATTTCTACTCCTTTGTCACATCATTTTAATCATCACAGCAGATTCTTCATTTACTCTTATTTTTCCTTCTTTCATTTAAATCTCCATCTCTCTTATTTTGTCCGTAGTGCAATGTTTTTAAACATTTGTGTGAAAATTACCATCCGAAAAAAAGTAAATCTTGTAATGAAAAATACATTTTTGACACTATAGCACAGTCAATATAAATAGATTATTTTGTCATTTGTTATTTAACCAATAGAGATTTTTAAATATTTGAATATTATAATAGATAAATATAATTAAATTCACGTTCTCAAAAATTCCAAGTGGAAAAAGAATGGTATAAAGAAAAAATGGAAGCATGTGAAAAAATTCGCATGATATTAAAATTTGACGTAGGAATAGAAATAAAAAATTACATCTAAGCCAATTAATTGATTAAAAAATAATTGGTCTTTTTTATAAAGATTTAATAAACAAGGCACTTAATGGGATTAGAACCCAGAACCTTCAGCCCGTGGAGGTCTTACTGTAGACATTGCACCACGTAACCAATGAACATAAATCTCTTTTAACGCTACTGAGTGTCACATAGAACTCAGTCTGTGAGTGTCACATAGAACTTGGATCATCCCTGCTATAGATGATTTCAAAAAATCAGTTTCACCACAGGGATCTTTTTGTGTTGGACAAACTTGCCACATTTGAGACATCAAGTTCCAGGAATGTTGAATGATAGTGACTTGATTTGGAAGTAGCTCCAGGAATACACATATTTGTCTGCCCCTTCTGCAGCCGAAGCACCATACAGGGATTTAAACATTCTTTCGAAGTTTTATAAACGTCAAGTTGTCGATTGTGATATTTCGTGTGGCTTTGTACAAACTTGAAAAATCATTTATGGCATCCCTCCTGCATCTGTTTGTCGTCTTTGATCCTAATTTGTCTTCTGATTCAAAAGTTAAATTGGGCGCTGCACTGAATCATGAGGTGAAACCAGCAGATGACAAGATTAAAGGGGTTCAAGTAGTAATCAAATTCCAGAAATTCAGTAGTGGGTTTAAATTATTTATTTCAAATAAAACCAGACAATTCTATCTTTACAAGACAGGACTTGTGTGAAGGGTTCTTTAAGACAGATACTTTGCATTGGTATAAAAATGATTTCATCAACAGTCTAGAATTAGTGAATAATGGCTATGAATAATAATTGAAAATTATCCTACAAAAGGAGGCAATCAGCTTATGGATGAGTTCAATAATTATTTAGAAAAAACGTGAAACAAAAGCAGTGCATACTTAGGTTTTTAAGAATATTGTGGAAAGTTTTCGTAGTATATTTGACTATCAAAGAATGCATATTTATATAAAAGAAAATATTTTTCTCATCTTCCTTGCCACACACAATTTGTTCGTAGTGCTGTTGTAAATTGAATTACTAAAGTTAATAGAACAAATTTAACAGTTTGAAAGTAATTGCTTAACCAGCCATCTTTAATAGCTTTAAAAAGTCCAAATTACACACACATTTAATTTTTTTTAATGAACCCAAACTAGAGCATAGCGCAAAGAAAAAATCAAACTTGAAAAATAAGAACACCATTGAGTATGCAAGAACATCCAAGAGTTTGGGTTCAAGCTGGGGGTCTCTTCTTTCACATTACTTCGTTCAACTTCATCTCTTCCAACAGGACCAGCAACAATACAAACCAGCACCCGGTACATCTGTTCTAGAGCGAAAAATTTTGTCCTTTTGTACCAGGACTTAATCATTGCTGAAGAACACTATTTATTTAATAAAACTGCAGCCAAATAACCATATACAGTTACTGTGCTTAACATTTTACATTTACATTTTACATTTTTGCATATTCATTTTTAGATTTCACTCTTTTACTGCACAGTTCACACACACGTTGTGGTTGGGGCATGATATTTTTTCTTTTTGCAAATTAGGTGATGAAAGCCGTGAATAGATAATCTAGTTAAGACATGTCGCAGTTCGAAGTTTGGTGCTGTCCATGAGCGGTTCGTCATTGCTTCACTGCCATAGAACTCTGGCCATAATTTTCTCGTTTATCCTCCATGATCTTCAGTTGATTTCTGGAAGCCTTGGTACGTGGCATCGTATATCGAAGTTAGAAGTCTTCGATTAGGAATATCTCTCTCGCTAGCCAATACACTAGTCTACATCTTATTGCCTTTGAGAGTCCTAGTGCTCTTTTTAGATAAGTCGATTTTACCTTTTCTAGTGTTTCTGGATTTTTTTGTCGGGTGGTCCCATATAACGTCCATCCCGTAGGCCAGGATTGGCAAAATTTTTGCGTTGAATAATTTCAAGGCCGTTTCTAGACTGAGTAGGCGGATGTTTTTGATGTCCTGTATTGCTATTATTGCTTGGGCTGCACATTCTGTTGTATGTTTTGTGAAGCATTTGGCTGTTGCTTGCAATGTCACCCCTAGGTATTTAAAGTTTGAGATTTTTTATTTTTGTGTTCTGATGTTGATTTCCGCATTCTTGGGTATGTGTTCTCTGCACCATTTATCTATTTTCGCAATGATTTTAGCTTCTTTCCTGTTATGTCGTCAGTGTATGCATATATGTATACATCATCTTCGTTTTCTCCAATTCGCAGTACTTCTTCAGTAGCAAGAATGTACAGCAAAGGGCTCATTGGGTCGCCCTGTAATACTCAGTTTGATTGCAAAATAAGGTTCGAAAAAGAGAGTTTGTTTGATATTGTGATTAAGTTGTATTTGAGGATTGACTTGATTATTCTTGCCCATACGCTATCTTCTCCCATTGTGTTGTCCAGTTTTCGGACTAAGAGATCTGTTTCCAGTAGGTCAAAGGCTTTGGTAAAGTCTATGAACACTGTGTAGAACATTTGTTTCTTTTGTAGTCGATGTTGTTTAGAAGCAGCCTGACTGCCGTAAGTGTTGATCTTCCAGATATCTGCAGCCCATTTGTGGTTCTGGGAGGTGACTGTCCACACAGGCTTTGATTTTTTGTGTAATTATCTTTGAAAACATCTTGAACTGATTATTTACTAGGGCTATGCCTCTGTACTTGTTTGTGTCCATTGGGCTTCCTCTACCTTTGTAGAGAACTTTTATCGAGTGTGTCTGTGGGGTCGGAATTCTTCAAAGTTCCAGGCATTTGTTGAATAGTTTGATCCATATGTGTTGGAGAGCCTCTCTCGCATCTTGTGTATGTTCATTATTCATTATATATATAATTGGTCCTGCTGCTTTCTTCTTCTTCAGTGTTTTTATTACTTCTTTTACATTTACTTCATTTAGAGGTTCCCATACATTGTCTCTTTCCTTTGCTTGATGTTGTTTCTCTTTCTTTGGGGGTGTTTGGATTCCTCGTTTGTTCAGTATCTTACTGAAGTGGTCTTTCCATTCCTTCCTGTCTATATTTGGTGTATGAGCCAGTCTTCATGGTCTTGCTGCTATGTATGGGTCTTTAACTGCTTCATCCACTTCTCTTTTTGCCTCTCTATGTATTCTTTTTCCTTCTCCTCTATTAGTTTTTTTGTAGATTTTCCTCTCTTCTGCATATAGTTTGCATGTTTCATCATCATGCTGGTTTCTTAATCTGTGGAGTGTTCTTAGAACAGTGTTCCTTTTGCTATAGCATTCAGCATCGAACCATCTTTTTGCTGTCCTTGTTGTTTGGTTTGTATCATTGAATTTTTTAGGGTCTGTTGCTTTTACAAGGTTTCCTTCCTCTGTTAAAGTTTCTATTTGTGTTATTGTTGGTTTGTTATTTATTCGTTATCTATTTTTCTTTGTGTGATTTGGTGGGTCTTTCTTGCTGGTGGTGCGGTGACATTATTTTTATCTTCATTGGAATGTGCTTTCGTATAGGAGTGATGGAGTCTTGCCATATTGGTTGAATATTTCCTTTTATTTCTCCTCTTTTTTAATGCAAAATCAATGGTGCTTTTACCATTGTGACGTATATATGTAGGTATTTGTCTATTGTTCAGTAGAATGAAACCATCTTCTTCTAAGGTTTCAGTGACTGGTCTTGTTTTATAGCTATACGTGTCTATTCTGCAGTTGAGATCACGTGCATTAATGGTGGGTTTGCTGTCGCCATGTTTGGTGAGTGTGATTATCTCGTCAATTATTTCTACTGCATTTGTGTGCGGTTGGAAGTAGGCTGCAATTATATTTGTTTGATGCTTCTTCTAGCATACTATTTTCTTGCAGTATGATTTTTTTTGTCGGGGTTCATCCAGGATTTCAGTAGGATAGAGATTCCTCCCATGGGTCGTCCCCCTTCTCCCTTCTTTGCCATTAAGTAAAATTGTAGAAATCTTTGTTGCCACTTGTCTATTAGGAAGGTATCTGTTAGAATTGCAAAATCAGAGGTTTGCGGAATGTCTGTTAGTGTTAGATTAAGAGCACTTTTTATTCCCTCTGTATTCTGCAAGACTGCTTTTATCCCTTATTCTTCTGGTTTTCTTCTTAGTTTAGTTGAGCTCTGCTGCTCCCTTTTCCATTGATCTTCTTGGAAAACGAAATTGACATACTTTTAAGTTTTCAGACAACAATTTTAGTTCTTCTGTGATTTGTAGATCTTCAAACGGAATGCCTACTTTGAAAGCTTTTTTGTCGTCCAGTGTGCACAGTTCTTCACATTCTAGTTGTCACAGTATTCTGTTCTTGTTGAGGTATTTTACTACTGTATCAGTTGTGGTGGTTCTCTTTAAGTTACCAATATATAGCCATGCTGTTGCTTCTGCTGCTTGCATTTCTTAATCTTTTTTTGTATCCATTATGGTTTTATTATTACTCTGGTGTCTTCTCCTGTACCATCTCCTCCCTACCACAGTACTCCAAGATGGTATTATACCTTGGCAGAAGTTTTTCAATACCATCTCTGAAGAAATCTGCCGCCTATGATTGCAACCACTGGTTTATACCAGCATGCAATTTGGCATCAGTATCGAAGCATTATGTAATGAGCCATGTGTTCCTTGCTGGGAAGAGGTAGTAATGCAAAATTTCCATAATCATGAAAGAACAGTTTTCACGCAATTTGTGTTAGATTTTCGCCACCAGTTAGCCACAAGGCTTGGCCTAATCACTGTGGTCCTCATTGTGAACATACGTGTGGGCCATTTTTATAATCGGTGCCCCATTGCCTCACTTGGCTTTCACTCATTATTCCTGTCCAGTGTACATCACAAAGTTTGCGAAAAAATTTCAGCTAGTGTGCGGTTTTTTGCCAACAAAATATAACCGCAAACATGCCTCACAATTAGCAACACCAGTGCACATTTTAACGCATCACAGAAAGGAAAGTAGCGGAGAGACAGAGCACACGCTACCACCACTGGATGCTTGTTGAATGTAGGAACATTGTGGCACCAAGATGGCGGCAGAAGTCCTGCCCACCACCACAATAGACCGAAACGTCTGTTAGTTTCTGGGTAGATCTCAGACAGTATTAAAGTCTGAATAGCTTCAGGAACAAATTGTCAGATTGCTACAGCAGAAAAATATAGACTGTAGTCCCAAAATACATAGGTACACACATGAAGTGCACCCAAGTTACAGGTTTGCTTACACCTATACACTAGGACAGGTGTTTGTAGTATTACTTCTCCCAACTGTGAGACTATAGTTTGCAATGCTGTTACCTTATTTGCTCAAGTTCCATGCATTATCTTCCCGAAGCTCTTAGATGGCAGTTCCCAATATTACAGAAGAAAAGTGTGTAGTTTTTTTATGTCAGTGATGTAATTCAGCAGCTGCGAACACTGATGACTTGAGTATGTCTGAAAATTTGTCACATTATCCACTATAATTTTGAGGAACTGCATCTCACTATGTTTACTTGTACTAGATGTTTGGGATGGCGTATCCTTCTAAGCTCTCAAGGAAGTGGAGACGTGGAGTTAGTTCTAGAATTAATCATTTGTATGTCTGAATCAACAGTTCCTTTCCCCCAGCAGGTTAAAATTCTCCTACATGTAGCTTTTGTCCCCACCTGGAGAGCAGCATGAATGGTCATAAGTTGGTTTGACTCAAAAGACTGCGTCGAGGAAAAAGTGAAAACTTGAAGATAGGCGTCAACTGTCCTGCAAAATGCTTCAACAACCAGTATTAAGTTAAGAACATAGGACTATACTACAAGTATCAATATATCACCCACATAGTGGCCATGAAGACAAGTTTTGACTAATTATAATTACAGTCATTCTTCCCATACACCCATAGATCAGTTGAACGAGAGGAAAGTAATATACAGTACAGTTTGTCATGTATTTCAGAGGTTTGCAGTTTACAGCAAAAGATTTAAATAAATAATGTTTTAGTTGCAGCAGTGACCAGTTCACTTAGACGTATAACATTTACATTCAGAAATAAATTAAAAAAGAAAAGTTCAAAAAAATAGGAGGGAACATTTTAAGGTTTGTCCTATCATTAGAGATGGAGCACAAGCTCGCATTGGGGAAGGGAGATGGCTACACCCCATAAAAATAACCATTTCAGCTTTAATTATAAGATATTTATGGGAAAATACGTATAAATGAGGATATAAAATGTAGACTGGCAATGACAAGGAAAGTGTTTATGAAGAAGAGAAATTTGTTAACATCGAGTATAGATTTAAGTGTCAGGAAGTCATTTCTGAAAGTATTTGTATGGAGTGTAGCCATGTATGGAAGTGAGAAATGGACGATAAATAGTTTGGACAAGAAGAGAATAGAAGCTTTCGAGATGTGGTGCTACAGAAGAATGCTGAAGATTAGATGGGTAGATCACATAACTAATGAGGAGGTATTGAATAGAATTGGGGAGAAGAGGAGTTTGTGGCACAACTTGACTAGAAGAAGGGATCGGTTGGTAGGTCATGTTCTGAGGAATCATGGGATCACCAATTTAGTATTGGAGGGCTACATGGAGGGTAAAAATCGTAGAGGGAGACCAATAGATGAATACACTTAGCAGATTCAGAAGGATGTAAAGTTGTAGTAGGTACTGGGAGATGATGAAGCTTGCACAGGATAGAGTAGCATGGAGAGCTGCATCAAACCAGTCTCTGGACTGAATACCACAACAGCAACAGCAACGTGGGAAAAACAAAAACTAAGTCCATATGGGCCCATGGGGATTTGAACTGTCTTCCTCCCAAATACTTGTCCAGTATCTTAACCACTGAACCACCTACTAAGAAAGCTTTATAGCTTGTCACCATGTCTGTGCGAATGTGTTCTCGCTTTGCATAATAGAATGTATCTTTTGAAATAGATTAGATATTTGGTAAGGCACTAAAATATATTCATTCAGAGCAGCTGCATAATATTGATGGTCAGCACAGTCTGTATTAGAGAATTGTCATGTTATCGTGACGTAAAGAACCTGTTTTGATCTGCTGTTTTCACAGCGTATTAAATATATCATTATTGTGCTGTTGCAGGTGTTGAGAACCAAACTTTCAGGCATTTCTTACAGAAAGGTCGAGGCACTCTCTTCCACGGCAGTATTGATTGTTGATGAGTGGTAAAACAACAAATGACTGGGGAGGGGAGAGACATGAGAAGTGTAGCATAGGAGGGATGTTTTTGTAGGTGCAAAGAAATAGTGGCCGTACAGTGGCCACTTAGCACTTATATAGTGTTGCGATATTCTATCCGCACTCCTTTCCTTACATTTCCAACAATTACACTAAAGTCTCCCTCTGCTACTTACACATCCATACAGCTGGACAACTTCTTATCAAGTTAGTGTCACAGAGAGGTGAATATAATATATAACTGCCAACCTATCACGTTTCCACTTATGCTCACTGCTCAGCGATGTAGCTTTGGTATTGTTCAATCAGCTTGTGTATCCCATCCACAAAGGTTTCCAGTTGCTTAGGAAGCCACATTTGCTCTGCTTGTTAGACTTAGACATCTGATTGACCTAAACTGTCAATAACACAGCAGCTTCTAAAGCAGAAGATATGGTAATCCACAGATTCCAGATCAAAGCCTTTTTGGCAGTGAGGAAGCAGTGTAATGTTGCACTTGCTGTGAGAGGCTGGACATTATTGTAGAGTATGAACTCTCAGTTTAAATTGCAAAACTTTTTGTCATTTTTGAGACATCAAATTTCAGTTTTTCTCGCAAGATGTCACTGCAGCTTGTACTATTTACCGTTGCAGCACATGTGTCAAATTATGACAGGATCATTCCCTTCATATCCCAAAACAGCATTAGCACCTAGAAGATTACTATTTGTTGAATAACTTGCTCACGGAGGATGACAGATATTTCTAACCCAAATTTTGCCAGCTACTCTCTGGATTCCAAGGCATTGGTAACAGTTAGTAGTTCCTTACACACAAATATTGCATGAAATTTATGGTACACTACTTTATGTTGAACTAATGAATATGCTGACCTTTAATAGTTCCTCCACTCCAACTGTTGAGATTCTAAAATTGTTCCTGATTGTAGTATTATTTCTCGTACTGTCTTCATCTGTGCAGGGTTTTTTGGACATTCATTTAATCTTTTACACTTGAGTGTGTGTCCTGCATTTATGTGGTACACTACATCTTTTTCTCCTTCTTTTTCTTGTGCCTTTGTCCCCCATCTCTACAGGTTCAACATAGTTTGGCATGAACAGTTGAAGGGGTGGCCAGATACCCTTACTGTAACCCACCAAACACCCCCCCCCCCCCCCCCTCTCTCTCTCTCTCTCTCTCTCTCTCTCTCTCTCTCTCTCTCTAACACACACACACACACACACACACACACACACACACACACACACGAGGGGGGGGGGGGAGAGAAAGAGAGAGAGAGAGTTGTCACCTGGGGTGGAATATGTATACCTCTAACTATTTGTGTATAGTGTTATTAATGTGAAAGTCGGCAAGAGTTTTCTAAACGTTTGCAAATCGTGTAACTGAAGCAGGATATGGGTACAGTCCAGATTTAAAAGTAATTGCATCACCTTTTTACCCCTGTGTGCTGTTTCTTTTGTAATTCTGCAATGTTTTTCTTCTGAATTCAAGTGCTAATATTTCATTTGCAAAGAACGCTGTTTGGGATCTTTCAAATATGACAAGCATTATTGTGGTTTTAATTTCTTTAAAAATTATTTTTGATATAACTGATATAAACTCACTTGTTGTTTTCAGCTGTTAAAATAATTAATTAAGTCCAAAATTACAATTTTGTCCTTTGGAAATTTTCTAGTAGAACATAGTGAAAATTTTGTGCTTCACTGGGAAAAATTCCACGTGGGAAAATATATATAAAAAACAAAGATGCTTTGACTTACCAAACGGAAAAGCGCTGGTAGATAGGCACAATAAAAAACACACACACACACAAATTTCAAGCTTTCGCAACCCGAGGTTGCTTCATTAGGAAAGAGGGAAGGAGAAGGAGTGACGAAAGGATGTGGGTTTTAAGGGAGAGGGTAAGCAGTCATTCCAATCCCGGGAGCAGAAAGACTTACCTTGTTGTTGTTGTCGTTGTTGTTGTTGTGGTGGTGGTCTTCAGTCCTGAGACTGGTTTGATGCAGTTCTCCATGCTACTCTATCCTGTGCAAGCCTCATCATCTCCCAGTACCTACTGCAACCTACATCCTTCTGAATCCGCTTAGTGTATTCATCTCTTGGTCTCCCTCTACGATTTTTACCCTCCACGCTGCCCTCCAATACTAAACTGGTGACCCCCTTGATGCCTCAGAACATGTGCTACCAACCGATCCCTTCTTCTGGTCAAGTTGTGCCACAAATTTCTCTTCTCCCCAATCCTATTCAATACTTCCTCATTAGTTATGTGATCTACCCATCTAATCTTCAGCATTCTTCTGTAGCACCACATTTCGAAAGCTTCTATTCTAGTCTTGTCCAAACTATTTATCGTCCATGTTTCACTTCCATACGTGGCTACACTCCATACAAATACTTTCAGAAATGACTTGCTGACACTTAAATCTATACTCGATGTTAACTAATTTCTCTTCTTCAGAAACGCTTTCCTTGCCATTGCCAGTCTACATTTTATATCCTCTCTGCTTCGACCATCATCAGTTATTTTGCTCCCCAAATAGCAAAACTCCTTTACTACTTTACGTGTCTCATTTCCTAGTCTAATATTCTCAGCATCACCCGACTTAATTCGACTACATTCCATTATCCTCGTTTTGCTTTTGTTGATGTTCATCTTATATTTTCCTTTCAAGACACTGCCCATTCCATTCAACTGCTCTTCCAAGTCCTTTGCTGTCTCTGACAGAATTACAATGTCATTGGCGAACCTCAAAGTTTTTATTTCTTCTCCATGGATTTTAATACCTACTCCGAATTTTTCTTTTGTTTCCTTTACGGCTAGCTCAATATACAGATTGAATAACATCGGGGAGAGGCTACAACCCTGTCTTACTCCTTTCCCAACCACTGCTTCCCTTTCATGTCCCTCGAGTCTTGTAACTGCCATCTGGTTTCTGTACAAATTGTAAATAGCCTTTCGCTCCCTGTATTTTACCCCTGCCACCTTTAGAATTTGAAAGAGAGTATTCCAGTCAACATTGTCAAAAGCTTTCTCTAAGTCTACAAATGCTAGAAACGTAGGTTTGCCTTTCCTTAATCTTTCTTCTAAGATAAGTCGTAAGGTCAGTATTGCCTCACGTGTTCCAGTGTTTCTACGGAATCCAAACTGATCTTCCCCGAGGTCAGCTTCTATTAGTTTTTCCATTCGTCTGTAAAGAATTCGTGTTAGTATTTTGCAGCTGTGGCTTATTAAACTGATTGTTCGGTAATTTTCACATCTGTCAACACCTGCTTTCTTTGGGATTGGAGTTGTTATATTCTTCTTGAAGTCTGAGGGTATGTCGCCTGTTTCATACATCTTACTCACCAGATGGTAGAGTTTTGACAGGACTGGCTCTCCCAAGGTCGTCAGTAGTTCCAATGGAATGTTGTCTACTCCGGGGGCTAGTTCCGACACAGGTCTTTCAGTGCTCTGTCAAACTCTTCACGCAGTATCGTATCTCCCATTTCATCTTCATCTACAACCTCTCCCATTTTCATAATATTGTCCTCAAGTACATCGCCCTTGTATAGACCCTCTATATACTCATTCCACCTTTCTGCTTTCCCTTCTTTGCTTAGAACTGGGTTTCCATCTGAGCTCTTGATATTCATACAAGTGGTTCCCTTATCTCCAAAGGACTCTTTAATTTTCCTGTAGGCAGTATCTATCTTACCCCTAGTGGGATAAGCATCTACATCCTTACATTTGTCCTCTAGCCATCCCTGCTTAGCCATTTTGCATTTCCTGTCGATCTCATTTTTGAGACGTTTGTATTCCTTTTTGCCTGCTTCATTTACTGCATTTTTATATTTTCTCCTTTCATCAATTAAATTCAATATTTCTTCTGTTACCCAAGGATTTCTACTAACCCTCGTCTTTTTACCTACTTGATCCTCTGCTGCCTTCACTACTTCATCCCTCAAAGCTACCCATTCTTCTTCTACTGTATTTCTTTCCCCCATTCCTGTCAATTGTTCCCTTATGCTCTCCCTGAAACTCTGTACAACCTCTGGTTCTTTCAGCTTATCCAGGTCCCATCGCCTTAAATTCCCACCTTTTTGCAGTTTCTTCAGTTTTAATCTACAGCTCGTAACCAATAGATTGTGGTCAGAGTCCACATCTGCCCCTGGAAATGTCTTACAATTTAAAACCTGGTTCCTAAATCTCTGTCTTACCATTATATAATCTATCTGATACCTTTTAGTATCTCCACGGTTCTTCCATGTATACAACCTTCTTTCATGATTCTTAAACCAAGTGTTAGCTATGATTATGTTGTGCTCTGTACAAAATTCTACCAGGCGGCTTCCTCTTTCATTTGTTAGCCCCAATCCATATTCACCTACTACGTTTCCTTCTCTCCCTTTTCCTACTGATGAATTCCAGTCACCCATAACTATTAAATTTTCGTTTCCCTTCACTATCTGAATAATTTCTTTTATTTCATCATAAATTTCTTCAGTTTCTTCGTCATCTGCAGAGCTAGTTGGCATATAAACTTGTACTACTGTAGTAGGTGTGGGCTTCGTATCTATCTTGACCACAACAATGCGTTCGCTGTGCTGTTTGTAGTAGCTTACCCGCATTCCTACTTTCCTATTCATTATTAAACCTACTCCTGCATTACCCCTATTTGATTTTGTGTTTATAACCTTGTAGTCACCTGACCAAAAGTCTTGTTCCTCCTGCCACCGAACTTCACTTATTCCCACTATATCTAACTTTAACCTATCCATTTCCCTTTTTAAATTTTCTAACCTACCTGCCCGATTAAGGGATCTGACATTCCACGCTCCGATCCGTAGAATGCCAGTTTTCTTTCTCCTGATAATGACATCGTCTTGAGTAGTCCCCGCCCGGAGATCCGAATGGGGGACTATTTTACCTCCGGAATATTTTACCCAAGAGGACGCCATCATCATTTAATCATACAGTAAAGCTGCATGCCCTCGGGAAAAATTACGGCTGTAGTTTCCCCTTGCTTTCAGCCGTTCGCAGTACCAGCACAGCAAGGCCGTTTTGGTTATTGTTACAAGGCCAGATCAGTCAATCATCCGGACTGTTGCCCCTGCAACTACTGAAAAGGCTGCTGCCCCTCTTCAGGAACCACACATTTGTCTGGCCTCTCAACAGATACCCCTCCGTTGTGGTTGCACCTACAGTACGGCTATCTGTATCGTTGAGGCACGCAAGCCTCCCCACCAACGGCAAGGTCCATGGTTCATTGGGGGGGGGGGGGGGGGGAGAAGGACAGGTATACACTCGCACACACAGGCCTGTGGTCTGTGTGCGGATGGGTGTGTGTGTGTGTGTGTGTGTGTGTGTGTGTGTGTGTGTGTGTGTGTGTGTGTACCTGTCCTTTTTCCCCCCCATAAGGTACGTCTTTCCACTCCCGGGATTAGAATGACTCCTTACCCTCTCCCTTAAAACCCACATCCTTTCGTCCTTCCCTCTCCTGCCCTCTTTCCTGATGAAGCAACCTCGGGTTGCGAAAGCTTGAAATTTGTGTGTGTGTTTGTGTTTTTTATTGTGTCTATCTACTAGCGCTTTCCCGTTTGATATATAGTGTTCTCTCAAATATCTACACAACCTTTGCAGGCTGACCGTGTTGCAATGACTTTACATATTGTTTAATACAAGGGAGAGTAAAAAAAATATGTACACATTTCATTATACAGTGTATATAAATAAAATTGTCTCAACCTATAAGTGATTTTTCAGCACAGTCTTCTCTTCAATGCTCTTAATCCAGCAGTCCACAAGCTTATGTATTTCTACCAAGAAGGTGATTTACACTTGATCACTAAAACGTTTTTGCACTGTTTTCTGCACTTTCACATGTGAGGAAACTTAGTGACTTCACAAAGCATTCTTGAGTGCCCCAAACAAGTGAAAGTTGGAAGGATTGAACTCTGGGTGGTAAGGAGGGAGTTCAGCACCTCAGAACTCACCTTCTTGATGGTTTTAATGGTATAGTGAGCTGTGTGTGGGCAGCCATCGCAATGCAGCAGCAACACTTGGTGCAACAACAGACCTCATTGTTTGCTATGAATTGCTGCCATTAACTTGTTCCCAAACAATACACCCTGGAAATTTCGTTTGATGATGTTTGCTTATCGTTTATGCTCTCTGTGTCTCAAAAAAAAGGTTGCATAACCTTTGACATCAAAGGCAAAGTCCTGGATCTTGTTAGGCTTCAGTGATCCAGGTTGTGTCCATTCCACACACTGACACTCTAGTTTCATCACCGATGACTAACTGTGTCAAAAGTGAACCTCCACCTCTGATGAAATTAAGTCAAGCGAGTTTTGGCAGATGTCACCGTGTTTGACATTGAGTTCTTCCGTAAGCTGTCTTACCCACCACCCTGAAATGGTTTGATATGCATGACCGTGACTGATTTCCAAAGGTGACACTACCACTTCAATTGTAGCTAGCTTCTAAAATTCTCACTTGAGCTTGCCAAATGTTCTGGGACCATGGTGAAAGTTGATGGGCTGGCTGGTCCCTCTTCGTGCCCGACTTCCTTTGGGCCACTTCCAAAACACTGTTGCTCTGTCCTGTTATTGTGCTGAAAGTCATTGTAGCACATTTTATCCCTCTGACCAAAGAAATAGTTGTTGCTCATTGTTCCTCCTTGTCCAAACTAATGGAGTGGTGCATATTTTTACTGACGGACTGCAACTCAAGTTGTCGGGGATGAAATGGCATGTATATGACTACAGCATAAACAGTAGTAGACATGCATGTGGAGACGGCAGTATGAGAGTTGTGAAGGTGTTACGTGATGAAAGTGTCTCATTCTTAAATAAGGCTATGTGCTAAGGTGCAACATTTCTGCAGTGTCCCTTTGAAAATTGCCAAAGGCCAAAATTGCCATTGTAGACTTAAAATTGTTTTATTTAACAATTCAAAGGAAAGAAGTTATGTATTACTATAACATCCAGGGAAAAGTAGTTGGAAACTATTTGATCAATTTATAGACCACACTTTATAAATTTCATGGTCTGTATTATTTTTCTTAACATGTACATTACAGAAAAAATATAAACCTTAAGAAGGATGCTTAACATCAGCAATTACTGAGAAAATATTGTGTGTAATGGCGCTGAATTTACTAAGAAATAGCTAATTAAAATTAATGATGCACCAGAACACAGGGTTTTTGCCATTGAGAACAAAATTGTCGTGCTTCTTTATCATGTTTGTTTTTGTAAATACAGTATCAAAGTAGACTTCCCTGATGTTAGCAGCTTTCCTTAGATCATGGTAGAATTTGTGAAATGCTGGTGCAGTGAATTCCAAGAGAACCAGGAAGTCCAACTTTTGTTTCTTTCGGATAATTCATATGCAGCTTCATTGAAAGTAGAAGTTCGTGGTCTATTATTTCTAATGACAAGGTCTGCAATGCCACCATCAAAATACCAGCAAAATGAGTGTTCTTGGTTTGCCCAGCACATGTCTCCGAGGGCATGACTACAGCCTTTACTTCAGTTTTCAGTTCCTGTGTCATGTATTGAAATAACAAGATTCTAATCTTTTGTTCCTCTTGCTTCCAAGCCTTTGTCACAAAGAAACAGATTGTTTGGTCAGTACAGTCCTAGACGGTGATATTAATGCCATTGGTTGAAAGCCACCAAATTCTGTACAAGAACTGTTCTCTTAGATTGGTGTGTTTGAGAGATAAAGTTCTATCTGTAATGTGTATTCATTAGTTGGCAGTGCAGTGCAGTCTTGTTGCAGATAGTGTCTGTATCAGTTTTAAGATTCATAAGATTCATGATATTTTCTGTATCACTTAAAAAAACTATTTTGACAAATTTTCCTTGTCACTGAGCCTCTCTTAAAATCAATGATTTGCAGATATCAGTTTTCAGTTATTCATACTTAATGTGGTATGCAAGTGCATAAATCAATCGTTTTCATTTCGTATTCTTATCCATTTCATTTAATTTAATTCTAAAAAACCAGTCTAATAATGTACTGTTCTGTTATGGTTGTCTATCTTATAGCATTATAGATGTTTCTTCTTTCTGCATTCAGCCAGTGGTACACTCCCCTAAGTTGGCACAACAGTTTCCCTTCCTTTCCTCTTGGCCTGAATTACACAAAAGCTTTCATGAATGCCTTATTCCTCTAATTCTCCTATTCACTCCCTTCAAATCACACTTTGTTTTCCCTCTCTCATAGTAAATGTATTCTGTAAATCTGTGTTTTTACCATTCATATAAATAGTAATATCTGTATAAAAGAGTTACTACATTCTAAATTTTCTTCTTGAGGACGTTTAACTTAAAAGTTCTTCCTTCATTTGTTGGGCACCCATACACATCCTTGTGAAGCTCAGGTGAGAGAGCACCGAGCGATAGAATCACTCAAATGCCATGGTTAACAATCTCTTCAAAGTATGAATCCCATTGAAAATTTCTGAACCAACTGCCAAGAACACAGTGCTCCCAGAGATTTTCCCAGGCTTATAGATTGCTGCCCTTGAGGAGGGACAAGATGTTCCTAATGAATGCCTCAATCTCATTAAATCTGAATCGTCCAAGTCCAAAGCAGTATATTAGTTGAGTGACCATGTTTGTTTTTTCTATTCCAGTAGTACAGAGTGCATGACTGTATATCTGGCTCACAAAGGCAAGATTGCAGAGTATCTAGTATAAATGGTTCAAATGGCTCCAAGCACTATGGGACTTAACATCAGAGGTCATCAGTCCCCTAGACTTAAACCTAACCAACCTAAGGACATCACACACATCCATGCCCGAGGCAGGATTCGAACCTGCGACCGTAGCAGTCGCGCGGTTCCAGACTGAGCACCTAGAACGACTCGGCCACCGTGGCCGGCTATGTAGTATATTCCAGTGCATTATACAGCACCTGAAATTGGAACCAGTTGCAGGTTGCCTATCTAATGGCTTCCAGGGCAGCAAAAAATTGTTTTTCAGTATTTTTTGTAATTATTGACCAAATTTGAAAATTTAAAATGCTGTCTCAATCTCTCATTAAGAGGTATAGGTTAGGTTAAAAGTTTGACGCAGTAAGACAAATATTATAATTAGAAACTGTTTTGAGTCTGTGTAACTGATGGTGTGCAAATACCATGACTTGATTCGTCCAGTATTCGAGAACAAGAGCACTTAGCAACTTGCAACAAACTTGACATGCAATTTCAAACCATTATGAAATTGTTCTTGCGACACTCCACACAAGAACATGGATGAATGTTGACGGATCACTAGATTTTTGCTGTTCATTCAACAAACTTCAGCACCAGCCACGAAGTTATAATTTATTACTTCTTTACTTTCCGCAAAACAGTTTGCAGACAGTACCACATGTATCTTTGGATTTGTGAGTAAAATTATATCATTGTATGACACACAGTTTAGGAGATATGATGTAAACATTTTATTTTATTTATTTAATCATATGGTGTAAGACAAGATTAAACCTTGGAAGTCTGTGTTTTTCAACCAATTACTTAAGCTGGGTGTGAGAGTTAACAAGTCATTGGGAATTCCAGGGTATGAATGAAGTGGACAGTGTTGGACTAGATGTTCAATTGTCTGCTCTTCTTGGTTAGATTCACACATTGGTGAACTGATCTAGTCCCATTTGTACCTGAAGTAGCTACAACAACCATGTCCAGTCCTTAACCTGTTGAGGTGGCACCAGAGGTTCCTTGGTAGGTCAGAACTGTTTGGCTGCTTTGTGGGATCAAGGTGATGGGCTCCTGTTCCCAATGTTTTCATTGACCATTCATGCTTCCAGCTTTCATTTAGATCAAAACCATCCGCGATGAGTTGTCCTGCAGTAACACTTGCTGGTCTTCTTGATCGCAATCATTGTTGTGGCGGATGACAGAATTCCTGGTGTGGTGGTGGAGAAGGTGATGCAGAGATTTTCTTGGCCTCCCTCAGTAGAGCTTATTTTTGCCTTAAGTGAGGTGGTGGGATCTTACTCAATACAGGTAACCAGTGCCATGAGGTTGATTTGATGGAACCAGTAATGCAGCGCATAGTCAGGTTCTTTTAAAGAATCAGGTGGTTTACTGGTGTGTGTATAAGGTATAATTGCTCATTTGGTTGCAAAATTTTATTGACCAATACAACTTGGAAACCTTAATCATGTAAGATTAATATGTCTGGTGATATATTTGATTCTTATATAATATTAATTTGATTTTGGCTTGGTGGCTACACTCATAGATATCATATTGTAAATACGGAGATCAGGTTTTGATGCCCATTACATTCTGAGAATTTTTACCCATTCGTGTGACTTGTCTGCCCATACTTTCCAAATGTGAAACACTATAACCATAGTTGGGATTTCCTGTTAAACAGTACACTGTTACTTGCTGGGAAATCTTCCGGGTCATGTCCATGAAACTTTTGTGGAAAAGTTTCTTTGACCATGACCATACAACACAAAAGATTTAACAGCAGCTAAAAAAACCAGTCGTGAAAATGTTTGTTGTATGATCTGGTCATTAGCTGATCATAAGTATGCAGACACCCCCCAGTGATGACCACTAGATGCCACAGGAGGTGGAAAACCAGTATAAAAGGAGACATTGAGTATTAGGTAGTCAATAGAGAAACAATAGCAGCAGAATGGATCAGTCAGGAGATCTTAGAAAGTTTGAATGTGGAGCAGTCATTGGGTAACCGATCCATTATTGATACTTCAACCCTTTGAAAGCTGCCCAAGTTGATCGTTGATAATTTGATGGTTGAAGTGGAAAGGTGAAGGAACAACCACAGTTACATCAAGACTGGGAGACCTCAGGTACTGGCTGATACGATCCGTCAAACAATTAGAAAGAATAGGGTACAATGGTCAAGCTTAAAAAGAATAAGGTACAGCGGCCCAGCAGCTTTTCATAAGCCACACATTTCTGTAATCATTTCTGAGTGGTGTAGAGACACACCATGGGACAGTAGTTGAGTGGAAATGAGTGTTTGGAAGTGACAAATCATGCTAGACCTGTGGCTTTCCAGTGGAATGATTTTGGTGTGGCTAATGCCAATGGAACAGTACTTGCCAACATGTGTGGTGGCAACATTGCAGTACGAAGGAGGCGGTGTTACAGAATGTGGGTGTTTTTCATGGTTAGGGTATGGTTTCCTTATTGCACTTGAGAAAACAGTAAATGTGGGAGGGTATGAGCACATTTTACAGTATTGTATACTGCATATAGAAGGGAACATATCAGAGACTAGATTATTTGTATCAGCTTGAAAATGTGCCCTGTCATAAAGCAGCGTCTGTGAGGCAATGGTTGTTAGACAACAGAATTCCTGAAATCGAATGGCTTGCTCAGATTCCCAGTCTGAACTCCTTAGGGCCGAGTTAGAATGTCGACTTCTCCCTTGACTTCGGCATCCAATCTTCTCTGGTTTTGGCTCTTGAGGAAGAATTGGCTGCTAGTCCTTCTTTGACATTCACATTCTTCTTGGAAAATGTCCCTAGTAGAGTCCAAGCCACGATAAAGGCAAGGGGTGGACACTTCTCATATTGGTGTCCATCAAAATTGGCAGTGAAGAGAGAACAGGAATCTTTCAGTGTGTAGTTTAGTTAGATTTGCTGAAATGAAATTAATGGGTATTGCAGTGACGTGAAATGACGTTAGTGTAAACTGTTAAGGAATGCTAAGCCCATAATGCGATTGCATTCGGGAAGACGACGGTTCAATCCTGCGTCCAGCCATCCTGATTTAAGTTTTCCGTGATTTCCCTAAATCGCTCCAGGCAAATGCCAGGATGGTTCCTTTCAAAGGGCATGGCCAACTTCCTTCCCCATCCTTCCCTAATCTGATGAGACCGATGACCTCGCTGTCTGGTCTCCTCATGCAAAACACCCCCCTCCCTCCAATAATGCGATTAATTTATAAGGAATAGATGGATTGATTGCCAAAAGCAGAAAATTTTGACATTTATCCCAGTCAAAAATTTGTTTTACCTATCATAACATATTTATTGCAAGTTTCATTGGTGGCTTCAGATGCAAAATATTGCTTAGAAATGATTGCATGTAGTAGCCACAGTGACGAGGGTAGTGTCAGCTCCACACTGAAGCAAAGTTTGTATTCCACTTTTTCCAAGTGAGGTGGCAGATTTCCTAATCTGTCTGTAAAAGCACTCAGTTTATCTGCATAACTTACTTTTATCTATTTAAAGATATTGTGAAGTGAAGAATCATGTGACAGTGGTTTACAGTAGACCAATTTTTTTCAAGCTAATTGCATGAAAATTTGATATCCTTTATTTTATTTTATACATTGCAGATATTCATAAATGATAAATAAGATACGTGGGCCAGTATAACCCATGTCTGGAAATTACAGTTTTGACACATGTAACTATCTAGATACTGTATTAAATACCTAAACTTACCAGTTGTGCTGGCAGTAATAAGAATGAGTGAGGGGATTGTGAGAATTAAAAAAAAAAAAAAAAAAGTTCCAGTTGCAAGTGTAGTATAGTTTTATAGTCATTACTATTTTTAAAGGCCACTCACATAAGTACCTAATCTTAAATGCTAAGAAGAGAATAATTTACACTCTGATCTTATGGTACTGCTGTAAGAGCCATATAGTGGCTGTAACATACTGTATGTGTTCATCTTTGCAGTACTAGTTGCACCGTATATACACTAAGGTCTTTCTTCAATTATCCGGCTAATTTTAACAGATGGTGCTACTGTGCATTTTATTGTGTACTGTGTTTTTGAGTCGTCAACCCTCTGTGAGCACTGCATTTATGGACATGGCCCTGTGCACAAGGTGCTTTTTGACTTAAAATGTTTTATTTATGAAAAACCTTTATGTAATGTACTACATTTTATCTACATGACAATTTGGCGTGAGGTCTAACTCAAAATGAATACATTTCGCAACTCATGGTATGAGATATATCCCGTATAAAAGCATTATGTTATAGATTTGGAGATGATAGTAAAGTCTGCAAAACCAATTGTTTGTTCGTAAATAAAGATACATTTGTGTGATCTTGGATTTAGAAAGCTTTTACCAAGTAAAACGGATCGTTTGTAATTTCTCAGCATGAGAAAATTTAGTCATATTAAATTTATTGGGAAGATTATTGTCTACCTATCCTTACAGTGATCTCGGTGCATTGTCCTTTTTTATTTTTATTTTGTTGAATATATGTGCAGAATAGAAGCATTATGTAAAACACACACACACACACACACACACACACACACACACACACACACACACACCTTTGTAATAATGCTGCAGTTTTAGTAATGAGGAAGAGAACGAACAACCGTTTTATACTTGGAATCTTGTCAGATCAGATGTAATCAATAACTTTTGTCTCCTACTTAAATACTTGGTTATCGCTATTCATGCAAATGAGCTACCTACTCAGGTTGATACAAAAACAGTCCATACAAAAACAGTCCCTTGTGTATTTGAGAATTTATGCATGTGGAAATGTGAGTAAATAAATTTTCTTCAGTCGTGCCCTTGCTGGAGGAACCATTCCAGCATTCTCTGGAAATTATTTAAAAATTTAAAAAAAATGGATCAGGATGGCTAAACAAAGCAAACTCCAACATCTTGAGTGAGTGTTCTGTGTCTTTCAGTTAATCCTTGTTGCAAAGTGTTCTTTTGATCATACACAATTTGCCCAAAACAACTTATGTTATAAAACTCAATTTTGCACTGCTGTACTGCACACGCTTTGGACACCCTCCGATGATGACACGTCAACAACAAACGTGCTGCTGTGGCCCTTCCACTCGCTCCAGTCTGTTCAGAAAGGTGACTTCCGGTCCCATGCGTGTTTCTGTGTCGTCTCTTCATTCTGTGTGGGAAAATGAGTCAGCATCCCTCCATGATGAGGAATGTTGATCTCAGAAAATGGGAAGATAGTACTGCCATCCACATGATTTTCTTGGTAAAAGCTTTACATTGTGGTCATGTATTGTAATGTGACAGGATGTTGCAATTGGTCTCTTTTGTTATTAACCCCTACTTGAAGTCCAGTAAGTAATCTTTGATAGTATACATTGCTTATGAAGTATGTTTTGGTTGCCTTTTTGAACAGATTAATTTTAATAATCCTTTTGTCATCTTGGCCAATTTTTTATTCCCTAATAGAAAATTCTTCTTTAAAATTTTTCTCTCGTTGTCATTAGTAAATATAAGTCCAAACTGGTTAGTGTTCTGTGATTGTCTTGAACTATTTGTGAAATACTTTGTTGCGTTTTCTGTGGCTGAATGTTGGTAAAAATTGTGAAAAGTATTCATTTATTGAAACATATTGGGAAATTAAAGCTAATCATGTATATGACTTTTTCAAGTCATTGTGTATGTGAGAATACCATCTTGAGCTGTTGTTCAGATTCCACATTAAACTTTTAGGTCACCTCCACTTCATGAACTAGTCACTGGACTCGGTGAGGAAAAGCATGCCATTTCTTGGGACCATTTTTTGTATCGAAATTCGAATCTTGGACAAACCTCCGGGCTTAGTGTCTGCTTCACTTGGTCTCTAACTGTTCATAATAAAGCATAACATTCAACCTTTGCAGAATTTTAAAGGTCAGCTAGCATGTTAATTTAATCAGATATGTTTCCGTCTTCCATAGTCTGTGTTTATATCAGCAACTTTTTACAAAAACAGTATTTTTTATTCTAACTAGACTGTTAGTTTCAGCTCAAAGAAGATATTAATACATTTTCTTCTAATTTCAGGCAGCAATCAAAGGACTGCAAATGGGTGGAATGGATATCGTCTCCATAACAGACAGCACCCCAGTCTCATGGAATCCACCTCGACCACGGAAGCAAAAGAAACTGTGATTGCATGTTTGTGTCCTAGTAAAAGACTCCAGAAAATGTTTGTGTTGTGATTTACTTTCATGGTTTATCTATGCTATTTTTTTGACGGTGATAAAGGAAATTAAATGTGTAAAAGCAGAGAATACTTTGTAATAACAGAATAGTGCCTCATGACAGTTGTTGTGACATTATTTTTAAAAAAAAACCAGTCTTATCTCAGTACAAAGGGGCCCTTTTTGTACCGCTTATACGCAGTGAGAAGTGGTTTGTCATTAATTTCATGAATTAAACTCTGGCTCTTTTATTCAAGGGACCTGAAATATCTGTTTATCACGACGATTTTATTGGAATATAGCGAGAAAATGCTGTTTTCTCGTCGATCAGCAATATCTGGCTGCCCCCAGTTAATTATTCAGTTTAAACACGCGAGAAGAGGTTAGCTTTGCTATTTATCGTCACAGGAACGAAATTCAAATGTCCCGCACTTGTCAGAGGCTGCATTTTCTCGGCACGGACGATTTTAGGGAGAACTCAGTTCAAGTCTGGCACGTAACGCGCGCTTGGAACTCTGGGTACAGTTCCTGTGAAGAAGGCAACATGGCTGCCAGTGCTACATCGGGGATAGGTGTTGAATAAACCTGTGCGTATTAACTTGGCTGTCGATTCAAGCTGCTATATGTTGTTGAAGACCCATTATATTGTAATTTCAACGTTCTATATTTTTATTAAATTTCTTGGTGGAATTATACGTCGTGCTGGAGACGAGGTACAATTTTCCCCAGTGGACACGATATACTGCCTTTCAAGATGGCAGCAAATTTACTTTGACGAATTCGCACGAAGATACCAGCACGCTTGCGGTTAATTTAGTTGTTTATTTCGCGCATTAGCCTCTTCGGTGCGAATTTAGTAATGTAAATTACATTACTTTATATATTTCACCGAAACACTTGAAGAAATATTGAGATTCCACGTATTCAAGCAGAACGAAACATGCGACAGGTAAGACTCAGTTATCGGTAAACAGCATTATAATTATAGAACTACTCGAAAGTATTTGCATATTTTTATAATTTACTGTCTGTGTAGAAACCATATAACTGTTGGAAAGTGAAATAAGGTGCTTCAGCCGAACTGTCTGTCTACTTGTTTCTCAGTGGGTTTTTAAAGAACGATTTTCGTAATTATTGACAAAATTATTGGACGACGCGCAAATTAAAATGTTTCTGCGTAATCCTAGGCTATTTCTCGAGACCTGCGGTACCAAATCTTTGCAACTTATAGCCTCTTTGAAGAGTAATTCATAATGTTTTATATGGTCATGACACCCATGCTTCATTGTTTACAAACTGTAAACACAGTTAAAACGGTATTAATAAAAGGTGTTCCACCAATTACTTTAGATATTTTGGTAGCGAAGGTTTATAGTAAGTGATGGAGAGCAAAACTTTGAAAATCTGAGATGGACCCTTTTTTGCAATTTTAGCTTGAAATATGACAAACCTTGAGGTGGCCAGGTGTAGTAAACATGCCCTGTATGTACAGATTGTACCATGTATAGAAACTGCGCAATTTGAATAGAGCAAGATAGCTTTTGCATGAATGTGTGAAATCTTTTGGGCATATCTCCATTTCTTACATGAAACAATACATATTACTGTGGAATTGTACATTCAGTTATAAGAAGTTAGGAAGTGATGTAGTGTAAGACAGAGCAGGGCACAAAGACAAACTTTAGTATTAGTATCTTATATTATCATGTGTATTAAGTGAATTCCATATTACCTTGTCTGAACAGTGTATACTAAACTTTTTGTGAATTAATCACAGCACAAGTGATCAATAGAAATGAACTAAGCCGTATCAAACAGTGTTGCTGTTTGTTTTTTTTATCCAGAAGACTCCATTTTTAATTTGCCTATTAAGATCAGTGCTGAAAAGGCTTCTTGTGTTTGTGCAACTGAATCTAATCTGAAGTGTTTATTGGTCACACTTTGTTGTACTGTGTACATATGTGTGTATGGAACCAATAAATTTAAGGTTGTGTGGAGCAATCTCAATAATCAGCAGATTTACTTTTCTCTTTCTAAATAAAGTGCTTTTAATACTTTGAGAAGATTGGTTTATATATACACTGTACCTTATTTAAATAAGTGAAACTAGTAATAATCTTAGAATTGTTTTCTAATGCACTCAACCAAGAATGTCATGAAACTGGAATCAGCAGGAAACTGAAGTGCAAACTGTTTCAGGATGGGTGTTACATATATTAGTTTCACCATATCAGGTTTTTAATTTTAGCTTTTCACAATTAGTAACACAAGTGTTTGGAATCTTAAGACTGAGTTTAAGATGCAGTGTGATACATTACAATCTTGCAGGATATTATTCTGTCATTGAGTCTATTACATCCCTCCCTTGTAGCTCATTTTGTTGAGAGTATGCAGTGAGATACTGTTACATCTAAGGAAAGTAGGGTCTTACACATAACAGGTCACTAAAATAGCTGTAATGTGGAACCAAAATTTGATTACAGTTACAAGTCAATACAGTATTTTGAGTCTGCAAATACACATTCTTGAGGAGCTAGGGTCATAATTGCTTTGACTCCTTGACTTGATATTTTCAGTGGTTTTCTAGATTACTTGAGTGCTGGAATGATTTTATAACTATGAACTTTTAGGCATGCAGTCTCCAGTAATTGTGCTATATGAATATGCTTCAAAATGTAATTTTGTACTTACCAGTAACATCAGGTTCAGCACATTTAGTAACAAGAATTTTTATTCATGTACATTAAACTTTTTTCGGGTACTTTTTTATGCATAATGTGGATTTGGCTAAAGGCACCCCTTTCGAGTCAGCACGATATTCCCTAGATATTGGGTTGGGATTGAATCCACTCCCTGGAAACAAGATTTGAACAGCGTTTTTCGACACTGTCTTATATCTGAAGTTGAATATCTTTTATGGGGTGAATGAAATAGGAATACATTTTACTGTTGTTTCATACAAGAAAATGTGAAATTACATTCAGAAGAGAGCCAGTGGAATTTCTGACAGGTAGGTTGGCTTCTTACCCTGTAGATTATATTCACTGGAAACATTGATATGGAATAAATTAAATGGTTACACAAATATTTGACAATGTGTTGGCCATTTACCTCTTTGTAATTGAGTACACGTCTTTTCAAGAATTCGTCAATCATGCTGGTATTATTAAGGGGAAATAACTTTTGAAAACACTTTTATAAGCCATTTTATTTCCATGGGCAGATCATTAATATTATTATGTATTATTTCTTTCTGTGCAAAAGTTATATTCACCAGTGCAGATCTTTTTTCCTTCTAGTGTTTTATTTATGAATCTGTGTGGATGGTTAATATTCCTAATTGTTTGAACAGATGCTTGCAGGATTTGTGCTAACCCCACATACAATTCACGATCCTTTCTTTTGTTTTTTTTTTTTATGTTCTCACTTTTGGAAATTATTCTCAAGGCAAAAAATAGCTGGCCCTAACATTGTTTTAAGTCCTGTCATGTGGCTTTTTACAGTTTCTTTTCATCAGTATGAGTACCAGTAACTTTACAAAGGAACTTTTTTGTTGTACACTATATAAATAGGTGAGCTTTTCTTATAGTAAAAAAAAAGTACCATTTATGAATATAAGTCATGTAAAACTGTTCTCAAAACTTAATATATTGTTCGTATGAAAGTATAAAAAGATAGAACAGTTCTTAATATAACTAATTTTTCATCTTTTGTTTTCCTACAAGCAACCTTTCAGAACTTTCTTTTAATGGCGATACAAAAAGCAGATTGTGATATTTTTAAATGCTGATTAGTACAGCATTACTACATCATTGGAAGATGAACTAGTTTCAAACAAACCTCGAACTCCTTTACACATTTAATATAAAGTGATGGAAAATGTGTCAAGAAATGTGTTTGTGCAGTTTTAAAATTCATTGCTATATAATTATGAAAGATTGATGACATAGTAGAATGGTAATTAAGGAAATGAGATCTGCTCAGGAATGGAGAACACATTGCATTGTTCTGTTTAGTATAGCAGCAACCCATGCAGATTGAGTTTCAGGACATCTAAATGGTGATACATTTTATGTTGAGTTATGTGGAATAGTCTCGATTGATCAGTGATAACCAAAAATTGATATCTGCCTCTTTTATTAATCCCCTGAGTGTATTATAGTGCTGAAATATTAAATTTTAAGGAAATGGATGTAGAAGTGCTTGGATTGTCAATGGGTTATTGGTTCAGCAGAGGCATGAATTCACAACATTCATGTCATTATTGATATGATAGTTTGTGTTTTGCAATTAGTGACCTCAGTTTTATAATCTCATTGATTAGAAGGGTGACACACATTACTATGCCAGAAATGCTTTAGCAGTTCAACGATCAGTTTTCATAATTTACACTGATTTTAAAATACATTTGTCATATACCTTGAGTTGTTGTCTGCCAAGAAATTACCAAAAATCATGACTTTTTATATGAAATTTGGGAACTGAGACTGCAGTGAATGTATATATGTAGGCTATTAACTTAAGCCATTAAAATGAAATGAGGCTTTATATTTATTTCACAACCACACTTTTTCTGTTGGTTTAAGAACTTAGCCTGCAAAAGGTGAGGTGTTGAAAATGCGACCCTCGTATCTGTGGTTCATTATTTATAATGAATGTGTAATTATTTTTACTTTCAACAGCATTAAAGCTGTAAACATAGAAAACTGGCGTTGAATTTTCACATGTCATTTCTGTAGAGAAATATCAGAGGCAAACCTATTGATACCTGTAGTTTCTGCGTAGGTCAACAATTGGAAGCTTGTGATTGTGAATAGCTGCTATCAGAAAAGTCATTATAATTGTTATAGTGTACAGATTCCCAACAGGGAACTTCCTAACTATGATTTGAAACATTTGGGTCATGTTATTCTGACACCTAACAGTAAAAAAAAAATTAAAAAAAATAAAAGTGGTTCATAGTTTATGGAAGATTTAATGTTAATTTTCTGTATATAAGAAATTAATTTGAAAAGGATACTCAAGACTTAAAAGCTAAATTTTGCTGTTAATTTTCCCACCAAGATTGTGCAGTAAACCAGTATACTAATACACATCAGTTTTGTAGGTGAACATTTAATCGGTAACATGTTTATAAAGTGGTGAGTGACCCCTCAGGCGATGATGTGCAACTATACTCACTAATTTACTTACTTGGTTACAGTGGTGTGGTGCCATGGAAATTGTAGTAATTATTGAGCAAACAAATTTTCAGGGCATTATATGGAATTTGACTAGAAGGATGTGTGTAAAGTGGCAGATACCATTTCCAAATCGAATTTATTTATGTATGGGTTTCTATATTTAACAGTTGCTTTTCCAAAACAAAAAAAGTCTGGGAAGCTCTGGAACACAAAAGGAATTACTAGATAGGTAAGGAAATTGAAGTTGTTAGCCCCTTCATATCCAAATAACTACTGCAATCTACATTAATTTGAATCTTCGGTGTCCCTCTACAATTTTGCTACTGAGGGTAGAGCAAGGGGTAGCCCTAGGGACTCGCATTCAAGGGGACAATGGTTTGGACTTGCATCCAGTCGTCCTGATTTAGGTTTTCCATCATTTCCCTAAATTGCTTAAGGCAAATGCTAGGATGGTGACTTCGAAAGGGCACAGTTGCTTTCCTACTCCATCCTTCCCTAATCCAAGCTCCTGTTATCTCTTTGATGACCTTGTCTAAACACTAATAGCCGCCACCTCCACAATTTTTCTATTCTGTTCTTGTCTATACTTCTTATTGTCCACTTTTCACTTGTGTTCAAGGCTACACTGCAGGCAAATACCTTTAAAAAAGATGTCCGAACACTTAAATTTATATTAGGTGTTAAAAAATTACTATTTTTCAAAAATACTTTTCATGCTATAGCTAGTTTGCATTTTATATCCTTTACTTCAACCATCTTCAGTTATTTTGCTGTGCAAATAGAAAAACTGGCTACTACTGTTTGTGTCTCATTTCCTAATCCTAATTCCTTCAGCATCATCTGATGTAATCAGACTACAGTCCATTAACCTTGTTTTATTCTTGATGATGTTCATTTTATAACGCCTTTCCAAGAACACTATCTGTTCTGTTAAACTGCTCTTCCAGACATCTCTAACAGAATTACAGTGTCCTCTGCAAACCTTAAAAAGTTTTTACTGCTTCCCCTAAACTTTCTCCTTTTCTAAATTTCTCCTTGGTTTTCTTTACTGCTACTTCAATGTACAGATTGAATAACATCAGGGATAGGCCACAACCCTGTCTTATTCACGTCTCAACCACTGCTTTCCTTTAATGTCCCTTGAATCTTATATTTTCAGTCTGATTTCCTTGCAAGTTGTAATTAACACTTAGCAGGCTACTACCTGGGGATCGGCCGCTTTCCAGTCTGCTGCGCTTTCAGATACATGCCCCACCAGTTACGATGCCGCATTGGTCCGACAGTTGCCATCACAGCACGAGGGCACTACCACAAATGATCACATCGCTACCAGTGAGATGCAAGCATTCCCTCTCCAGAGTACCAGCAGTGGGTGTACTTACTTCAAATATTCACGTGCTCAGCCCCATTTTGTGCGTTTTCCAGTTGAATAACGTTTATGGACTTTTAAAATGGCCAGGGCTCAACATCTTCGGAGTAGATATTTTACTGAAGAGTGACAAGATTTGTAAATCTTTTGTATCTGTATATATTTCTACATTCAGATGTACTGTTAGCAACTGATGCTGCAACTACAGCAAGAAAGTTATGTATTATTTTTACTATTCGATATTAGGTCTAGAATAAATTAATATCTGTACACTCTGTTCATGAATGGCTTCAATTCCTTGCTCCTATATCTTCACAGTGCGCAAGGAAGTCATAATGCTACCTTCAGAATTTCAGGGAGTGTATTCCAGTTAACATTATCAAAAGCTAAATCAACGAAAGATACAAACATAGATTTGCCATTCGTTTGGCTGTCTTTTAAGATGAGCAGTAGAGTCAGTATTGCCTTGCATGTTCCTACATTTCTCCGGAACCCAAACTGGTCTTCTCCAAGGTTAGGTTCTACCAGTTTTTTCATTCTTCTGTAAATAATTTGCCAGTTTTCTGCAAACATGACTTTTTAAACTCAAAGTTCAGTAATTTTCACACCTGTCTTCTTTGGAATTAGGAGTATTACATTCTTGAAGTCAGAATACTTTTTCTTGCACCGTGAGGTGGAATGTTTTTGTCAGGACGGTCTTTGCCAAGACCCTCAATAGTTCCTGGGGGGATGTAGTCTAGCTTAGGGGCCTTGTTTTGGTTTAAGCATTGTAGTGCTCTGTCAAATTATTCTTGCAGTATCGTATCTCCCAACTCATATCCACTTACTTCCTCTTCTCTTTCTACAATATTGCCTTCAAATTTGTTTCCTTTTGATAGCCCTTCTGTGTGTTTCTTCCACTTTCTAGCTTTCCGTTCTTTGCTTAGTATTGGTCCTCCTTTTGACCTCACACTGTTTCTTTAATTCTCTCATCGATTGCATACTTCTACATCTTTTGCGCTTCTTGTCTAGCCATTTCACATTTCCTGTCACTCATTTTTTTACGTACATGTACATCCGTGTACCTTCTTTATTTGCTAAATTTGCAGATTTTCTTCTTTTGTCAGATCAAATGTGTTCTGCATTATCCAAGGATTTCTACTGGGCTTTGTCCTTTTGTCTATTTTGACCTTTTGCTGCTTTTACTATTTAATATTTCAAAGCTATCCATTCATTGTCTTTTGTATTCTTTTCCACTGTTTCAGTCAATCATTGTCTAGTGATTGCCCAGGACTCATCTCTGAAATTTCCAACCTCTTTGCATGTAATGTCTTCCGATTTAATCTACAGTTGTAGTGTAAATTGGGGTTGGAGTCCACATCTGCCCCTGGAAATGTTTTGTAGTTTAAAATCCACATATAAAACCTTCTTCCATGACGTTTTTGTACTTGCAATGAGTAAATTACACTCTGTGCAAAATTCTATTAAGTGGCTGCCCGTGTCTTCCCTTTCTGCTAGTCCATGTTCCCCTGCTATTTTTCCTTCACTTCTGTTCCCTCCTATTGAATTCCAGTCTCCTATCATAATTAAATTTTCATCTCTCTTAACTATCGGGATAATAATTACTGACCACCATCAATACTTAACTACTAGTCGGAGTTTCCTGCAGAGATTATGTATGCAACGATTGTAATATACCTCTCTCACACTAAGGTACTGGGATAACTCATCATTGAGAAAATAAGTATTTTTGGCTTGAAATTCTTGTGGACAGCTCTTTAAACAGTTACTTTTAGTGACAATAGCATCATAGATAATTTACTTCCGTACAAAGTTGGTTCTCATCAATCTCTCTCAGTTTAACAACTGTAGAAACATTCATAAATATAATACCAGAAGGAGGTGTTATTTAATTATAGTATCTTTGCTCATGTGGGGAATATTTCCAATTATTCATTTGTTAAAAATGGACACAATTTATTGAGTAAGTTTGTGTATTATGTTATGGGATCGGAAGGTGTAGATTTCTGCGTGTGATAACACAGAGTAACAGTGTCGGATTTACATTAAAGTAGTTCATTATTTTTTTGGCCAGTTTAAGTCCCCAGTGTTTGCAAGTTTCATGAATTACAGTACTTGCTCGAACAATCCCTTTATACGTACATATCTGCCCTCCTTAAAAATTTGTAAATAATTAATATTGAACTTTTAAAGATAGGTGTGACACCAGCCAGGGTTTATGTGGAATAAATTCTTCAGTGTGTAGTAATAAACTCTTCTGATTATTAGGGTGACTTAGTTTCATGCTGTCAACAACCCAGCAGCTTCAAGACTGATGCAGCCAGAAAGAAAGTCTCTTAAAGACTTCTGAGGGACTGTCTCTGTGATTGTTTTTGTTTGCACCTCTTTACAGAAATAAGATCAGATTGCAGATAGTGATGTAATTGTAAAAAGGTGACAATTCATTCTCATCATGTTCTGTTGATTCAGCAATAAAGAGGAGGATCTTCAGTAATGTGGCAAAAGTTGAGTTATACAATGAAGAGTGAGGCAGCTGTTAGAAACTCCATAAATAATCATCATAAAGCTATTTAGGGCTGTTCCAAGTAAGAGAATGGGTCGTTTTCCTATTTTAACATGTTTCACATTCCAAAATTTTCTATTGTGGCAGGAACACACTTTCTGCCACCATAAATGATATAGGCTGAAATATAATTTTAGTAAAATAAATTATAGAAATATTCTTTAGCATTGTGTAAATAATTAAAAATAGATGCTTGCCGGAATGGGACATGGGCCAAATATAAAAGCCATCTCTGGTAACACTGTATAAATATTATGTTACATTACACGAGTGGATACTAAAATTTTCTGTTGTTAAGTAAGTCAGTAGTCCAATCTACATTAATATTTTTTATTCTCAACTGTTATTTTAAAATCAAGACCATTTTTTGGCTGATCAATGGGACATTCAGTGTGATGGAGTAGGACTAGTACAAAACAGTTTCATTTTAACCTGTTTTACTTCGAAGATACTGATTTCCAACATGAACAATTTGATTCTCAAGCCAGAGAATGAAAATCTTTGCCGATGGCCAACAGCAGGTGAACCAAGAATTTAAAAAATATCTGACCTCGTTAATCTTGCAGTATTATGAGCTTTAAATGTATATTTGTTGATGAACTGAAGTGTCAGATACTAGTTTGCCAACTAACAAGAACTCATCTTTCAACCTAACCTTGACCTCTGGCAGTGCTACAGATCATTGTTACACCATCTAAGATTTCGTGTTCACTTTTGTTACCTTCACCAACTCGCAACCAAACTGTTAAGTTCAAACCTACCCTATAGTGGACACAGCTTATGAAGATTCCTAACACTTGTAGTGGTCTGGGCACAGCAGCTTCTTGCGTGTATCTCAATTAACCATGTAACACAGTTTCATAAACATCTCTGTAGCAACACTTCAGTGTTGTCTCAGTTATACGGATGACTATCTTTGCCTGAAACCGATAAATCTATGTAGCTGGCAGCGGCACTGCTGTCGTGGATCATCTTAAACTGTCTTGACTCTAAGCTACGGTTACACTACAGATAAGTCTGTCACCACAACCTACATCCCAAAAGATAATATAAGTTAGATGCAAAGCCAAAAGTGTCAGTTACTCTTCCTGTCTGTGCACACATGATGTACACATCGTTATGTTATGGGATAAAGCTGACATCTGCTATCGATAGTTTTAGTTGACCCAATTTGTAGTCTGTATTGTTCTTTCTTGTTAAACATCTGTTGTTTAAACTTGTCCTATGAAGTGCTTAAATGAGTTTTCAGTTGCAAATTTTATTTTTATCATCCATTCAACTGTTGCCTTTATTATTTAGTGTGTTCAGGAACCACTGTTGCAATTTTCCCTGAAACAAAGCTAAATTCAAAACTGTTTTTTTGTGATGGAATGCTCTTCATAAACTTCTGTGGAAGAGAATAGAGCTTCCAGACAGTGTACAGATGGATATCATGAATAGCTCCACCAAATAGAGACTTACGCTATTCAGCTTGATACATAGGACAAAAAATCATCACAGTTGATTTTTTTCCCCCATTCATGAAGACGCACTGCTTTTGTAACCTGATATTTTCCATCCAAAACCACATGCCACACCATGTTTCTGAGTTCGCCATTGTCTCCATCAACACTGCTTTCTTCTTCTTCGGCATTAAACCCCTCGATGGGCCTTGACATCCTCAGTAATCTTCTTCCATACATCTTTGTTCTGTGCCTTACTCTTCTATCCTCAGATCTCGATCTTGGTAAGTTCAGCTAACACACTGCCCAGCTATCTAGCTCCCGGCCAGCGCTTGCTTCTGTTGGAATACGGTCCGCCTTTAATTATTTGTTTGGGCCTCTTGTCATCCTCTCTGTATGTCCTAACCAGCATATTCCTTGAGATTTAATTAATTTCACTATATCATTTCCTTGTATAACTATTTCATCGTTTAGCTTATTCTTTAACCCTCTGCCTCTCTCACAGGCAGTTTCTTATATACCTGTAATTTGCATAGTAGGCTCTGTTTCCTGCTTCTTTCCTTTATTTATTATGTTGTCCTATAATATTCTCTCTAGTTAAGAGGACATCTTGGTAATTTAAGCAGCTGACAGCTTTTAAACATGTTATTAGAGACCTTTAGGTCAAGCAGTGTTCTTCTGGCCTTGAACATTACCACGTTTTGTCTAATTTCAGTTTACAGTAAATCCAATTTTTGCTCAGTTTCCATTATGCCATACATTTCTTAAGAGTGTTTACATCTCTTGCCACTATAGCAATATCATCTGCATATGCACATATCTAACTGGATATCATCATTATTGTTCTTCTCTTGTCCTTTCTTTCCCCACCAGACTCTGCAGTGCCAAGTTAAACAGGACTACAAAGGGGCCATTGTCCTCTTTCACTCCATCTGCAAAGTTAAAGCTCTTGGTCATTTTGTTGTTCACCTTTCCTTAACTCAGCTAAACTTCTTGTCACAGATGCCCAATTCTTTTAGTGCTTTATGCAATGCTGGCTTGGTAACAGCATTAAAATCTTGTTTGAAGTCAACAAACAGGACGTAGAGACTAGTGTCATATTTGTAAAATTTCTGCACTTTTTGTCCAATAACAAATAGCTGACCAGAAGTGCCTCTTTTTGACTGGAAACTACTTTGTATTCTGCAAGGATATTTTCATCACGCTTTTTTATTCTTTCATTCAGCACCATGGAAAAATTTTGTATGCTGTATTCAATAAAGTATTGCTCTACGATTTTCACAAGCTAACGTTTTCCTTCTTTCTTATTTAGATAGAACATACTGTTCAAGTCCTCAGACATCTATTCATTTTCCCATATATGTCATTTATTCGTGCATATACTTCACATGAGGTTGACTACCAAATTTTATATGTTTTGACACCATCTCATCTTTGCCATGTGCACAGTTATTTTTCAATTTGTATCACTGGCTCTACTTCTTGCATTGTTGGTCTTTCTGTTTCTTCCCTTTCTTCTTCTTGTGCGTCTATATTCTCCACCTGTTCTTGTGGATCTCTAAATGTCTGCTCTGGGCATATCTTCAAATGTTCTGCCCACTTGTGCTGTGTTTTTTTGTTCATCTCTATTTCTACATTTACACTCTGCAAACCTCGAGGTGGTTTCCTCCTATTCCATTCACATATGGAGCACGGGAAGAATGATCGAATGCCTCTGTGTGTGCAGTAATTACTCTAATCTTATCCTCACGATCCCAATGTGAGCGATATGTAGGGGGTTGTAGTATATTCCCAGAGCCATCATTTAAAGTTGGTTCTTGAAACTTTAATACTTTCTTGGAATAATTTACGTCTGTATTAAAGAGTTTGCCAGTTCAGTCCCTTCAGTATCTCTGTGACACTCTCCCAAGGACCAAACAAACCTGTGACCATTTGTGCTGCCTTCTCTGTTTATGTTCAGTGTCCCCTGTTAGTCTTGTTTGCTGCAGGTCCCATATACTTGAGACTTTTCTAAAACTGGTTGCACAGGTGATTTGTAAGCAAAATCCTTTGTAGACTGATAGCGCTTCCCTGGCACTTAACCAATAAACTGATGTATACCACCTGCTTTATCCACAACTGAGCCTAAGTGATCATTCCATTTCATACCCCTATGAAGTGTTACACCAGGTTTTGTATGAGTTGGCCAATTCCAACAGTGACTCACTGAATATCATAGTCATAAGATACTGAAAGAACCAGAGGTTGTACAGAGTTTCAGGGAGAGCATAAGGGAACAATTGACAGGAATGGGGGAAAGAAATACAGTAGAAGAAGAATGGGTAGCTTTGAGGGATGAATTAGCGAAGGCAGCAGAGGATCAAGTAGGTAAAAAGACGAGGGCTAGTAGAAATCCTTGGGTAACAGAAGAAATATTGAATTTAATTGATGAAAGGAGAAAATATAAAAATGCAGTAAATGAAGCAGACAAAAAGGAATACAAACGTCTCAAAAATGAGATCGACAGGAATTGCAAAATGGCTAAGCAGGGATGGCTAGAGGACAAATGTAAGGATGTAGAGGCTTATCTCACTAGGGGTAAGATAGATACTGCTTACAGGAAAATTAGAGTGTCCTTTGGAGATAAGAGAACCACTTGTATGAATATCAAGAGCTCAGATGGAAACCCAGTTCTAAGCAAAGAAGGGAAGGCAGAAAGGTGGAATGAGTATATAGAGGGTTTATACAAGGGCGATGTACTTGAGGACAATATTATGGAAATGGAAGACGATGTAGATGAAGATGAAATGGGAGATACGATACTGCGTGAAGAGTTCGACAGAACACTGAAAGACCTGTGTCGGAACAAGGCCCCGGAGTAGACAACATTCCATTGGAACTACTGACGGCCTTGGGAGAGCCAGTCCTGTCAAAACTCTACCATCTGGTGAGTAAGATGTATGAAACAGGCAAAATACCCTCAGACTTCAAGAAGAATATAATAATTCCAATCCCAAAGAAAGCAGGTGTTGACAGATGTGAAAATTACCGAACAATCAGTTTAATAAGCCACAGCTGCAAAATACTAACACGAATTCTTTACAGACGAATGGAAAAACTAATAGAAGCTGACCTCGGGGAAGATCAGTTTGGATTCCGTAGAAACACTGGAACACGTGAGGCAATACTGACCTTACGACTTATCTTAGAAGAAAGATTAAGGAAAGGCAAACCTACGTTTCTAGCATTTGTAGACTTAGAGAAAGCTTTTGACAATGTTGACTGGAATACTCTCTTTCAAATTCTAAAGGTGGCAGGGGTAAAATACAGGGAGCGAAAGGCTATTTACAATTTGTACAGAAACCAGATGGCAGTTACAAGACTCGAGGGACATGAAAGGGAAGCAGTGGTTGGGAAGGGAGTAAGACAGGGTTGTAGCCTCTCCCTGATGTTATTCAATCTGTATATTGAGCTAGCAGTAAAGGAAACAAAAGAAAAATTCGGAGTAGGTATTAAAATCCATGGAGAAGAAATAAAAACTTTCAGGTTCGCCGATGACATTGTAATTCTGTCAGAGACAGCAAAGAACTTGGAAGAGCAGTTGAATGGAATGGACAGTGTCTTGAAAGGAGGATATAAGATGAACATCAACAAAAGCAAAACGAGGATAATGGAATGTAGTCGAATTAAGTCGGGTGATGCTGAGAATATTAGACTAGGAAATGAGACACGTAAAGTAGTAAAGGAGTTTTGCTATTTGGGGAGCAAAATAACTGATGATGGTCGAAGTAGAGAGGATATAAAATGTAGACTGGCAATGGCAAGGAAAGCGTTTCTGAAGAAGAGAAATTTGTTAACATCGAGTATAGATTTAAGTGTCGGCAAGTCATTTCTGAAAGTATTTGTATGGAGTGTAGCCATGTATGGAAGTGAAACATGGACGATAAATAGTTTGGGCAAGAAGAGAATAGAAGCTTTCGAAATGTGGTGCTACAGAAGAATGCTGAAGATTAGATGGGTAGATCACATAACTAATGAGAAAGTATTGAATAGGATTGGGGAGAAGAGAAGTTTGTGGCACAACTTGACCAGAAGAAGGGATCGGTTGGTAGGACATGTTCTGAGGCATTAAGGGGTCACCAGTTTAGTATTGGAGGGCAGCGTGGAGGGTAAAAATCGTAGAGGGAGACCAAGAGATGAATACACTAAGCAGATTCAGAAGGATGTAGGTTGCAGTAGGTACTGGGAGATGAAGAGGCTTGCACAGGATAGAGTAGCATGGAGAGCTGCATCAAACCAGTCTCAGGACTGAAGACCACAACAACAACAACAAGATACTACAAGGGTTACTTGGAAAGTAAGGAATGATCGGTTGCGAAATGGAAAATACAGTGAAAATCTGATGAAGCTTTGCACAGATACATTGGACACTGTGTCTAGTACACCCATCAGTTGCATCATATTACTCTTTTCAGTTCTGAACTCACAGTGAGAACGTAAAGATGGCTAGAAATTAGTGTCTCCCGTCAAGTATGAGGGCCTGGCGAAACATTTCGCCTGAACGTGTGCAATCCACATGACATAACTGTCATGTGGTTAGTTCTACACGACAATTCTCGTCCGCACTCTGCAGGGGCAGTGAAGATGCTCCTGCAGCATTTTCGATGGGAAGTGTTTGATCACCCACAATACAGCCCGTAATTGCCTACTCTTGAGGTTCATCTCTGCTCAAATGAATCGCTTTCTATGAAGACAACATTTTGACACAGACGAGCTGCAGCCCGGAGTAGAACATTAACAAAAAGCAGTGGCGGCTGTCTTCTATAAGAAGGGAATTTAAAAATTTGGGACAACGCTGTGACAGGTGTCTAAGTCTGAGCGACGACTGTGTAGGAAATTAGCTGGAAGTTGTAGTTAACCGTTCCAAATAAAACAGTTTTTATTTTTACTGTGGTTTCCATTTCGTGACCTATCGTTCCTTACTTTCCAAATAGCCCTTGTACATTTTTTTTGCTTTGTGAAATGCGGAGTTGTATATTTCTGAACATTTAAAACAAGTTGTCAGTTTTTGCACCACTTTGTAATCCTATCAAGATCTGACTGAATATTTATACAACTTCTTTCAGACAGTACTTCTTCATAGATAACTGCGTCATCTGCATAAAGTCTGGAGTTAACGATTAATGTTGTCTGCAAGGTCATTAAATACAAAATGAACAGCAAGGCTTCCACCACATTTCCCTGGGGAACATCTGAAGTTAGTTCTACATCTTACAATGACACTCTACCCAAGATAACATTCTGTATCCTTCTTACCAAAAAGTCCTCACTCCAGTCACAAATTTAACTCGATACCCCTTATGATCATACTTCTGACAATAAGCTTCGGTGTAGTATTGAGTCGAATGCTTTTCGGAAATCAAGAAATACCACATCTACCTGACTGCCTTGATCCAAAGCTTTTGGTATGTTGTAAGAAAAGTGTGAGTTGAGTTTCACATAATTGATGTTTTCTGAATCCTTACTGATTGATGTTGAGGAGGTCGTTCTGATCAAGATACCTCATTATGTTTGAGTTCAGAATACATTCTAAGATTCTACGAGAAATCGATGTCAAGGGTATTCGTTGGTAGTTTTGTGGCTCACTTTTACTATTCTTCTTGTAGACGGGTGTGACCTGTGTCTTTCTACAAGAACTGGGCACAGGTTTTTCTTTGAGGACTCTGACAGATTAAAGTTAGAAGAGGGGCTAACTCGGCCACAAATTCTGTATAGAATCCTATAGGGATTCCATCAGACTCTGGAGCTTTGGTAAATTTTAATGATTTCAGCTGTTGCTCAACACCACTGACACTTAATATTTATTTCATTCATCTTTTCATTGGTACGAGGATTAAATTGTGGCAATTCTCGTAGGTTTTCCTTTGTAAACGTACGTTTGATAATGGAGTTAAGCATTATAGCTTATGCTTTGTTACCCACAATATCAGTTCCTATGTCATTCATTGGGACCTGGACACAAACTTTGGTGTCACTAACAGCCTTTACAACCAACCAGAATTTCTCTGGGTCGTGTGAAAGATCATTTGACAGTATTCTTCTACAGTAATCATTGAAGGCATCATGCATTGCTCACTAGACGACCAAACACGTTTCATTTAGCATATCTCTATCTGTAGCCCTCTTCTTTGTTTTACACCTATTATGCAGTAATTTTTGTTTCTTTAGAAGTTTCTTTACAGTGACTGTATACCATGGAGTGTCCCCCTCCCATTATGAACTGTTCTACTGGGTACATATCTATCCAGTGTATGGTCAGCTATTCTTTTAAACTATAACCATAGTTCCTCTACATGCTCCTGCCCTGTGCCATTACTATTTTTACGTGCATTTTGTATTGCTTTGAAAACTTTTCCTTGTCTTTCCTATTGCATGATAGAATGTCATTGTTTCATTCCATTCCTTTATTTGTTCCCCCTCTTGAAATTTTGCATTAAGCCATTCCTTTTTCTTTTTTTGATATCCTTTGAACACTAGGCCTTAATTGTTTATACATCTCCACATTTCTTCTTGTCTGTCTCTGTAGCATTCTTAGTCTTCCTGCACTTTTATATTCTATTGCTAGTTGACATTCATCATCCAACTATTCATTTCTTTCCTTTCTTTTCATCCCAGTTGTGTCTTCTGCTAACTTTCCCATGATGTACTAGGCTAATATTATGTACGAGGGCATGCTGAAAAGTAATATCTCCAAATTATTTATATGAAAACTGTGAAGGCTTTTCAAACAAAACAAACTTTATTAATATTCAACATCTTTATTCTTCACGTCTACATATTTATTTATCAACATAGTCACCCAGGTGACGAACACATTTCTCCCAACGAGAGATTATTTGTCAATAATTGTCACTGTAGAACATGTGGCCTTGTTGATGGAACCACGTTGTCACCTCTGCTCTCACTGATTCAGCACTATCAAAGTAAGTCCTCAGAGGTGTTCTTTGAGTTTAGAAAGCAGATGAAATTGAGACAGGGCCAAGTTAGGACTGTATGGAGGATGGTCAATTACAGTGAACCTAAGGTGTCAGATTTTTAACAGATGCTTCAGCACTTGTGTGTGATGTGACATTGTTAAGCTGAAGGAGAGGGTGCTCTATGTGTGGACTAGTTCTTCAAATTGGTGCTTTGAGTTTTCTTAATGTCTTTAATGCAACAACATAAGTTGCACATCATCATGTTACCCACTACAATTCAGAACACTCTAGTGGGAGAGAGTTGCAACTTGCGTCACCAAAGCGGTAAAGTCAACTGAGTAATATGCATGACAGGTTATAAGTCAACTTAAATCAAAAACAGAGCAAAAAAATTCAGAAGCATTACTTTTCAGCATATCCTCGTAGAATGTTATCACTTTAACCCTGCTTCACATATTTGTAATCGAAGATATCAAGAAAAACGCACAAGCTAATAAATATCAAAATTTACATAAGATGTAAAAATTTTGAATATCCCTTCTATAAAAGTTTTCTCAAGTTTATTAAAATAGCAACTAAGATAGTTAACAGTATGGTATAATAACCTTTTTCAACATGTCTTCAAACTAGTCTTTTAAGCTGTGACATAGTGGGACAAGTTAAAAAAAACTAAATTGTAAGATTATAATTTTAATTTCTGATTATTTATATATGGTGTGATTATTACCTAAATAATATAAACTTTTATGATTCACTGTAACGGAAAGGGACAATAAAGCACACGTTTTTTGTTTGTGTTAGATGGTATGTTTGCATTATAGCACAATTAAATTCTACATATCACGATAGAAGTATTAAAGGAACTCAAGTATTGAAAATTGATCCCAATTTGCTCCATGAAACTGTACTTTCTCAAAATGTTAAAGAGCTCACTTTCTTATTAGCAGATAAATAGGTTTGCATCCACAGTTACAAAGAAATTACAGTGTTCCAATATGTACTTATACAGTGCAGGCAACAATGAACTCTGCTGCAACAAATTTACTTACAATACCCAAAGATTATTTTCTTCTGAGATTGGTTTCACTTTTGGTGGAATGGCCCTCGATTAACTTTTGAACCAAGTTTAGCGTAATAACTTTCATAAAGCTGCAGCTTTTATCTCCTACTGCATGCTTAATATTTACACGACTACATTGATGTTTGTTGTGGAATGGTACTTATTTGTGCCATAAGAATAGACATCTGCTTGCATATGAGTGCAGTAGATGTCTATGTTATTAGGGATAGTTCTCAGATTTTTGTAGTTTAATTGGATTTCTGTGACAAATGGTTGGTTGTAGGTGTCTCATGTATTTTTTATTGTATCTGTATTCTATTGAGATAATAAAAACAACAAAAAATCTGGACAAAAATATTTTTTCTTTTTCATAGAAGTAATATTAGCATTAACAAAAATCTAATAAGATAAATTTTCAGTATTTAGTGATGCTACCCTTTGCTGCAATAAGAGCTACTGTGCATTGGGGGCATGCTCTCTATAAATAGCTTTTCATTTTCTTGGATATTGGAGTTGATACCATTCTCTGATGAGAGTTTCAAGCAGTTAGCACTTGGTGATCACTTCCTTCACAGTCACCTGTTTGGTGAGCTCCCATGTTTTCTTTAGAGTTCATGTCTGGTGAATTCCCTGGCCAGTGCAAAGCAGTAACGTTCTTATCAGCCAAGAATGCAGTAACACTTCTGGGATTGTGGCACATTGCCGAGTTGTGCATAAAAATATAGTCGTTGGCATCAAGGAACTATTCATTGGGCCATGTCAGTAACCAGGTTTCTAATACTTGCTTGTACTAGTATTGTTTCATTGACCGTTATGTGATGTTTGCCTTTGGCTGAGACGACACACCACACCATGACACTGAGTGGGTGTTGAACCCATTCCAAAAGGCAGTCTGCACAGAATTGTTCTCCAGGGCGTCATGTGATAAAAGAACTGTTTTCAACCAAAGTTCGGAATGTTGATTCGTTGGAGACGCATACTTGTAAAATATTAGAATTATAAATTGCACTATTCAGAGAAGTTATACTTACTTGACTCCATTCTGCAACACTCATATTTCAGTGTTGTCAAGCCCATCGCAGTCATTTCTTGTGCGTGATGTTGGTGAGGCGTTGTGTTTTGGTTCTCTTTGACCAACTGCCTCTGGACTGTCCTTTTGGAAACTTTTATACCCCCATCATATCAGTTAGTTAACGATTTTCGAGGCATATGCCCCTGATTTTACAATCGGTATGAGGAGAGATGATCCTTTCCCTTCCTCATTCTCCTACACAATCTGCTTCAGAGGTTTTTTTATTGTCCGTTTTAATTCAGTTGACAATTGGTTTTGAAACCACTGCAACAGCTGCTGTGTGTCTCGGGGAATGTACAGAATGCAGGAACAATGTTTCTGTATATCTATATTTTGTTGGAGAAGCGTCTGAGGCCTTGCTCACTCTAAAAAGGAGCAACTTTGAGCTTATCATGCTGAGCAGTTAACAAAAATTTTAATCCATATTTAAAACTTAGCAAAAGTATCGTAATAAGAGGCATTACTTACTTTTTGATTATTTTAGATATGAAAACTAGTGGAAATAGGAATATTTAAAAGGTAACACTGCAAACTGTACTTTTTAGCAAACAATAACCAGCATATAACTGACAAATGACACTGCCATTTGTCAGAAATGATGATAATGATACTAGTAGCAATGTCAAAATGAAACATCACTTTGAAAACGACTTCATTTGTTCAGACTGTAAATTACTTTAATATGAGCACTCTCACTAATAATTTGGGCATCTACTGTTGTATTCCTTCAGAAAGGTATTCTGTAGGAAGCTAGAAGTTCTGGGTATTTACCCATATTGTGTAGTGGTAGCATGGTTTACACATGCCAGATAATGTTAAGGTTTTATGTTTTACAGGTGTGAGTGTTTTATGACTATGGACAGTAAAAGTAAATAGAGAAAAAAGATTAAATTCCAGTTGCCCCTTCCAGAGACTTACGAAGGCGTTAGAGGCCTACGAAGTCTTACTAGACAGAAGGCTGGTGCCAATGTTGAACAAGTGAAGTACAGCAGTTTTTATCTGTACTGGTGGTATTTAATACCCATTGCAGGCCTTATAAATTCAGAGAAAGAGGCTACTTTGTATAGAAAAAGAATATAGCATACAGGAATAGTCAACTTGGCATTTAGTGTGGAAAAGATATTAGGATTAGACAAAGGGTGCATTATGATGAACTGGCCATAGAAAATGTTGTGTGCAGTATTTACCTATAGATGAAAAGATTAGCACAAAACAGGAAAAGATGGAGGACAGCATTGAATCAGAAATTTAAACAACCCCATACTATTAAAAAGTGAATCGTAATTACATTTTTCTCATAAATAGTGAGCTGGTTGGTTCGTAAACAATAGTGGGAAACAGAAGATGTGTAGGTCTCAAACTGTGGTGTAAATTGACTATTTCACACACAATGTTTAATCAGAAGTAGTTGTGAAACATTATAGGTGACTTGTTAAGGTTTGTATATGTATGAGCTCTCTTAAAATACAATGAATGTATATTATTTTTTGCTTTTTAAAACTGTATGAAGTTATGGTGAAAAACTAGCAAAAACAACTGGAAGTATCAAATTCATGGGACTGACTGGCATCTTACAATCTGCCAACATTGAACATCATTGTGTTGAAATCGTAGTTATTGGGCTAATTTGATAACAGTTGTATTGACTACAGATTTTATGTAAACACAGTGCTTGCAGACCACGGCTGAGTGTGGTGATTAGCTGAAGAGTGCATCTGAACATCACTGGTGATCACCACCTTCCAAAAATTTCATCCTTTAGTTTCTTCTGTACAGGCTTTGTTAACACTACTTCTGAATTTACCAGCAAACCAGTGAACGTCCTTTGTGTTCTGAATGTACTTCTGCCCTGGGTACTTTTGCCTGTTATTTTCTAATCTCTGTTCCCTAATTCACAAGGCCAATTTCGAAACTTTTATTTATAGGGCAGTGTTAATTATTGCAGGACTGTTTGCCATTATTTATTTGACTCGTGGAAAAAGAGTGAAGTTTTCACAAAATGTTGATATGTGTCACAAAATGATCCTTCCTTCTAAATTCTCTCTGCAAACCATACCAGTTTTTTATTGTGTATTTTTTTCAGTGTCCAGTAATAAAATATCCTTCTATCTAACACGCTTCAGATTTAACTAATTTGCCAGTCTCTCACAAAAGGACCCATAACTATTCTGTGTTTGCTTCTCACTTTACATTTGATGGCTTAACAGCTTCCCATATTTAAGTAAGTATTTTTGATTACTGTACCTCAGGATGTAGTCTTCATTTTAAAAACTGATTTAAGTCAGCTCTCAGATCATTTCAGGTTATCAAAAAAATGCAATATTATGCAATACTTAATTGAAACGAAGTTATCGATGTTCATATGAACGACATAATGTGCTGAGTGTCATAAGTAGGAACGGAGGGAGGGGACATTTTGACATTTTGGGCATCGTGACAGTTGTTATGTTCTGCCAAATAGTGTATTCACTGTAACATTTAAATCTATCCTCGTAATATCATGATATCAAAAAATCCAATTTTAGAAATCATCCCCACCTTACCACCTCAGATTCTGTTACAGAAACAATCTCAGCATGCCTCATCCTGTTACAGGTAGTTCCATAAATGCTTAGCTCTCAGTGTGCAGTACTTGTCTTTAGGTGCCCTTGAAGTCAAGGCTGTTGAAATTTTACAAAGATGATCTGAAAGTTTTTGTTATTTTTGAGTGACTAAGTTTACCAATAGCTGTGTGAATTGATGCACTAGTTCAATAGTTTGAGTAGTATAAAGAATACAAGTTCTAATAGTTTTGATATTGTATTCACCACACCAAGTGCTCACAAAGTTATCAATAAAAATGTTGTAACCAAACATGTTCAAAGTTCAGGTTTAATTATTTCCTGAAGTACAAAGGTAGCTATGAAGTCTTAATTGACATCTCAGTAAAACAAAGTTATGTAATTAATTTTCAGTTTGTTCGCGGGTACATATCTGCAGTCTTGGTACACATTGAAATGACAGTACTGTAAAACGATGTTGTGATTTCAGTGTGTACCAGGACTGCAAGCATGTATCTGCATAATTAGTTACTTTATTGTTACATGACAATTAAAATTTTATTACTACCATTCGCAATTGTCATAGAAAGCTCTGCTTTGGAATGTTTGTCAGTTTTTCTGTACAATCTGTAAAACTTAATTTTTACAAGTCTTTTTTTTTTATATAATTGGAGGCACAAAGTTTGTTCCAGAAAATTTTTCATTGAAATTTAGGCAGTTTTAAAGTCTTTTTATTGAATAAGGACCACCTGTAATACAGTTTTTTCAGCATTTGTTAGAAATGGCATGCTTTACTCTACAGTGCACTTAAGTTTCATTTAATACACTTTCAGATATGCCCAAAATTATCAAAAGTATGTTAACACAAAACACAGTCGGTGTTTCGTAATTGTAAAATGTGTTATGATGGCTAGAGCAATCCTCTTAAATGCTACGGAGAAATAGTGCAATTTTAAACATCATGGCAAATTATATTTCTTCACAATTTATCTGAAAATCTGATTGGTTCATTTTGAGTTAAATTGTAAATTCTGCCAACTCCATTGTAAGCAGAGGTTTGTAGATGATCCTGGAGCTCTCTTTTAGCATTAACTTTCGTTAGTTCTTGATGGCTTTTGTAAAGGAAATGATATCCCCATCATCAACATAGCAAAGTCCACTATCCAGGCAAGTGCAGCCACAGGTCGGGCACTCTTGAGGCTCCCAAGCCTGTCAGTGGGTTGGTTAAAAGGCATTGCCAAGCCTCGCAGTTAGCTGATTAGTCAACATTCACAAACCTCAGCTCAGCTGGGTTTCCAAATGAATCCCAACCTCGAATCTGGTCAACAAAATGATCATTTTTTTCATCAGTGTCATAATAGTTTTAATTTTTTTTTTACGAGAACATTGGGGAATGTGTAATGCTACCCCAAAAAGCATGCTTCAGGAACTGGCAGATTTTCAAAAATATGCTGATCAGGTATGCAGCATCTATCCCGCCCAAGTGCTCAGTGGAACAAAGTTAAAAGACCGCAAGGATCAATGAAAGTAACCAGAGTGTTATGTTCATCCAGTAAAATTTCACAAATGTTACCAGCACCAGCTTTTGCAGTAAATGCAGACAACATACTGACTTAGCTACAAAGTGGAAACTTCAAATTTTGGCTGATTCAGGACTGAGGCTGAAAGTTTGGCAACTGATGATGGCAAGTTGCCAGAAACTTCTTTTACTTGTATCCTTTGCATGTCAGTTGGAACAAATGTGATTTTCTCTCATGTCACAGCAAGTGTGGATGCGAAAGAAAATCCTCTTCTTGGCCTATCCTAGATGATTCTATGTGAGCCTTGTCAACAAAAATTAATTTAATGTTTGGCAAGTTTTTGTGACAAAATCTATACAAATCAAATAGCATTAGAATTTGGTTTTCTTTCATGTGCTGGAAGCCATTGCAGACAACCATTTTACAGTTTCCCCAACCCTATCATAGTCAAATTTACCAAAGAAGTTTTGTTCTGCTTTTATTCCAAATTCTTGGCAGCAGATCCATCACTAAAAATCCAAACATTCCTGTAATTCAGTCTCTGTCAGTTTCTGGAAGTTCACCAGTTCTGTCACAAAAACATGAACAGCTACTGTGGCATGCCTGAGGCTATCACTTACAATGCACATGCTTTTTAATTTCAGCCAAAGAAATCTATGACGTCCACAATACCCTGACTTTTCCCAATTAAAACCTTGCATCACTTTTCCTAATTACAATGTTGCAACAAATCCTGAACAAGAAGTCAATAATGTTGAGCAAAATCTAACAAAGCTATTACTTTGGATATAATAGAGGGAAACAATCCACTTGGGAAAAATATATCTAAAAACAAAGATGATGTGACTTACCAAACGAAAGTGCTGGCAGGTCGATAGACACACAAAATTCAAGCTTTCGCAACCAACGGTTGCTTCATCAGGAAAGAGGGAAGGGGAGGGAAAGACGAAAGGATGTGGGCTTTAAGGGAGAGGGTAAGGAATCATTCCAATCCCGGGAGCGGAAAGACTTACCTTAGGGGGAAAAAAGGATAGGTATACCGTCGCACACACACCCATATCCAACCGCACATACACACCGAAAGCTATTACTTTACCACACTTCAGATTTTCTTCCAAAGTTTCAAGCTACTGTCATTGATTTCTTGAAATGAAATGGTGAATTGTCAAGTCAGAAATTTTTGTGGACAAGCCCAGTGTGAAGTCTTTATCAGTCAGTTTATTTTCAAGTGATACACGATCTATCTGCATCGACTGTTTGTAATTACCAACATCTGGAGCAGTATCTTTGCACAGATTGGGAACCTATAACTCCCTTGCATTTGTCCTTGACAACTGTCACACTAATGAAATGCAATCTTTTGATTGTGTACTACATAACTGTCAGAGCCGTTAAAAATTTGTAATTTCTTTGGAATGTGCTACTAGAAAGCAGTGTCTTGACATTGTAATGAATTGCTAGACACATACGGACTACATTACGAATGACTCTACAATAAATCACCACTCTGATCTGCAGTCATAGAATTCAAAGAAGCCAATTTTGGGGCCACACTTATTCCAATAAGAAATAAACATCTCTTTCAAATTGCTTAACAGCAGTAACAGTACGAAGAGAGACGTGGTCTTTCACTTGTGACAGAATCTACTGAATTTGACAAAAAACTAAGTAATTGACAGTGTGAGAGAGAACCTTTCTTAGCCTTTCTTTTTCTCCCTGGAGCAGCCAGCATACCTACCTCATTTTTCTATTTTTGGATGTTTTTCTTTTAAAAACTCCAAACCCTGCAGCTGTCTTTCTCACGGACTGTATGTTTGGCCCCAATGTTAGAATGTGACTTTTTTCAGGGTGACTTAAAAAGCAGGGTCTGGCTTTAAGCTCGGACATTTCCCTGTAGTCAGTACAGTTTACACACTGTGGATTAACTGAACTTAAGGACTGCTGAGTTTCATCGAGATGAAACCACTTCCAAATGCTACTTTAATTAGTTGTCAAGTTCTGTGCATGATGGGCTTTACACTTGATATAACCCTCCAAATAATATTTTCTGACCAATTTTTTTAAGAGGTGAAATGCCAAGCGAAGAAGTCAAACTAATGTTTCACGTGCACCCACATGATCATCTTCATCAGAAAAAAGTGAATCTAAGCACTTAGGAGCCTATTTATCAGCTCAATTTTACATGCTTTGCATAGTTTTGTTTGGGCAAAACATGTTTGCGAACATTTCTAAGTTTATTTGCTCCACTCTAGTTCATGGGGTGTAAACATGATAATCTCTTCCTAGAAATACGATTGCAACATGGCCTCTGTAGAAACTCACATTTTGAGAGCAGTAAGTCTTTGTGACTCAGCTGCAGGTCAGTGCACCTTGAGAAAATTTCAGTAGAAAATTCACATAATACTTTCAACTTTGTGGCTGACTGAAAGTCAAAGGTGACTACAGAGCCAATAAGACATTCATGTAAGCCTCTCTGACAATATAAAACAATGCCGATAAGAACAATTAAACTTAATTTCAGTGCAAAATAAAATAATCTGGAATTTTATAGCAAACTTGAACTAAGCAGACAAGTTCCAAAAATTTGAAACTGAAATTCATTTTCATGCACTGCTGTTGGAGAAATACTTTGTTACTACTATGTCTTTCCTCACAAACAGCAGAAGCTGTACTGATGAAATAGCTAACAGTACAGAAAAGCAGATTGTGCAGTCTGTTTCTTGAAAATTATTAAAAAGTTCCAGGGTTGTTTACAAAAATTTCTGCGAACAATCTTGGATGTAACTCTTCCTTGGGAATTTATCCTTCTGAGATTAAGAAAATTATACGTTCTCTCAAAAATAAAAGCTCATCTGGTTTTGTTGGTGTTTCCAATAGAGTACTAAAGATGTGTTCCCATATACTAAGCCGTGTCTTATCTGATTTATGTAATGCATCACTAATGCAAGGTATTTTTCTAGAGAGACTGAAATATATCATTGTCAAACCCCTCCACAAGCAAAGCAATAGGAGAGATATCAATAACTATAGTAGTCCTGTTTCACTGCTGACATCATTTTCCAAAATTTGTGAGAAAGTGACATAATATAGAATAGTTTCTCACCTGTTCAACAATAGTATCATCAGCAAATTATGGTTTAGATTTCAGAAGATTTATTCTACTGAGAATGTCGTTTAAGTGTTCACTCGCCAAAGCATTAAATAATAAAATAGTACCAGTTGGTATTTTCTGTGATGTACCTAAGGCATTTGACTGTATTGTCTTCCCTGAAGGACACAACATATTCAGTTCTGCACATCTAGGGGTACTACACCAATGATAAGTGGTACACATGGTGAGAAAATATTAAATTGGGTGGAAACTTCAAAGTTCTTCAGTGTTTGTATTTATGAGAATTTAAACTGGAAAAAGCACATTTCAGAACTCCCAAAACAATTTAATTCAGCCACATTTGCATTTAGAATCATTGCAAATCTTGGGGAGAGACAATTCAGTCAGTTGAAGTATTCCACTTATTTTCATTCAGTAATGTCATGTGAGAAATGTTCTGGGATAACTAATCTTTAAGAAAGAAAGAAAGTAAGTCTTCTTTGCTTAAATATATGCGGTAAGATTAATATGTGGTGCACACTCACGATCATCTTGTAGATATCTGTTTAAAGACTTGGGCAGTCTGACTGTTGCTTCACAGTATATTTATTCTCTAATGAAGTATGTTGTAAATAATCCACTGCAGGTCAAAAGGATGATGTACATAATTACAAACCAGAAGGAAAAAATGACTCAATTTTTTCTCCACATTGAGATTGTCTTTAGCACAGAAAGGGGTACACAATGCTGCAGCCAAAATTTTTGATAACTTATCCATGGATATAAAGTGTCTGATAGACAGCAAAGCAAAATTTGAAAACAAACAGTCTTCTTGACAACTCCTATTCTCTAAAAGAACTGCTGTTAGTGTAATGTTTAAAGGTGATAGGTAGGAATTACTATTTCACATCTGTAGATATTTTGGTAAAAAAGCTTTTTCGATTTTGTACATTAAGTTGTCATGTGTATGTAAAAGACTCATTCCACACCATTATTGTTTATTGTCCACATGATCCACAGAACATGAGCATGAAACTAACTCATTTTGGGTATATCTGACAGAGTATGAAAGTGATATTAAGGTACCTTATGAAGAAAAACATATCATTTCTAATGAACATTGAGCAGACTGCATTAGCAGTGGCCCTTTTGAGACACAGAAGTTTAAAGTCACCTAAATGTGAAGGACGGAACAAACTTGTCTCCTGTTACCTCAATAACTGTCCACTCGTAAATGCTAAATATTACAGATCTTGCAAGGAAACTTTAAAAAACTGTCCAAAACAGAGCTTTCTGCGGTAATTACTTTAGGAAATAACTTCACATGGATTCTGAGAATTTTCATTAAATTGAAATTCTTGACAACTTTGAGTGCCGTGCTCTGGTGACTATTATACAGTGGTGTACAAAACTTAAGGACAAAAGTAACTTTCATATGACATGTTACTGCCAAGTAATATAGTATCCCTAATGCTACTCAAGCTATTGTATTAATGTACCAACTCTGTAGGACGTAGCTTAACTATACAATGCAAGATGTCGCCTTAAAAATAAAAAAACTTTCTACCCTCATTGCTAGATTTTAACAACCTAAATTTAGGCAGTCCTAAAGGACAAATACTGTATATTGAGATCTAAGAATTATGTGTAACATACACAGCCTACAAAATTAGAACAAAATCCGGGATGGTATGGTGGGAACCACTAAACCACTTGATATGGAATGATCTATATGCTTACTGTAAAGTCCACTGGCTTGATAGTGTTATTTTAGTGTAATAGTTGTCTTGTGACATTTGCAAAAATCTCATAAAATGCTTAATGCTTGATTTCATATGATGGTGACTGGCTTGATAGTATTATTTTAGTGTAATAGTTGTCTTGTGACATTTGCAAAAATCTCATAAAATGCTTAATGTTTGATTTCATATGATGATGACTGACTTGATAGTATTATTTTAGTGTAACAGTTGTCTTGTGATGTTTGCAAAAATCTCATAAAATGCATAATACTTGATTTTATGTGATGACAATGGCTCATCATAGTAAGCCAGTATGACTTGATTATATCATTCATAAGGTAATGTATTATCAAAACTAGTTGTAAATAAATAGCTACAATGCAACTTCTGGTTGATTATGCCCTTTTGTATAGGTTTTATTGTTTGTTTGTATTTAATAATACTTCTTTCTTGACACATGAGTACTGTGTGTTCAAACCGGAGACTGGGTACTGAACCAGTGTGTGTGCTGGTCATGAAAGTCGTGAAAAAGTAATGAAAATGAGCAGGTCATCATGAAAGTAATAAAACTGAGTGTGTGGTCATGAATTTTGTATTGTGTGTCAGTCAGGTGCAGTTCTAGATGGGAGTGGCAAGTAACTCTGCCCCCAAGAATGTTGTATCCAGGAGTCCATTTAATAATATGTATAAAGATTCACCAGAACCCATTAAGCTGGGGAATTTTATATCTTTCTGTGAAAGCCATGATAGAACAGCCTCTACTACTGGGTTTTTGATCTTTGGTGGGGAGGGGGGGGGGGGGGGGGAGGCGCAGGTTCAGAGTGAGAAATTTGGCTTCGTTATCACAGAGCTATATGAGGTGTTACAGCTCATGGAAACGACATCTAAACTGTAGCTCCACTCTACAACAGTTCTGCCATCTAATGTGTTGCTGTAGAAGTATCAGTTAGAACACATACTCCTTTAATTCTGTTCACTTCCTTTTTTTAATTGATATCTTTTTTGGAAAGGTATTTCTTCAAAGGTTCTCAATAATTAATATAAAACTATCAGAATTTTAATCTCATTTTAAATGCACTAAGGACAATTAAATTGGTTTTTTTTTAGCCAAAAAGTTTCCCATGTTACATTAATACATAATAGCTAATATAAATAGCGTAATAATATTAATTTACTGTGAGCGAAATAAATGCTGCAAGTATTTTCATGTAGGTGCATTAAAAAAATAAGTTTTTTGTTGTAGCACATTTTCAAGATGTCACAAGTTTAACTAAGAAGCAATGGGAATGTCATGAATTCGATCCTCTGAAAATCAGTAAAACCCTGCTAACAATTTTACTATACAACCCGCTATGTATCACTGCCATGGGAACCACAAAGGCAAGATTAGAGGAATCACAGCATTTAAGCAGTCATTCCACCAGTGCTCAGTGCTTGAATGATGTGGGAAGAAGCCCTAATACACAGTACAGTGGAAAGTACCCTCTGTAGTGCACTTTACAGTTGATTGCAGAGTACAGATGCGGATACTACTTTCAATGCCGTATAGGAGTTCTGTATGGTTTGATTCTGCAAATTTTGTTTTTATCTCCCCATGTATTTTGATTAAAAGAGGTTTCTTTTTAAAACCTATGTCTTTGAATTTTCTTCGCTGATTATGTACAATAAATACCATTTTTTTTAACTGCTATATAAATTCAAGTTTTCCAGGCCGTAATTCTAAATTTTGGCCATATTGCCATGGATTTCGACAACAAACTTTTGTCATTACTCAGATGTATGTCATTGCTTTCGCAGCCTTTCAGCATTTACTGCTGAATCTCTAGCCACAATAAGGATGTTGAGAGAGAATATTCTGAGTCTCAAGTAACTAATTTGGCCTTTCTCCATAAAGTCTGTTGTGTGAAAATCTGTATTTCACTTAGAGGCAGCTGATGAATGGAATCAGTGGCTCCTCACCTTTTTCGGACTTCTATATTTGATATAGCATGTTAGTTCTTCTTGAAAACAAGACTGCAATACAATTTTTGGCATTTCTTCTGGTTGCATACCTGACTTCATAGGATCTTGGCTTGCCAATTTCCATGTGTAAATAACACTGTGGTTACCAGATGGAAAGTGGTGTGCACCAATGTATGCGTGTGTGTGTTTTTTTAAATGCTAAAGTTTGTATTTGTAATTTACCTAATGCTTCTTTGATGCTTCAGGTTAGCAGAAGTGTACTGAATTCATATGTGTTATGAGCTTTATTTGCATGGCATTTCCGTGGCTTGACATCAATGTTCAGAACCTCTGAAACACTTCACAAATAAATTACCTGTATTAACTTGTGAACTAGACACAAGTGCTTCATTTCTTGTAAAAGAGCATCCTTTGTGAATGTCATATAGTGGTACACATTGACACATTGTTTTCTATAACCCATCTTAATTCATCCTGTTTATAGTTGTGAAACATGCAGTGTTCAAAATTTTATTTGTTCGTTGTGTATAGAGCATAGTGGAAGTTTAAAACGTAGCTACATTTTGTTGGAAGCTATAGAAAATTAATGTTTGTTTCCTCTGCAGGACTCTGGTAATGATAGTCCACAAGACTCTGCTTCTGAGTCTGAAAGGAATTCTGGGTCAGCATCTGAAAATGAATCAAAAAGTAGTGCCGGTTCGTCTAAATCTGGGTCTGGATCGAGATCGGACAGGTAAAGCCTCTAACTGTAAAGCTTTAAACTGTCAAATAATTTCATTTATGCAATACATTATCTGTTTATGTCAACAAAATGGTAATAAAAATTACTTTTCTCTTTTAGTTGTTCGCAGTCATCAAAATCAGGTTCAGGTAGTGGCAGTGGGTCAGAATCGGAGAAATCTGGCTCTGAAAAAGATTTTAGTTGCGAGAAGGTTACCATCAAGAAGGAAGAAGCCAGTGACATTAAGCAGGTAACGAAGAGAAGCTCAAGATCGAGAAACAGCTCAGAGGTAGGCGATACAGTCGAAAGGTTTTGTGTGGCCTTCCTCTGTGAAATTATAGTGTTAAAAAAAACTCCATTTTTGTATCGACTTACAGTTTGTTTCAAAATCAGATAGCAGATTAAACGACAAGGACACATTACTAAACAAGAATGTTTCTGTCTACATTCCTGTTCATTATCCAAGTTTAATATGTATTTCAAGTCCAAGTCTAGCATCTCAGATTTTTATTATTTTTTTGTGCAACAGAAAAGCTCATTCCACTTGTCCATCCTTAATGCTAATTTTTAATTTGAGAACATATTATATAATCCTATTCAAAGAAATTCTTTCTATCCAGAAACTAAGAAGTCCATTTTAATTTGCCTGTGCCCCATCCATGCATAGTTAATAAAACGATGAACTAACAATTTCAAAACCAAAGACGTCCAACCGCTTGTCGTGTACTGATGTTTTCATCACTCTTTAACCACCTTCCACAGATGCTCACGACAGTGGCATGTGAACAGCTGACCAGCTTCATTAGTGCTGGTCCATAACAATCAGCCCGCTGTCAAAGTTACTTATGTCGGTGGATTTCCCAATTTGTGGTCTGTATTGTCACTAAAATGTGTGTCTATTCATCTCTGCTCCTCTTACACTTTCATTACTGAGTCACATGCTTGCAGTGCCACCAGATGGCATCCATCCCCACAGTGGCAATGTCGTAATGTTTTGGCTAATCAGTGTAAGTGACTTGAAACCTCCCATCCATCCATCAGTTTTCTTATATGGGTAGAAATTGGTACAGTGTTTCACATGTACTTGTAGCCATTGTTACCTTTACTGTTGTTTTTGCACTTGCCAAATTCCATGGAGCTATGGGATGTATGTCTTTACTGACCCTCCATTATTATTAGGTTGTCTGATTCCAGACTGTTGTTGGTTAAGTTGTGAACATGTGCTTTATTGGTGTTTCATTTGAGTAAATACAGAGCCTTATTCTTCAATATAAGAAGTTAATTGGAAGTGCCTATGAGTAGTGAATGGTCTCAAAGAATAGTATAGTGACAGCTGTCAACAAGCAAACAAGAAAATTCAATTTCAGGAAGTAATTTTTAACAGGACATCTTTCTTTTGCCTTTGTGGGGATCAGTATGTCATACAGCAATATTCCTAACTCATTCATTTTGATTGTACTTGTGTGCCTAGAGGCATTTATTTTACTGTACTTCACTGGGTTCATGTCTTCTGATGTTCAGAGAATATTCCAGTTTTCACTACAGAATGATGAAAATTAGACAAATAATCGCAACAGTAAAACAAAGAAAGAAAAAGCCAGATGTGAGTGGGAAACTGTGAGAGATAAAACTGAACAGAAAGCAGCAAAAAATTGAAGCTGGTGGAACTCGGGTACAAGTCGAACAATACAAAGAATTGAATGAACATAAATCTAGGTGTAAAGAATGTTTCACAGACAATGAAAGGGAGAGTATTCTTTGAGAATTTTGGAATATGGATGATTATTGTAGACGTGAGTCATTTGACTATTCCAAAATCCGGACAACCGAATGTATGCAGAAGAGAAATTTTTTTAGTATTAAGTCTAGAAAGATAACCTCTGTCACTTGCATAAGTTGTCGTATAGTTATCTTTGTAGGAATAATAGATAACACTAGATGTATGTTCAGAATAACAAAAACAAATTAAACTTATTAAAATCAACAAAAATCAGTATTTATTAAGAGATTAGAGACACATATTCATACAATACATACATACATACATATTTTCTTAAAATTACTAAAATACTGCAACCTTAATTGTGAAATACCTAACAAAAGTTTAATAAGACAGTGACTATAGTTTAATTTTGTTTAAAATATTTGGTAATTGTCATTTGATGTAAACAGTTTTTTCGTACTTGAAAATTAACAAAATGACTTCTATGTTATCTCCATTAACAGATATCAGTCAGCGTAATAGTTGTTTTCTAAAAAGTCATTTTAATGTTTCAATAATACCTTGATCCATTGGGATGGCAGAGGTGGTGCGGGCAGGTAATGCCAGCACCATATCCGTGCATGCATGGACTAGACTGCAAAGATATTTGCTCACAGTTGACAATTCAGATTATCACAAACTTGTACAACTGAGGTCTGGGTAATCGAGCCTCCACCAACATTATCATCACTCTGGCAAAGCAGGCAGAAAGAAAGACAGTAGGAGATACAAACAAGCAGAAAATGAGATACTTAACCCACAAGTATCACCCATTAATCTGTGGACAAAATGCTTCTTATTTGTAAAGCATATTGTATGAACAGTTTTGGTATTAGTAAGAAGTTTGTAATCACTATTGTTAAAACTGCTTTGTTCATTCTCTAGTTTTATTGATGACAACAACAGGGAGAGACACCTGCACAAAAACAAACATGCTGATTCAAAAATCAGATATACCAGGCTGCTCATTTTCTTGATATTATAGTACAAAAGCCAGTATACAGGAAAATCTTTGACAAAAAGGTACTTTCCACGTCACTAGATCCTGTCTGAAATATGTGCAGGGTACACCCATGATGTAATGATCATGGTGAAAGAACCTTATGGAAAAAAAATTTGAAGTGGATAGAGTTACTGAAGAAAATGTGGCGGATCTTCTTTGCAAGAAAAGTTTGGAAATTCTATGTGACTTTAAAAGGATTGACATGTCATGAAAGAAACTGATTACAATACACTGAAGCCTTTTTTGAGTTAGGGATCCTCCTCACTAGTTAGAAGAAGAAAAAATGTTGTTGTTATGCAATCGCTAATTCCTGGTGTATTCCATTTGCATTACCTTAACATAATATTAACTGGTGTCATCAGGAATGCTCTCCCAGGTGACACACCAGAAAACACCATCAGGCTAGCATCCACGAAAAATGAAAGTTTGAACAAAGTATCGAGAGCACTATTATGAATTTAACCTACATAAAAAGGTACATACCAGAGGATTTCAAAGCATTATTGGCTTGTGGTTTTTGGACTGCTTTTCATAATGTTATTAGGCTTCTTCCAGATGTGAGTAGTATAAAAATAATTTAAAATCTTCGTCTTCTCTTTAATGTAGTATAGTGTCAGTAAGGTACAGTCACTTTCTTATTTTAAAGACTTGCATTATTTCTGAAAATGGTATAAGTCCCCATAGATTTGGTGCAAAGGTACAAGTCACAACTGAAGGCGCTCAAACCATATTCTTCAAAAAGTTTCTGTTTTAGGAGATGAGTGATATACTGAACTGTGCAAATGGAATTTATAAAACTATACCACAGAGCAAACAAAATGAAAACTCTTCCATTACAATTTAGTAAGATGTCATTTGAACTTTTTGTCTCCTGTAAATTTGCGGAAAATTAGGTTTATGCACTTCTGATTGCAATAGCTCATCCTGCTATCCATTTCTCATTTCTTCCCTATCTTCTCTCTTATCTGCACTTCGTTCTAATATACATAAATTTTTTATTGATGGAACAGCTATCTATCACAAATTTTGATCCATTTAATTTATTTATCTGTGATCCATATCAAGGTCTGCAAACTCAGCACACGCTGCATACACTCCGAGTCCAATATAATTCAGTAATGACTAACTTTTACAAAATCTTGTTGTTAATGTAGAAATGCTGATGATTTAGAGCAAAACTGGCACTCTCAGTGCAGATAATGTTTGTCCAGTTACCGTACCTATGAAATAGGCCATAAGTCAGTTGTCGCTAGCCATTCTTGTACTTTGTTTCTCCTAGTGTAGTGGTAGTCTGTTGTGAAGTTGACTAGTGCATAGTACCCATAAGTCAGTTGACACTAGCAGTTTGAAGTTATGTTGTCTATTGTTACCTGAGAAACAATGAATAGAAAGACAACCACAGAACAGTGTGTATTTGTATTACAAATAAGGTGGAAACATGGCAATTAGAGTAATGTTTCTGATTAGTTCGTGGAACATTTTCCAAACATCCAACCTCCGTCTCAACGAAGATTTGAAGAGACTGGGTCGATAGTGGAGCTTCCTTGTTCAGGTAGACTAAAGTTTGTTACTACAGAAGAGAATCTTAACATGCAATGCTTTTTGCTGACGCTGACTAAATCCCAAACAAAAGTGTCCAAAGAGTATGGAATAGCAAAAACAAGTCTACAAAGAACTAAGAAAAGGCTGAAATTTACGCATACTGCACTCTTCAGTACCTAAATGTAGATGATCTGTAAAGGTGTATGGAATTCTGCGAGTTGTACACAGTCCAACAAGAAGCCAATCCCACTTATTACAGAAGTATTCTTTGGAGAGCCAATGTGAATTTTAGGGCAAATGGCAGAATGAACAGTCACAACTGTGTCCACTGGGATTCTACAAATCATTATGTAGCAATGGAGACAGAGTTAAACTCTCCTGGAGAGACTGTATGGGTGGGGATTGTCGGCAGTGGGGTGATCAGGCATTATTTTTTAACAGTATTTTCAGTCCTGTAAATTACCTAGATATGCTTCAGGTTGTTAGAACTAGAAAGTTGTCTGCTTATTGAGCATCTCCAGCCAGTTAAGGAAAAGTTTATGAGGCAAAAAGATCAAGCACCCCTGCCTTATGGAGTAATTGTGAGACTTTCTCAATGAAAATTGTGATGAATGGATTGCTGTTGGGGTACTGTGCTATTGAATGAACACCATGATCCCTAAATTTCACACCCATGGATTTTTCAGTCTGGGGAATACTAAAACATGAGTTTTATTCAATCAGAATTCATGTTGTTGAGCATTTGAAGAAATGAATCCAGTCAGAATTTGAAAACCTACAGTCCCGAAAGATTTGTGATAAAATTTGCAAATCAGCGTTGAAATGACAGTAATTTAGAAGCGAAGGTAACATCCCAACAAAATTATTTACATTCTACTAGCACTTTCTATTGCCACATTTGTAATGGAATGGCATAATTTCCACTGTAAATGTGAATTGTCACTCCAAAGCACTAGCCATTCTGTATTAATGACAATGTACTACTTACGTTAGTCAGAGCCTGAAATCCATCACAAATGAACAAGTTTCAGCACAATAATATTTGTGACTGGTAACAATATTTTTATACTTTTTCCTTGGGATTTTTCTTACATCATGTAATACTTTCATTTACCTTTTTCAATATGCATACAAAAAGTTTTATTTAAAGACTGTTGAGTGTTTATATGTATACGTGTATGTATCTGTTACTTTTTCAGTGCTGGGAAGACAATCCAGATGTATATGGAATAAGAAGATCAGGGCGTTTCCGAAAGGAACCTGAGAGATTAAATGCAGCTGAAAGTGATTCCAGTGACAAGGGGAAGAAAAAGTCTACAGTTAAACGGTCTTCAAAGAAGTATGTTGTAGGAACATTTCTACTGTAGTTTTGTCTCTACCATGCTGCATTGTACATACTCATGTATAAAATTAGATTGTTCCATTCTAAAAATAATCATTCATAAAAAAAACCTTTAATTTCCATGAAACTTGTCGAAAAGAATTGCCCTTAACTGAATTTCTTTATATTCATTAGAGGCATACTACCGTTATAGTCAAGCACACTAACATACATTTGTACAGGGGCACTCAACTTAGAGGTGGTGAAAGAAATTTTCACCATCAGGGTTGGACCAGTAAGGGCAGGAGAGTTGTGGAGAAAAGTTCCTGATCACCAGAATTTGCTTCACTATTCAGGGTTAAATTCCAAATGTTCCCACTGTGTCATGATGGGGGCCATGTGATATTGTGTATGGTGATTCATCCATGGGATGGGGACATTACAGTTGGTGACCATTTGGTGCAGAGTTCCACCTTATCCTTTCTCTCTCTCATTTCAGCTGCACTGACACAACACATACTCCACACACACTACTCACAGTTACCAAAACTTAACAGAATAATCTAGGGCATAACTCTCAGTTTGTGAGGGAAAGATGACATGGTGTGTGAAGAAAGAAAATCTATTCATCAAGTGGCTGAACTTACCACTCAGGGTTTCATAGTTATAATGGCATAATGCCAACACTTGAAGTTTCATGGCACCTTTTGTAGTGTTTACACTTCAGCTCTCATGCACTGCAAATTCATCTGAACTTGACAGTCTTGTAGTTTCCATACTAGAGGATGCTGGAGTACATTAACAGGATATACTTGTGGTAATGTATGACATCAATAACAATACTTTAGGAGCCAAAAATGAAGGTATAGTTGCTTTGTAATCAATGGCAAATATATCAAAACAGTAACTACAGTTGAGTGAGGAAGGTCCTTGTGCTCCATAACAAATACTTGACAGTTGACAAACCCAATTTCCAGTACCATAGAAACCACAAAAATAAAATATTTTCCTCCAGATGTACTTCAAACTAAGATGTTCGGAGTTGTAGGAGTCTTCCCTCTGGTATTCTGTTACAGTATCATAAACCATAAAAATCTAGTCAGTGTGTCCCACTCCACTCGCTTGCTTGTACATTTGCTTGCTAAATAACTTCTGATTTATATCTACTCCATGATGGTATTCCTGTTTTCACTATCTGTTTCCATCTTGGGCATCACCACCATATTTCTGAGTGCAGAATTGGAAAAAAGAAACACCTGATATGAACAATTGCCACTTAGAAATATATGTCAGCAGTATTTGCACAGGTACTATTGCATACATGTAGTGGACTGCCTGTGGTTTGACAATTAAGGAGTGGGGCATCCCACACGAATACTGCAGGACAACTTCTGTACCTCAGCTGCTAGCCAGCTGGAGGCTGTGGAGAACCAGTCTCACAGAAATCAAGAGCTTAAGACTGTTTCTTTCATTGAAGATGTTTTGTATACTCAGGAGAGTCTCAAATGGCATGAAAATCTATTATTCCTTAAAACTACTGTTCCAAGTCACAGACATTTTGTTGAGGAATTCTTTCATGCCGAGTGCAATAAATGTTCACAGGAACTAATCAGTGCGAGTAGAATGTGTTCGAGATACCACTGGGGATAATGACAGCTGTTTGCTAATACTCTCTATAGCAGTAGTGCACTGAAAAGGATGTAAGCAACAGCAGGTCATACATGTGCCCCAAAATTCATCGGCATTTAAGGAAAGACAGTAATTTTATTTTTTTCGTATGTATTTCAAAGTACGCACACTGGGAACTATTCATTGTTCTGGTAGGACCAGAAGTATTAAGTTAGACAAGCTGAATAAAGTATCTCACTGCACATCTGTTGGCTTCTGGTTTCAACAGTTCTAGCTGCCCATTGCTGTTCCACATATTCCTGATTTTTGCAAGATCTATCTTTCCTGTCTTTCACATAATTCAGTGACCTGTATGTCAAGTGCCGCTTGTATAACCATTGCGCTCCGGTATATTAATTCTGAGTATATGTAATGCTTAGTCATCTTTTTGATGCAGCTGCTCATCATTTGCTTGGCAACTCTGAAACAGGCATGTTGAGGTTGTGCACAGTTAACTTGAGAGCTCAGATGACAAGCTTTCAGTGAAATCTTCGGTCTTTGTGACTTAGATGTGGAACTGGAATGGTAGAGAAATAGTCTGAAGGTGGTTTGATGAACTGCCTGCCATGCATTTCAGCATGAATTACAAAGTAGTCATGTAAGTGTGAAAGATTAAAATAAAGTATGGCACTTTTTTTACTTTTTCCTACGAAGTTACTCTCTTCCTTTGTGCAGCATATTTTGTTAGAACAATGAATGTTAGTGTGTGACAAATTTTCTTACCCATGCCTGGCAGCTCTCTCTCTCTCTCTCTCTCTCTCTCTCTCGCACGCATGTGTTATACACAAACACTCCATAAGAGTTTAACAAGATGGCATTGTGTGCATCAAGAATACAAAGGGCACACCTTTGCAGTGTTAGGAACAATTTAAGCTGTAATAATTTGAAGGCTTGCTGTATTTCATTTCCTATTTATAATGATATGCAGTAGGTTGAAAATGAGCAGTTGTATAAGTCGTTAATTGTCCAGCATCACTGGTGGTGACTGTTGATAGTTTTGTTGTCTAATTTGGCAAAAACTTTTTTGTTCCTTGTAAAATCAAATGCCTTGATTTGGAGAATTTGAAGTATTCATTGTCTGGCTATGCATTCGGTTATAATCCTGGAGTCATAAGTGAGAGAAAGTATTTCGTATCTTAAGCCAGCTATCTTTAAGTAGACTTTCCTGAATCATACCAATCATCATAGTCAAATATTAAGAGAACAGTAAACCCAGAAATGAAAACTGACCTGACAAATAATTGCTGATATTGTCAGTTTTTTTTAGAATATTATCTCCACATTTATGAATAGCATGTGTAGTCTTCACTGTTCTTATTGTTGGAGTACTAAATGTTCCTCTGAACATAATGATTTTCTTTGCAGCTCCAATACGTGGAATTCTGATACCTCAGAGTCTGAAGATGAAGGCGTGCCACCTCCTAGGAGCAAACCACCTTCAAGGAAGGGAAAGACAAGACCCGTGCGTCATAAACCTGAAGGAAAGAAGTCTTCACGTAGGAAATACAGTGAGACTTCGGATGAATCAAGTTTTAATACAGATGAAGATGCTGAGAACCAAAGGCAAGTTCAAAAATTACTACAGTCTTCAATAACAAAAGACATCTTAAGCAAATTTGATTAAAATTATTTAAGCAATCTTTACTACTAATCCCAAGAGGAGCAAAGCTTACAATTTAATTTGGGAAAAGCATAAAATATTCATATCAAAATAATTTTGAATTGCTGTCAAGACACTGAAAGTGTGTTTGATTAGCTTCAAAATGAGTGGGTAAAGATAAATTCTGTGTCGCAAGCCTGTGACCAGACTATTGACCTTACTGCAGGTACAGTGCAGCCTTTCTATTTGCTGCTGTGCTAGGAGGGCATTGTGTGGTGGGCCCCACACCCTGGTTGCCTTTTATTCTCAGGAAAGATTCCTGATACTTTGACAGCAGAGTAAGTGGATTTGGGACTGTCACGGAGGGTAGTTAATCTTCCTTGCTTTACATTAGTACTTATTTGTCTATTTATCATGATAAAGTGCTGTTTCACTGTGTTAGCTCTTACATTCTATGCAGGATCTGGATAACAGGAATGAGTAGAGTTAGCACAAAGTGAATTACAAGAAGAGTTAGAACTATAGAAATTTCATAATTCAGTGTACCTGCACTAACAGTAATTTACCACAAGAGTAATTTGTGTTTGCAATGATAAATTAAGTGTCACCAAATTAAAACACATGTCTGTAATCCTCGTATCCTGCCGTATTCTAAGTTGAAGTTGTAATATGTACAGGCATACCAACAGAAGAGCAGCGACTGGTGTAAGCTACAAAGAAGAAACCGAAGATGAGAAAACAGATTCAGAAGATCTAGTTGAAGTTGACTGGACAGAGCCTGCTGTTCCAGCAGAACCTGACAACGCTGAAACTATTGAAAAAGTGTTGGCGTGGAGGAGAGGTAAAAAGGGAGGTATGTCATCATTTATTAAATTCATAACATTGCCTTCTCTAACCACAAAATTTGCATTGCATATCTTTAGTTTCTCCTTTCCGAAAAAAAGATCAGTATCCAGCCTTAAAATTCAGATGTAGTAATCAATATAATGGCTATTTTTTCCATACCTAGTTACTGGCAATATGACGACTGTATATGCTGTGGAAGAGAATGGTGACCCCAACAAAGACTTTGATCCTACTGATTTGGAGAATAGTGAATTACAGTACTTGATAAAATGGAAAGGTTGGTCGCATATTCATAACACATGGGAATCAGAAGAATCATTAAAAAGTCAAAAGGTATGTTGGTTTTCTGGCACAATTTGAAATCAAACAATGGAAAGTCCAGGTTGGAATATCAACAATATTATGAAAAGGATAGACTGCTAATCACCATAAAGATGACACATTGAGTTGCAGACGGACACAACAAAAAGACTGTTACATATTGAGCTTTCGTTTCAAGCCTTCTTCAGAATAGAAAATGCACACACATTCACACAAGCAAGCCTACCTCATGCACACATAACCGCTTTCTCTGACCACTCTCGCTACGTGTGTAAGGTGGGCTTGCTTTGTGTGTGTGTGTGTGTGTGTGTGTGTGTGTGTGCGGCTGAAATCTCAGTGTTTAATAGTCTTTTTCATTGTGCCTGTCTCCAACTCAATGTGTCATCTTTATGGCGAGCAGCAATCTATCTTTATCATAATATTGATAATGTGAAATCATTCATGTAAATCCGACAATATTGTTGCTGCCTAAATTTGCTGCACTGTATGTGCCATATTTGTTTTTCCAACAGGGTTATGTTTGCTACCTTCTTTTTATAGGTGAAAGGAATAAAAAAGCTAGAGAACTATATTAAACGTGAAGAAGAATTGTCAATATGGAAAGAGCATGCAACCCCTGAGGATATTGAATACTTTGATTGCCAAATGGAACTTATGAGTGAACTTCTGAAAAGTTATAATAATGTGGAGAGGATTATAGGTAGGTCTTCCTGAGCATTGCCTTAGTTATACTTCAGTAATTAATAATCATTCTTCCAGACATCTGACACACACACACACACACACACACACACACACACACACACACACACACACATATTCTCTCTCTCTCTCTCTCTCTCTCTCTCTCTTCCTCTCTCCCTCTCCTCCCCCCCCCCCCCTCTCCCTCCCTCCCCATTGGATTTACTTCACCTTGCCATTTATCACATATTCATGTACTGTGAATTGTGTAAGAGAAGTCATGTGATCAACTTTGCATCGTAGCATACCAAATTTCCTCATACATTTCACAGATATCAAACACACATTTTGAGTGTTGGTGAAAAAGCCTGGATGTATGTATTTTATGATTGATTGGGACTCGCCAAATAGAAGTGGCATAGAACAAAAGATATGAAGCTGCATAGTGAGCAATCAGGTTAGTCGAGTTGTGAGCATCTTTAAGAAGCAGTAAAGGATATCAAGGAGAAATTTTGGAAGGAAACTGAAGTTCGTAGGGAAATAAATAGGAACTTTTATGTCTGCCAATGACGTTGTACAAATGAAATGGAGGGCTCTTGAAAAGAGGTTGTAAGATCAATCAAAACCAAAGTAAAATGAGGGTAACAGAATGTAGTCGAATTGAACTGGGCAGATGGAGGATATTACATTACAAAGTTACATGCTAAAAGTAGCAGAGGCGTTTTGCTATTTGGGACGCTAAATAATTGACAATGACCAAAGTCAAGAAGGTATAATAAGCAGACCCCCAACAACAAGAAAAGAATTTCTGAAAAAGAGAAATTTGTTAATGTCTAATATAAATTTAAGTTTTAGGAAGTCTTTCTGAAGATATTTGTCTGGAGTGAAGCTTTGTACAGAAATGAAATGCAGAAATGAAGAAAATAGAAACTTTTGATGTGTAGTGCTACAGAAGGCTGCTGGAGATTATCATATATTGAATAAGTAATACATTGGCTGCAGATTTCTGGACCTGCATTATCGGGTGGGCTATTGGTCTCCCCTTGATAGATTATGGCTGTACTACACAAAGGAAACAGCTACTTGGGTAGCATAGTACTTGTGGAGTGCACATGTGGGATTTTTAGGCAAGATGGTAGTAGATCACTTGTCAGACAACACACAGATGGAGAAATAGAACCACATTAAGAGTACTGACACTTCAACTGTCAAAATTTTTATCAGTAAATTATCGAAATATTAATAACGAAATTCCCGAGTTTACTGTCTTCCAGAAATTTCTCTTTGCTGAAATTATTTTCAGGACCAAGAGCTCCCTGAAACCCTAAGTAGAAGGTATTTAACTATTCATGGATGTATATTGCAAAGACAGATAAGACACCATGGAGGGGGAGGGTTCATTGCAGTTGACAAAAATATTGAATTTGATTGTGAGCGTGAAGTTATCTGGTCACATATAACAGGTCCAGGTGAATTCAAATTAATTGATAGATGTTTTTACAGGACACGGAATCCCACTGTGACAATTTTAGAGTCATTCAAAGAAAGTCTGTGATCAGTAACACAGAAATACCTAGACCATGCAATATTAGTTGGAGGCGACTGTAACCTCCCAAGTGCAGTCTGGGGCATGTGTGGATACATTGCAAGGTTTACAGATAGCCAGTCTTGTGAAGTACCTTTGAACACAGTGTTACAAAAACTGTCTTGAGCAGGTAGTTCAAAAGCCCACACACACAATGCAAATGCGTTAGACCTTGCCACTGCAGAGAGGCCTGACCTTACCGACTGCTTCAATATAGAGACAGGGGTTAGCAACCATGATGTCATCATAGTGACTATTGTTACTAAAATTAATAAATCAATCAAGAAGGCAAGGAAAGTATTTCTGCCAGAAAGAACAGACAAGCAGTTTTTGGCATCCCACTTGGACAGTGAATGAACATCATTTTGCTCCAATATGATGGAGAGGAATTATGGGTAAAGTGCAAATGGACTGTAAACTATGCTGTAGAGAAGTATGTGCCAAGTAAATGGATGAAGGACAGAAAAGACCCACCTTGATTTATGAAATTCGGGAAATGCTGAGGAAGTAAAGTCAGTTACGTACTCTGTTCAAAAGGGAACGCGCAAATGATGACCAGGCAAAGGAAGGTAGAAATTCATGCATCTGCAGAAGGGGAAAAAAAAAAGTCACCGTATCTGGATGGAATGCCACTGTGGTTCTACAAAGAGTACTCTGCAGCACTGACCCAGTAGTTAGGTTGCATTTGTCAGGAATATCTCATTTAGTGCGAAGTGTCAAGTGATTGGAAAAAAGTATAGGTGACTGCTGAATATAAGAAGAGTAAAAGAACATACCTGCAAAATTAGAGACCAGTATCCTTGACAATGGTTTGCTGGAGAATTTGAACATATTCCGAGTTTGAATATGATAAATTTTCTTGAGACCAAGAAGGTAATGCCCATGAATCAGCACGGTTTTAGAAAGCATCACACATGCTGAACTCAGCTCGCCTTTTTCTTACATGATATCCTGCAAACTATGGATGAAGGGCAACAGGCAGTTTCCATATTCCTAGATTTCCAAAAAGCATTTAATGAAGTGCCCAATGCAGGCTTTTAATGAGGGTACGAGCATATGGAATAGGTTCCCAGTAATGTGTAATAGGACAACATTTTTTTTCTATAAACATAAATGATCTGAATATAATAGAGGGAAACATTCCACGTGGGAAAAATATATCTAAAAACAAAGATGATGTAACTTACCAAACGAAAGCGTTGGTATTTTGATAGACACACAAACACACACACACACACAAAATTCAAGCTTTCGCAACCAACGGTTGCTTCATCAGGAAAGAGGGAAGGAGAGGGAAAGACGAAAATATGTGGGTTTTAAGGGAGAGTGGATGTTGTGAGGGTGACATGGTATTAGAAGGTGGAAAGTGTAACATGAGGCTGAAATGAAAATGAAAATAAAAATATATGGGGAGAAATAAAGGTGAACTAGAAAGCAACTGGAGATCTGCTGTGAAAAAAGTCGAAAAAGTGTTGGTAAAAGCTGAGCTATGTTGATCCTGTGGTGAAATTGGGTTGGTAAACAACGATGTGCACAAAGGTTAGGTGGTAGTGTTGCCGCCAAAACACGTTAAAGGGCAGAGAAATTTGGGAAAATTTCGAAAAAACTGCATGTAAATGAGGCTAACAATTGTCTGACGAAGAAATAATGACGTTAAAACCTGTGGGAAGCGGCTAAAAATGATCAGTGATGTGGGAAAAACAGAAACGGAAATAAAGCAAAAGTTGTTAGAACTAGCCGAAATGGTTGTTTAATAGGTGAAAGGAACTGTTTGTGAACTGGGAACGGTGGATTTTATAGCAGCGGTAGTGTTGAAAGCGGAAAAAAATTTTTTGGTTATGGTTTGGAAGTGGGTTACGTATTATTGAGTATATATAGGCAAGATAAAATTGTATGGTGGATTACGGTAAAAGGAGAAGGTGAATACAAAGTGAAACTACTGGCACAAACAGAAAGAGAAAGTAAGATGACAGAAAAGATTTCGAAATGCAACAGTGACAATAACAAACGTAATTGTTGGGTTCAAATTAATGATATGAATATAATAGAGGGAAACATTCCATGTGGGAAAAATATATCTAAAAACAAAGATGTTGTAACTTACCAAACGAAAGCGTTGGTATGTTGATAGACACCATCCTTTCGTCTTTCCCTCTCCTTCCCTCTTTCCTGATGAAGCAACCGTTGGTTGTGAAAGCTTGAATTTTGTGTATGTGTTTGTGTTTGTTTGTGTGTGTATCAACATACCAACGCTTTCGTTTGGTAAGTTATATCATCTTTGTTTTTAAACATAAATGATCTGGAAGACAGGGTGAGCAACAATCTGCAGCCATTTTCTAATGATGCTGTGCTGTACGGGAGGATGTCGGTGTGAGTGACTGCAAAAGGATACAAGATGACGTAGACAAAATTGCTAGTTGACGTGATGAATGACAGCTAGCTCTAAGTGTAGAAAAATGTAAGTTACAAGCAGACGAGTAGGAAAAACAAACTCATAATGTTCGAATACAGCATTAGTAGTGTTCTGCTTGACACAGACATGTCGATTAAATATCTCGGTATCCAACATACAGTGAGCTCACTGTGTATTGGATCGGCAACTGCTAAGGTCACAAGAAAGGTTTTTCTGCAATTTCAAAAGTGAAGATATCTGTTGGAAGTAATTAGTACAGTATCCCAGTACATGTTACACCTCATAGAAAATGTTGTGTTGTCATGATTTGAGCCTACAAGGTTCGAATAGTCTGCACTGAAGATGGTCACACAGCGACTGAGATCAATTTGTAAAATAAAGGATTTCAATCTTTACAGCTGTTGCTGCCAATTATCCAAAATATATTGACAATAATACGGTCGTGGTGCACACAATTCCCAATGGAATTAGACATAAAGAAATATAGGACTTGTACAGAGGAATATAGACTGTCATTTGTCCCTTGCTCTATTTGCAAGTGGAACAGGAACAGAAATGACTAGTTAGTGGTACAGTGTACCAACCTCCAAGTACTATACGGTGGCTTGCTGAGTATGTATGTAGTTGTAGATATTGAATTGAATTTGTGGGGAGGGGGGGGGGGGAGAATAGTTTATGGCACAACTTGACTAAAAGAAGGTATTGGTTGACTGCAAGTTTGAATGAGTGTAGGTTGCAGTATGTATCCAAAGATTAAGAAGTTTGCAGAGAATAGATTAGTGTGGAGAGCTGCATCAAATCAGTCTTTGGACTGAAGGCCACAACAGTTCACATAGGTATCAGGAAGGATACGATTCCTCGCCCAAGATCCCTGCTGACTATACACATTGACTGAATGGGGGCAGGTTCATCATCAGCACTTAAGGGGGACAAATAACCTCAGCTGAGAAGAGAATCTTACTTGAAATGTTGACTGCAATGATTTATTATATTACCATTGAATAATAGAAGAATGTATTTCTAAAGAGAACTTGAGACACTGTGTGTGTGTGTGTGTGTGTGTGTGTGTGTGTGTGTTTGGGGCAGCTCTGAAGAAGGAATGTGTCTGATTGTCTGAAAGCTAAGAAATTGTATGCCTTTTCTACATGCCTGTCTACTGCTTAGCACTTCTTTTACTTGATATCTAGTAGTCTGTCCTTATAAATGTTTCATAGAAAGTAACTATATTAATTCAGGTGTTATTGGAAGTTGAAGTGTAAGGTATGTCTACACGCAGATGTAAATACCACACTGAATTCGCTTTCTGAGCAGTGTGCCCTGGAATGCCTTCTTGTGGCAAGGAAATTCTCAGTTTTCCAGATTTTAAATTGTATTTGATGTATTCTGCTTGTATTAAATTCTGTTCATGTGATGTGTCCTGCTTCGTGTTTAATTACAGTTGATCTACAGAAACATCTCCACCTGCTCTTGTTTGAGCCATTTTAATTCTTTTTCTCACCTTTATCCCCAAAAGATATAAAACTGCTTTTGAAAAGTCAATATTATGTTTTGAATGTTACTTCTAGTGATAGCAGAGCTCCACACTTGTTTGTTAAGTTTCAAACAACTGAGATGTAAAGGCATAGGCAAGAATTGAACATACTGAAGGATAAAATGTTCTCAGGCTGTGAATACTTTTAAAAAAATACATGAAAGTAGCAACAGGCTTAAGATGGTGTAGTGTAGTTAATTCAGAATATTTAAAGAAATAAATCTCGAATGTTGTATCCAGAACAGTTCGTTTAAATAAATATCTGTTATGACTCAAATGGTGGTACATGAAAAAGGTAAAGCTGTCGACAGCCCGAAAGCTGATTTGAACACTGCAAAGATTTCCACAGTAACAGACATTGCCAGATGTGAAAGAAATGATAACTGAGGGACAAAGTCCTAGGACTGATCATGGATCAAACCCAAGACTTTTGGATCCATAGTCTGACACTTAACCACTGTGCCACCAAATCACATAACAAAAATATATATAATAACTCTTAGGCAGAGACATTTAGAAGCCCTCAGCCATAAGCAGAGACTTCCTTGAGCATAACTCTGCTTAACTGTGTATGCATGTCGTACTAAACTTCAGGACCCTGACACGGTAGTGCACATTGGCAGGAGTGTTGGAGGCCCTTCTGCCATATATGAGCAGTTAGGACAGTGGAATTCTGACCCCAATGAAAGAATGTTGGAAGTAGTAGGATAAAGGAATAATGGGACTAGCTCTGGGTCTATTTCTATGCCGTAGCATTTCTTAAAATAAAATAAAATAGAATTCTACTTCTACTAATTTTATGTAGAAGCAAGAACTTGCAGAACTATGGGCCAAAAGAGATAAGTGATGTTGAAAGAAGAGTTACGTAAAATAAAGTTGGGTATAGAAGTGTAAATATAACTAAAACCTGGAACAGAGCAGAAAGGAAATTAATGTGTGGAGTTCATAGGAAACAAGAAATTTGAAAACAGTATTACAGATGTAAAAGTAATCTCAAACAGGATAAACTAAACTGAAGTTCTAAAACTAAAAACAAGATATTTCATATATGTGATAGTGTTTGCATTCAGAATATGTTTTAACATTGTACAATTAATGTATATCAAACATATTGTACAGTAGTTTTGTAGGGCAGCTCTGCTACACTTCTTGTTGACGGGTGTGACCTTTGCTTTTTTTAATCACTGCCATAGCTTTTTGTTCGAGAAATCTAGAGTATATTGTGCTTAAGACAAGGTCAAACTCAGCTCCAAACTTGGTAAAGAATCTGGTAGAGATCCATCTGATCCTGAGCCTTTGTTAAATTTATAATCCTTCTGCAGTTTTCAGTTTTCATGGATCATTTGAAAACACCAGTGCTTCTGCTTTTGCTTTGCTTTCTTTAATTTCAGTTCCTGTGTCATCCATAAGTGTTGGGACATTATCTTGGTCACTGACTGCCTTTTCTTATGGTAGTTGTTAAAGGCTTCTCACATTACCCTTTTGACAGGCAAATGTGTTTTCTTTAGTATGTCTCTATCTGTATCTATATACTAATATAATGGAAGGAAACATTCCACGTGGGAAAAATTATATATAAAAACAAAGATGAGGTGACTTACCGAACAAAAGCGCTGGCAGGTCGATAGACACACAAACATACACACAAAATTCAAGCTTTCGCAACAAACTGTTGCCTCATTAGGAAAGAGGGAAGGAGAGGGGAAGACGAAAGGAAGTGGGTTTTAAAGGAGAGGGTAAGGAGTCATTTCAATCCCGGGAGCGGAAAGACTTACCTTAGGGGGAAAAAAGGACAGGTATACACTCGCACACACGCACATATCCATCCACACATACAGACACAAGCAGACATATTTAAAGACCTATCTATATACTTTCATTCATATTGTACAGTATTTACTGTTTCTTAACAGAGACTGTATACCATGAAGGGTCCCTTCCATGATGAACTGTTGTATTACCTACGTATCTATCTCGTGCTTGGTTAACCAAATTTGAGTCACAGTTCTACACGCTCCTGCCCAGAGCTAAATATAATATAGTTCCTTCTTGAGATATGACATTACTATCCCTAATGTCTCTTTATATGCGGAATGAATTTTCACTCTGCAGTGGAGTGTGCTCCGATTTGAAACTTCGTGGCAGAGTAATACTGTCTGCTGAACCGAGACTGGAACCTGGGGGACTTTTGGTTTCTGTGTGCAAGTGTTCTCCTGACTGAGCGAGCCAAGCACGACTCCCGGCCCGCCATCACAACTTTACTTCTGCCAGTACTCAGTGCACACTTCGCTGGAGAGTGTAAATTCATTATGGAAACAATCCCCCAGGCTCTGGCTAAGCCATGTCTCCACAAAATCCTTTCTTCCAGGAGTGCTAGTCTCACAAAATATGCAGGAGAACGTTTGTGAAGTTTTGGAGGTAAGAGAGGAGGCACTGGCGGAAGTGAAAGCTGTTAGGAACGGTCGTGAATAGTGCTGGGATATAGCAGTGTGTAGAGCACTTGCCTGCAAATGGCACAGTTTCCAGGTTCGAGTCCCAGTCCCACATACAGTTTAAATCTGCCAGAAAGTCTCATTATATATTTCACTGATTTCATTCCCATCAATCTCATTCACTTCATTTCAGTGAAATTAAATCATTACATTAGTGTTATTGAATGGTGGAAGACACTGCATTAATACCTTGTTGTTAAGATTTAAAATTTGAATGGTTAGTTGATTTTGTTGCTACTGGTACATGCACCATTAGTATTAAATGACAGTGGTGATAACTGAGTCTTTAGGACACATGCAAGTGTTAAGACTATAAAACGTAAGCTATTGCCAAGAATGATACAACCATTATTGGCATTATATAATTGTTTCAGATGGAAAGAGACAGGAGAAACATATAATGAGATAGAATTCTGTGGATCATTGACAAGTGAACACAACCGTGGTCTCTAAGCATGCAAAATTATTGAATATTGTAGCTTCCAAAATGTAAATTTTTTACCTGCAAACTTCTTATTTAAAGCCTATGTTGTTTTATACTTTAGCTGAGTTTCAGAAGCCAGAAGGAACACACCCAGATTATTTCATAAAATGGGAGAGTTTGCCTTATTCAGAGGCTACTTGGGAAGATGGGGCTCTTATTTCGAAAAAGTGGCCCAAGAAAATCAAAGAATTCAGAGAACGTGAGGAATCTAAAAGAACGCCATCAAAACATTGTCGAGTGCTGAAACATCGGCCCAAGTTTGTTCAAGTCAAAACTCAGCCTGAATACATGGGTGGTGATCAGGTAAGAAAATTCGAGTGAAAATGCTGTTTTTTAATAAAATAAAACTGGTAAATATCAGACATTTGAAAACACCATAAAATGGAGTTGACGGTATCATATAATGATTGATATTGAATTGTTAGCTTTAAAAAAAAAAAAGCAAGTTTTTATAATACTAAATACAAGTCTACAAAGTAGTGGAGAAACAAAAGTACATCACCGCCACCCCTACCCTACCCCCCTACCCCAATCCTACTAAAATTTGTGATCAACATTTTTTCTAAGGCAGTTGACATCAAGGAATAAAATATCACATACATTATCCAAATTATAGGCCATCAAGCTCTACGACATGATTGCTGCCATACTATTCTCTTTGTATCTTATTCTTGACACAGCCTATCCTGATTTTGATTTTCCATGATTTCCCTAAAGGGCTCGGCCGGCTTCCTGCCCCTACAGTCCCTAATCCCGAGGGGACTGATGCCCTCGCTGTTTGGTCCCCTTCTTCAGATCAACCAACCAACCAATTTCCTTAATTTCTTTCAGGGGGCTCATCTGAAGTGTGTTTTCTATTTTTTTCATTTCTTATCCTTTCCCTTCTCATCTTACCCAGGATCCCTTATATAAAGTGCATCTTTGTCACTTGTATTCTACCCAGATCTTTCTTTGTCCATGCCCAACATTCTGATCCATATGTCAAAACTGATAGGTAATATGATTTGTCTATCATAAACTTTGTGTTGGCAGCCATTTTCTTTTTACTGTTGATGTCTGATACACAATAATAAAACTTTGAACAATTTTCTATCCTGTCAGAAATTTCTTCCTTGGTTTTTCCTTTCCTGGTTAACTTATTTCTTAGAAATTTTAAAGTGCCTCTTCTTTAATAATTCATTTTTCATGCTGATTTTCATTACTTCACATTTATTAAGCTTATTTCCATGCCTGCTTCTTCAGATACCATCTGGCAGTTATTTAGTTGTGCTTCCAATTTCTGATCATTTTCTTCCCATACCATCTCATTATCGGCATATGCTGTGACCCTAGACAAACTTTCCTTAAGATGTTGTCCATGACTGTATTCAAAAGAGCTGGTGAGAGTGCAGAGAACACTCCCTTGTAGAATTCTTCTGTTGTTCTAAACCATTCTGGGTATTTTTTTTTTTTTTTTTTTTTTTTTTTAACCATCTGTTATAACACAATTCAGGCATTTGTTGTACATATTTCCAATCCAGAGTTGCAGTCTTTTTGACAGTTCTAGTCTATGCAGACTTAGTCATTTCTCTTCCCTTTTAACAATGTCTGAAGCCATTTGTATCTCTAGGAATGCAACTATGATGTCTACTAAATTCCCATTTCTTTTCTGCTACCTATTTTGCTGTAAAAATGGCATCTCTAATAGATATTTCTGTCCAAAATCCTTGTTGTTGTTCTCATAATTGTGGTTCTATTTTGTCTTTATTTTCTGTAAAATTATCTGTTCATAAGTCTTCATGCAATGGCACAGTACTGCTACTCCTCTATAATTGACAATGTTGAGTGTTTATGGAAAAAGTTCAAGGCAATCGTAAAATGCATTTTAGACAGGTACGTGCCGAGTAAAACTGTGAGGGACGGGAAAAACCCATCGTGGTACAACAACAAAGTTAGGAAACTACTGCGAAAGCAAAGAGAGCTTCGCTCCAAGTTTAAACGTAGCCAAAACCTCTCAGACAAACAGAAGGTAAACGATGTCAAAGTTAGCGTAAGGAGGGCTATGCGTGAAGCGTTCAGTGAATTCGAAAGTAAAATTCTATGTACCGACTTGACAGAAAATCCTAGGAAGTTCTGGTTTTACGTTAAATCAGTAAGTGGCTCGAAACAGCATATCCAGACACTCCGGGATGATGATGGCATTGAAACAGAGGATGACACACGTAAAGCTGAAATACTAAACACCTTTTTCCAAAGCTGTTTCACAGAGGAAGACCGCACTGCAGTTCCTTCTGTAAATCCTCGCACAAACGAAAAAATGGCTGACATCAAAATAAGTGTCCAAGGAATAGAAAAGCAACTGGAATCACTCAACAGAGGAAAGTCCACTGGACCTGACGGGATACCAATTCGATTCTACACAGAGTACGCGAAAGAACTTCCCTCCTTCTAACAGCCGTGTACCGCAAGTCTCTAGAGGAACGGAAGGTTCCAAATGATTGGAAAAGAGCACAGGTAGTCCTAGTCTTCAAGAAGGGTCGTCGAGCAGATGCGCAAAACTATAGACCTATATTTCTGACGTCGATCTGTTGTAGAATTTTAGAACATGTTTTTTGCTCGAGTATCATGTCGTTTTTGGAAACCCAGAATCTACTCTGTAGGAATCAACATGGATTCCGGAAACAGCGATCGTGTGAGACCCAACTCGCTTTATTTGTTCATGAGACCCAGAAAATATTAGATACAGGCTTCCAGGTAGATGCTATTTTTCTTGACTTCCGGAAGGCGTTCGATACAGTTCCGCACTGTCGCCTGATAAACAAAGTAAGAGCCTACGGAATATCAGACCTGCTGTGTGGCTGGATTGAAGAGTTTTTAGCAAACAGAACGCAGCATGTTGTTATCAATGGAGAGACGTCTACAGACGTTAAAGTAACTTCTGGCGTGCCACAGGGGAGTGTTATGGGACCATTGCTTTTCACTATATATATATATATATATGTATATATAAATGACCTAGTCGATAGTGTCGGAAGTTCCATGCGGCTTTTCGCAGATGATGATGTAGTATACAGAGAAGTTGCAGCATTAGAAAATTGTAGCGAAATGCAGGAAGATCTGCAGCGGATAGGCACTTGGTGCAGGGAGTGGCAACTGACCCTTAACATAGACAAATGTAATGTATTGCAAATACATAGAAAGAAGGATCCTTTATTGTATGATTATATGATAGCGGAACAAACACTGGTAGCAGTTACTTCTGTAAAATATCTGGGAGTATGCGTGCAGAACAATTTGAAGTGGAATGATCATATAAAATTAATTATTGGTAAGGCGGGTACCAGGTTGAGATTCATTGGGAGAGTCCTTAGAAAATGTAGTCCATCAACAAAGGAGGTGGCTTACAAAACACTCGTTCGACCTATACTTGAGTATTGCTCATCAGTGTGGGATCCGTACCAGATCGGGTTGACGGAGGAGATAGAGAAGATCCAAAGAAAAGCGGCGCATTTTGTCACAGGGTTATTTGGTAACCGTGATAGCGTTACGGAGATGTGTAACGAACTCAAGTGGCAGACTCTGCAAGAGAGGCGCTCTGCATTGCGGTGTAGCTTGCTCGCCAGGTTTCGAGAGGGTGCGTTTCTGGATGAGGTATCAAATATATTGCTTCCTCCTACTTATACCTCCAGAGGAGATCACGAATGTAAAATTAGAGAGATTAGAGCGCGCACGGAGGCTTTCAGACAGTCATTCTTCCCGCGAACCATACGTGACTGGAACAGGAAAGGGAGGTAATGACAGTGGCACGTAAAGTGCCCTCCGCCCCACACCGTTGGGTGGCTTGCGGAGTATAAATGTAGATGTAGATGTAATTTTTACAGAGCACTTCATTACCCATCTTAAAAATTTGTACAATAATTGGCTTTGTCTAATCATCAGGAATCTCTCCATAGGTCCACCTGTCCTCATTATTCTATACAGCCACTGAATTCCGAAAAGTCCACTGGCTTTGATCATTTCCACTGTGATGTCATCTAATCCAGGAGCTTTGGAATTTTTTTGGAATTCTAACACAGCTTTCTCTGCATGCAGCATCTGCAAATCGTCTCTTTCTATATCACCGGAAGTAGATTATATTAAGTTTTAATTCCATAGACGTAAAAATTAGATGATCTCATGGGTGTGGAACAAGTCATAAAGTATAACATAAAATCTTTGAATATAATACTCACTACCCTGATCATTTGTCAGGATATTGTCAAAATATGTGAATACATTACAGTAAACTGGAATTGCTAATATTTACAGCATTTATACATTCTCAGAAAAAAACCATAGTTATGTACTTTAACAACAGAATACTTAATCTTGGCTGTTGTGACCAAATGCTGTCAAAACTGAAAGCTAACAGACATTTTTACTTAAGCTGGTCTAAACAGCCCATGTTAAGTTATTCATCTATAGAGTAGAAGGTGTTCCTATCAAAAATTCTTTCAAACTTTGTTTAAATTGTTTTTAAAGATTGCTGGCAATTTATTGAAAATGTGTGGTCCTGAATATCGGACCCCTTTTTCAACCAAGGTAAGTGATTTTAGGTCTTTGTGTAGATTGTTCTTATTCCTAGTATTGATAGTATGCAGTGAGCCATTGGTTGGAAATAGAGATGTACTACTTGCAACAAATTTCATTAAGTAGTAAATATACTGAGAAGCAGTGGTTAGATTACAAAGTTCCCAGAACTAGTTTCTGCTGTTTTTAAGAGCAAACTGTCTTAACTGAAAATTGCTAACTCTTTACTCTGTTTTCTGTCCTTCATTTATAACTTCATATATATCATGAACAGTATTCACCATAGTCAGGTTTCAAAATAGTGTCAAAGTGAAGTAACAAGATTTATTATTTAAATCACAAAGAAACAGACCAGACAATGCTCATCATATCTAGACAACAATGTGCAGTGTCCTGATCTGTGTACTTCTTCATTAAAGGTATCAGTACAAAAATATTTGTTCAGCTCCAAAGAACAGCCAATAACAAGCATTTTTACGACTGTATGAGTATATATTATAGAGGAATAGGTATTTTAAAAAGGACCATTGTTGTACATTGAACAGCTTGTAGATAGCAACTGTCTTTCATCATCTCGACAACAACAGCCATTTGACATCCTATAGTTAACTACTATCTTACTTCATCCTCAACAACAGCAGCAGCAGCCATTTGACATTAAGTAAAGGCTTCCTCCTAGATGTGTCCATGCACTGATATCTACAACAAACATCTCTGTTGCTCCAGCATGGTTTTGTTAATGTCGTCTACCTGAACTAGAGATGTGAAAATGTCATCTTGCCCCTACTGTCAACAGTTTGGTGATATGAATCATCCTTGGCTAACTCTGCTTCCAATTCTGGTTTTCCTCCTATCCTGATGAAGTCTAATGGAAGTCACAGACTTGATGTATATACACTTCATTATGCTAATATAGGTTGAATCCATGCTTGTCTTGTGAATGGCTGTTAATGCACATATTGTTGAAATAGAGTTAGAAGAATTCTCAGTATCTGTGAATCCCAGGAAAAGTGGTATTTCATATGCATTGCACTGTTGTACAATGGTTCACAGCTTGCAAATGGTTAGTTTTAGTATACCCACTTCTAACCCCAGCTTGTTACTTCAGCTGATTCAAATCTTGTGCTTTCTGTGTATTTTTTGTGCTACTTTTAGCAAATATTTTGTTTGTCTTGGTGAGGAGACTGTAAGTTCATTGTGTTGCCCACTCTCCCCCACTGTTTTGCGAAAATTATACCAAATTACAACAAGATCACCAAAGTAAAACAACTACAGCTCTGTTACAATTTTGGAAAATTATCTTCTGTAAATAGTGTAACAAGTTCCTTTTGTATTGCTTTGCTTCTAGCCTTAACCATTTCTTTTTAGAACCATCATCTTCAGACATCTTTCTTTTCTTCACACTTGGAATGGCTCTCTACATCTCATCCGGCATGTTATCAAAACATCATTATTTTAATTATTAATGATTACAGCAACTTAATTTTCTCTTTATGGTTACTGTTTCCCACTTATCTCTTCCTTTAAATATTTCACTCTCCAGCTTCAAAATAATCTATGTGTAATGGAAAAAAGTTCAGCTATAGTGTTTATTTGTGAATGTGTTTTTCACACGTTGCAAATCTAAGATGTGTTTACTTTATTACTTACCGTTGTCCATATTTAAAACATCCACATATGATTTTATGTTGTACAGTTGCATGGAATGTGTCCATCTACTATTTCACTGTGCTTGTTTCAGCTGTTGGTTTTGAGAGATTACCAACTGGACGGTCTCAACTGGTTGATACATTCCTGGTGCAAAGAGAACTCTGTGATATTGGCTGATGAAATGGGCCTGGGAAAAACAATACAGGTACTTTATTTCTGCAAGGAAAAAAGTCTGAATTTTCAACCTTTTCTTCAGTTTATTCTAGCCTGACAATAAAGTCCCAGACAAATACTTTCGTGGTTTTGACACTTCACATACTTTTACTAATAAAATACTCTGAATCCACAAGTCACAAATGTTATTTTCAGTTCTACCGTTCAAATATTTATGTGTTTGAAATGAAACTGGTTCAGTGTACTGAAGATCTGATTAACAGTTGTCAGTAGCAGTAAGTATGCTGATCTTGAACAGAACCCATCCTGACAAAGTTTAAAAAGAATATGTAAATGAATTTACACACTTAGAAGTATGTGAACTGAGTCCATGCACATGTTAAATAGAGGAAGGCGTGGGGGAGGATTGAAGTCATACTGCGAGCAGTTGATAAGTCAGAAATAGAAATTTTCGTAAAATAAAGAATAACAGCATTCAGTCGCAATCATGATTTTATTTCAATGCTATTTAGAGTTCTGGGGGCTCAGCTTCAGGTGCTTTGGCAGTCTACTTCAACTATTTTCCATTATAGTTTTACCAGGACCAGAATTAACCTAAATCCGGAAAAATGGGTGTAGATTGCCAAAGCACCTGAAGATGAGACCCCAGGACTCGAATTACATAGTGCATTGAAATAAAATCACGATTGTGACTGAAGGCGGTTGTTCATTATTTTATGAAAGTAATACAGTCGCAGAAGAATTACTGAGAGGACTTCTGTTTTTTTATTGCTGGAGAAAGCTCTGATATGAAGAAATAAGCAACTGATAATTCCTTTGTAGTTTCAGTATTACTCATTCATATGTATTTCAGTGAATAGTATATTCATTAATTTACCTTATATGTTTTACAGACAATTTGCCTTCTTTACTACCTCTTCCATACTCACCAGCTTTATGGACCTTTTTTGCTGGTAGTCCCTCTGTCAACCATGACATCATGGCAACGAGAATTTTCTCAGTGGGCTCCAGAAATGAATGTAGTAACATACTTAGGAGATATATCCTCACGTGATATAGTAAGTATTTTCATGCTTTTTAGATAACAAGTTCTTATTTATATTTTCACAGTACATATAGTCAATAATATAAGCAGCATATGGAAGGTTCTAAAACACACGTTGTATGACTAGGGACTGGAAAAATTCACATTTTGCAATAAATATGAAATAGAAGTGAATCCTGCCTCAAAATATGAAAACATGAAATTACTCAATATATGCTATTTCATAGGGAATTGTATCTAAATGAACTATTTTATCAGAGATTGTTTGAAATAGCTTTATTTTCTGCACATAAATATCGAAAATGTAATCAATTTTCAGTTACTTGTATTGTGTATCATATGGTGAATCCCAGTTTGGAAAGACAATGTGTGTGAGAACCTATTTGCAAAATGAAAAGTGCACAAATGCAACAGTGTATCAATGCACTCAATGATCTGATGCCATGCCACTTGTGAGCAGTTCAGTGGTCTATTTAAGATACATGCCGCTTAATGCAATGTAATACTCAGCCGTGAAACGTAGCATTTTATATCAAAGAAACACATACATTTGTTTGTTAACGAAAGCTGAAAAGATGGTATAAATTCGACACTTTTAACATTGCAAACTAGGTATTGGATGTTTTGAACTGTGGATGCGTGGAATACCACTAGAGTTTGAGCCTGAACTATGTCATTAACAATACTCGGCTAACCTCAACAAGCAATTGCGTGGTAGCAGTTTCCAATTGCTTTGTGATGTGTGTTGTTAATTGTTTTCTTTTCTTATTTTGAAATATGTGAAGCAATTAGTCATCCATCACAGAATTTGATTACAACTCGTAAAACACCAGAAGATATCAGCAATCCCTGAGACAATATATCAGTTCTGCTGTGGGCTGCGGTATGGAGGTGGGGCTCCCCTCTGGCAGTCAGAATTCTAGTATGTTTACACACGGGGTCGTCTGCCATTATAGCCTGTAGTGCCCGCACTCCATTTTTCCCCTACCGTTAAAATAGAGTTACCATAATTCCATTCTACTTCTACACTGAATGCTGATGAAAGTTCGAAATTAATCGTCTGCAGATTTTGAAATCATCAAATTGGGCATGAAATGACAAATAATGTCCAGAAACAACTTAAATTGTAGAAACATTCAGCTAATGATGGGAAAATGCTGCTGCTTTTCAACAGAGCGATAATTTTTGAAAGCTTAAATACAGCAAAAAGAAGGAAACAAAGACCACTTTGGAAGAAAAAGGTGTTAAAAGTTTTTGCGAAAGCAAACATTCCCATCAAAAATTTCCCAATCAACACTTTTTTTAACAGTCAGTTCCAACGAAATACGGCTTTGTTTATCTTTACTCGTGTAGCATGACAACATCTGAAATTTGAGCATTTAATCATTAACAAAAAAAGTAGACACAAATTTTGCAAAAAATAGATACAAATTTTGCCAAAAATAGATGCTACATTTTTCGTGCCATGTATGACATGCAGGTAATGTCTTTGTAATAACACCCTTCCATCAGAACATTGACTTTCACCATTTACTATCTACATCTACATCTATACTCCACAAGCCACTGTAGTGTGTGGCAGGGTGTACTTTGTGTGCCACTGTCACTTCACCCCTTTTCCTGTTCCAGTTGCATATGGTTCACGGGAGAACAGTTGCTTGTAAGCCTCCATGTGAGCTTGAGTACTTCTCTCTGATTTTATGTTCATTGTCTTTTCATGTGATATATGTAGGAGGAAGCAATATATTGGTTGACTCCTCAAGGAATGGACAGTCTCAAAATTCAAGCAGCAGACGAAAGCTTAGTAATATCGATGTCTAACAACCTCCAAGTGATTTCTGTAACTCAAATTAATGGATATTTTGTATGAAATTTGTTGTTGTTGGTAGGAGGCTTATACTGCCATTGTCATTTGAATGAGTTATTGTTGAGTGTTGTGACTTTCATTAATGACTGAAGTAAGCGAACTATTACAGTGTATCTGGTGGATGTTTCATGTAAAAATGAACTGTGGTCTGTGGCACACTTAATTATCTTGTTTAGTGACTTGTTGGAACTACCACTGATTATTACAGTGTTTCATTAATTTTTGATTCAGTGACTTTATAATTTATCTGAGTAAGTCTGTCACTGGACTCTTGGTTGTTTTTGACAGCCATCCTGATTGTAAATGGTAATAATCTCATGATATAAAAAAAAACTGATCACCATCCCAATGATACAACTTTGAGGCTAATAAATGTGTAAAAAAGGGCAACCTAAATTGTGGTGTTGAGTACATTTCTTGAGCAAAAACTTCCAAATACTGAATAAGATTTTCAACTTGAAGACAACAGACGGATGTGCTGCCAAGGAGGTAACATAAATTACAGAAAAACAGGTTGGTGTCTTCACAAGCTGAGGAATATAAAGAACCTCACGCAAATACTGTACATAAGAACTTATTTTCCAGACCAGTTTCAGAGCATTATAACTCCATTTCCAATGCAAACAATTCATGTGGAGTTGTACAAGTGCTCTATGTACCCCAGGTTAGAGCAATGTTCCAAATTGCAACTGATGATCCAAGAAGACAAGTGATAGAGTATAAAAAAACAAAACACTAATTGACATGCTTGTGTAATGAACAACCTGTGTGCTTCTATTGGCAGTACTAGCAGTTGTATCTTCTCAATATTGGTACGTTCAGCCTCTCTGTCTCTTTGTAGTTTAGACAAGATTTGCTTTCTTTTAGCCTGATAATCTTACTTTTCCAATTTTCACACATTCAGTTTTTTTATTGCACAATTTAAGTTTTGTGAAGAGACAAACTTGCACACCTGTCACCACTGTCCAGTTTTGAAAAAGCTACAGCTTTTGATGAGTTTACAGTTAAAAGTGCACTTCTGTGACCTGTAAATGATGGCAACGTCTGGAGTCTAGTAATTTTTTCACTGTGCTCAAGTCAAACCACTATCTACAGAAAACATGGAGGGAAAACATATTTGAGTTTCTGGAGATTCTTTACAAATTGTTTGTGGTGCTTTGCTATGGAAAGATTTACAATGGCCTAAAGCTAACTGGTCATTAGGCATTTATTTGTTCAGAGTCTATTTTGTATAATGTCTAAAAGAATGACCAAGACCAGTGTTAATGGCCGTGTGCTAGCAGTAAGTAAGCAGGCATCCGTGTTAGTCAGTAAGGCACGTCAAATACAGCATGCAGCTACTGTATCTGGTGAGTCATTCACTGCTACATTATGTAAAATGAGCTTAAGAATGCTATACATGAAATACTGGAAACATATTATGGAGAAAGAAATGACCTAACAGAGGAATAGAAATAGGTCATAAATGGTACTTTCTATTCAACTCTGAGTATGTGGGCAGCAAAAATAGTGAGTATTTCCAGCACACTTTAAACAATACTTGGTTTTTAATGAGACCCATGAACAATATCTTCCTTTGAAAATAGGTGTTGCACGAAACACCTCATCAGCAGCCTTTGTTTGGGATAAGTAGACCTACACAATACAAAAATGAAATTCTAAAAACCAAACAAAAGGCATCTGATAACTCTTCGGTGAAACACCTTGTATTTTACGACACCTTCTTAATTTTTGTAATTATAACTGAAAGCAACTGGGTAAGGCTGATATCAGACTAAGATTCGTTGGAAGAATCGTCAAAATGTAGCCCATCATCAAAGAAAGTACCTAACAAAACACTTGTTCGACAAATGCTTTGAATATTGCTTGTCAGTCCAGGACTCGTACCACATGATACTAATAGAGGAAATAGTCAAGATCCAAAGAAGAGCACATGTTTCACTACAGGTTCATTCAGTAAGCACGTAATGGTCACAGAGATGTTCAATCAACTCCAGTGAAAGATAGCACAGGAAAGGCATTCTCAATGAGTACTGGATGCAGACGGTCAATTTTGGATGATGTCCCACTTTTTAAAGACTGGTATATGAATGAATTGCTATTTCAGAAACTCCACAGTCATCTAAAAGTGACTTGGTTAGATTTTTCTACTCAGAATGTGTTGAGAGTATTGGTAAAATTTTGATTTACAAAAAATGAGGTAATAAAGTTTATGGAATCACTTTATATGCATCCACATTGGGAATACCTTACTTATGAGTACAAGTGCCATATTGAAAAATTATTTTATGTCATGGTAGTTTTTGCAGAATCTTAATTAATGGCTTAATTAATGAGGGTGTCATCTAATTCAGAAAAAAATAGAGCAACAAAAGCAGTGTGTCACAGTTCAGCGTCTAATAAGCGCACGGGAAAAATTGGCAATAGAAATTGAGACAGTGCATTAATTATCTTGGAATTTAATTTAGTTATGTTCAGGGAATTTAAAGTATGTTCTCAGAAAGAGTGGAATGGCTGCTTGCGAGTGAGTGGTAACAGTACTTTTGATTCTGCCAATTAGCTCAAAACATTTTTCCTCTAGATGATGTTATTGTGACTTCAGTTAACCATACCTTTTAATTAATGATGTGCTAATGAAAATATGTATTTTATTGGAACCACAATATTCAAATTAATCATGTGGATAATAAATTTAAATGGAACTTCTACCTAATAACAATTTGCAATAATAATGTACATACTACACGTTACGTGTGCAATAGTATTGATAGTAGAATGAAAATTAGAGATGAAAGAAAAAAATGTAGTTAGTAACAGATGTTGAAGACGTAAGAATGGGTTAGTTCCTACATGCTATGTCACAAGGTTTTTGATCCATATCGTGATCCCTCGTCCAGGCTAAATTACTTTTTTTCAGAGAACATTACCAGCTTCTGATTTTGATTGCACACATTTGAGTAAAAGTGTGCAGGAATGTATTGCATGAAAAGTGTATGCAAAATAAGTTATATTAGGAAAATATACATTCTTTCTTTCGAAACCTAGAGCAAAATAATCCAAATTTTTCGTAATGCATTTAATATATGTTCAATATTGCCTTACCATTATTTCTCTGTGACAGAATTTTCTTGTTTACTTTGTGTATTGTAGCTAGCTAATTATCAAGGCATCTTTTCTTTTAATGCATATTCACCCAAAACTACTGGAACCAAAGGTGAAAATAGCTTCTACCATCATGGAAATAAATTACGCAACACTATAAAGCTTCATGTCATGTTAAAATATTAATATTCCACTCAACTCTTGTTTAAAGTGCCATAAATTATAAGCATAGTACTAAATGTTGCCTCAAACCAGATAGACATTTCACTATAACAAAATTATATCTGCCTTCATGTAGCTACATTTCATTATTTTCTTTTGCCATCCTTTCATTAAATACTTCTTTTAATGAACGTAGCTATCTTTGACAGTGCATCTGCAAAAACAAAATAACCCAAAGACAGGGTTTCTATCCATTGCTACCATACACAAACTCCTCATATTAATCTATATCACTTCATTAGTACTTCATTGCTTCATTACTTCATGAAATGCTTCTTACAGTAAATATAATATCATTAAACCTTAAGTCCCTGCTTCATCCCCTTTCACAAAATTGACTTAAAAATGACACTTTACAGCAACAAACCAATAAAAAAAATAAAAATAAAAAAAAACTACTTTACTCTTTATGCATAGAAGACAAAAACTTGTTCTTTACTTTTTAGTTCATTATGTGAAGATGTCACTTTACATTAAGAATACTTAACCTGCCTCAAGGACTTATTCATGACAAATACTATGTTTTCATAGTCAATACCATGGGCAACACTGTTTGTTTTATCTTTATCTCAAACTCTCAAACTCATATGCTACAGCCTGATGGGCAAGTTGTTGACATACTCATATGAACATTGGCACATTATGATGACACACCGATATTATTTGTGATATGAACTGAGCAATGCTATGGAAACCTACTCGTACTGCTCCTGTATTATCAGATTATGCATTCTTAAATCCATACTTCAAGCCAAAAAAATTTAAATTAGTCACACAAATCTCTCATTATTATTAACTAAGGGCATTTTTCACAAAATTTTGATTGGCTATGCTTCTATTGTCTTACATACTACTTGCATACACTAACACACACACACACACACACACACACACACACACACAGTGAATCCTTGAATAGTAAACCTTTCACGTACACAAGTACTCTGCGGAAGAGATGGTTACATTTCCTTATAATCTATTGATAGGATGATTAGAGTGATCTATGAGGGAAAAATAGGATCACACAGCTTGGGAAGGCACTACCCATCATGTAATGTGTTCTTTTAAGAGCAGTGGGCCCCTGCCTAAAGGTAAATTTCAAGTTACATTGATTCCCTGCCCCTCCATATAGTTTTGCAACATTGAGTGAAGATCTACATTTACTTTTCATATCATTAGCCATTCCTCTGTATAACACAGCAAAATCTTTGGAAGTACCATGTCTCATAAAAAATTCTCTTGAAAATCACAAACACATTAAAAACTATGATGTGTACATCTACACTGAATACTACTTTTTTGCTTTTTGCCTATTTCATCACACTGTTTACCTCGTTATCAGCTTCTAGTAATTTGTATATAGCAACTGCTGATGATTTCACTGTAGGCTTCTTTGCATTGGCAGCCTGCTGCACTTTCGTTGCCTTTATTGAATAGCATACATTAACTATTACTAATTGCATCTCATCAGTATTACTGTTAATTACTAACGGCTTATATTCTCTTTCAAACTGACACTCACCCATACTGTTATCTCCTTTATCAAGAAGTTCATTCTCCAACTGCACACACCGTGTTTCAACACCCTCAAATGCATCTGTATTTACATCCACATTCTCTTTGGACACCTCCACCTTCTCGGTATCAACAGTATCAGTTTGCATTTCATTGATTTCATATTATTATCACCAAGATAACAAATTTGCACTACTTCTGTTACATCAGACTGACAAAATTCAACTTCCATCTGCTTATAATGTAATTTTCCCATCTCATCTCCACTATCCTGCAAATTCTGACCCCAAGCATCTAATGCTGATCCCACATTTTCTTCAAACTTGCCTATTTTCTCTTCTTTACAAACTTGCATTGAATCTAGTGCACTATTTAAATCCTGAAAACCACTTCTAATGTCACTATCAATATTTTCCTTCAAACTATTAATTTGTACTCATTTTTTTGTCATTATTTTCTATAATAATTTATGTTCTCAACAATAAAACTTTGATTTATTCTACACTCAAACACGTTATTCTGCCCCTTTGTCACATCTTATTGTCAGTACCTATTGAACACTTAATAACACAAACACTTTTGCCTTTAACTGTCTTGGCACAAGTTGTTGCTGCTGTCTTCCATAATTATGATTACTGCTCCTCTTCGTAACTCCAGTGTCAGCATGTGGCATTATTTATATTCTGTACCCCTATCCTGCTTATTGGCTGCTGTCCGAAATGAAGTCGATGTCGTCCTTCCAGATTGGCTGAAGTCCTCTCCGTATAACTCCATTATTTGTATGTCAGCTACATAATACCATAATGTATTTTATTCGTGTTATTCACATTGAATATACTGTTCTGTTCACAGTTTTGTTTCATTTGTGCCACACAAAATGTTTTTCACTGTTCACTTTTGATCCTAAGTTCATTGTCTATCCATTTGTAACTTTTGCCACACTTCTCTGTCTTTAACCTGGTGATTTCTGTAATACAATGCTTCTACAGCAAAGTGGCCTGAAAATAGGGGCCCCAAATTGTAAAGACATCAAATTTTTTTCTGTAGTCTCCATCGCCTCCTCGGTAGCACATCAGTCTGTTGCCTTCAGACTGAAACTCAGATTCTGTATTTGATGGTGTTTGCTCAAAAAAGTCCCCAAAACCACAATTTAGGTTACACTTTTTTTACGCATTTATTATATGCCTCAAAATTGTATCATTGAGATAATGACCAGTTTTTTCTACTTCATGAGATTATTAAATTTACAGTCAGGTTGGCGATCACAGACAACCAAGAGTCCAGTGACAGAGTTACTCTTATAAATTGTAGGGTTATTGAAGCACAAATTAATGAAACACTGTCCAAGAATCAGTGCTAATTCTAACAAGTCACTCGACAAGACAATCAAGTGTGAAATAGAACACAGTTCATTTTTACTCTAAACATTACACTTTGCACATGCCTCGTAATAATCTACTGGATAAAAGTACACTGCAGTAGCTCACGTCCAACTTTTTAAAGACTGATATTTAATATGTGAGCAGACATTGTTTGAAAAACAATTGGCTTAGATTTTGCTACTCAGAGTGGGCTAAAAGTATCGGTTAGGTTTTGGTTTACAAAAAAATTTGGTAATCTAGGGATCTGGAAGAGTTTATGGAATCATTTTGTACGTCCTCGTTGGGAGTACCTTACGTATGATTACAAGTGCCATATTGAAAACTATCTGATATAATGGTAATTTATGCAAAATCTTAATTAGTGATTTAGTTAATCAATGAGGGGTATCATCAGATCGGAAAAAATTGAGCAACTAAAGTACAATTGCAAAGTTCAGAAACAAACAAGCCTAGGGGCAAAATGGAAAATAGAAATTAAGATGTTAATTATCTTGTAAGTTAGTTGTATGAACAAAAATAATCAATTTTTGGAATTATAATATAATAGGGTAGATAAAAAAAATACTCGCCAACCATTGGGAGGAGAAAACTCACATGAAAATTATAAAAAAGTGCCTGCTTTCCCTTCAAACTTTGTGCCAGAAGAACAAGCCTCAGGCTCCAAAAGCTTGCACATTTCCCTAATTTTTGTGTGTGTTTTCTTCTGCTGCTGTTTTGTGAGTAGATTTTTATCTGTTCAATTACATTTATATTCAATATTGATGTAGATTGAAGTAGTGAATTAAAATTTGTACCAGCACTGGAACTCGAACACCGGACTCCTACATCATTATTGTAGATAAAGGTGAGACTCCATATGTATCAGGAACATGAGCTTCATATGATTAATATATTATATTCATAAGATAATTAGTTTTTATAAGTTTCATAAGATAATTAGTTTTTGAAAGAATTTTACTAAATTGAATGAGTGAAAAGATAGAAAAGGAGCTGAGTGAAGAACAGCATGGGTTTAGGAAAGGAATGAGCACGATCGACCTGATATTTTCTATCTGTCAACTGATGGAAAAAAGTTGGGAGTATAACAAAAGGGTGATAATGGTTTTTATAGACATAGAAAAGGCATATGACTCAGTTGACAGCGAAAGACTCTGGGAAGAACTGAAGAAGATAGATATAGAAGATGGATACATTAATGTTATAAAGACAATGTACAGAGGCCACAATTGTAGAATTAGAACACCATTGGGGAACTCTGAATACTTCGAAATAAGACAAGGACTTAAGTGAGGAAGTATTCTATCTCCTGCGCTTTTTAATGTTGTGATGGAGGGAATGAATAGGGCAGTTAAAGATATAGTAAAAGAAAAAGACAAAAAGATGATTTTTGCAGATGATATGATAATATGGGGTGATAAAGAGGTAAGTGTACAGTTACAGCTTGATGCGTGGAAGGAAATAATGAAAAGGTATGGATTAAAAATAAATAAAGATAAGAGTGAAGTAATGGTATTTGGAAGAGAGAAAGGAATCAACGGAAATATTACCTTGAATGGAGAACCCCTCAAAGTGGTAGAAAGTTTCACTTATTTAGGGAGTGAAATATCTAGGGATGGAAGAATAACTAACAAAATTAATAGGAAGTTACAAAAGGGAGGCAATTTCTACCAAACAATAAAACATCTGATTTTGAATAATGAAGTTTCAGAAAGAGCAAAACTCCTTATGTGTAAGAATTATTACATCCCTATTGTCACCTATGGTGGAGAAACATGGACAATGACAGAAAGGGACTGGAGCAGACTGCAAGCAGGGGAAATGAAATTTCTCAGAGCAGTTAAGGGAAAAACAAGAATGGACAGAGTAAGGAATGTAGAGATTAGAAAGGACCTCAAACAAGAAAGTATGAGAGAAGAAATTGAAAGAAATAGATTAAGATGGTATGGGCATGTTAAGAGGATGCATGGGCAGAGACTCCCCAAAATTATGGAAGAACTAAAGATGGACGGGAAAAGACCTAGAGGGCGCCCAGGAAAATGGGAGTGAGAATATCTGTTGAAAGGAGAGGTGTGACCTGGCAGCAAGTGGAGGAAGAAAAGTGGTGGGAGGACCGAGCCAAATGGAGAGGACTCGTCAGCAGCCAGACCCGGCAGTAGCTGGAGCAGGATTCGGATATAGATAGATAGATACATAGATAGATAGAATTAGTTTCAGGTAATTCAAAGGATGTTTTCAGAAAGAGTTGAATGATTGCTTTCGAATGAATGGTAATAATCCTCCAGTGTCTGCTGATTAGCCCAATGTTTTTCCACCAGGTGCTGTTATCACAATTTCAATTAGTCATATCTTTTAATTAATGATGTTCTAATTATGCATTGTAGAGTGACCGTTCATTGCAGTGAAGGCGACACAACTCATTTTACACTTTTTGTTAATACGTATTAATGTACTGACTTGATTCGTACACTTGAAACTTTTATTTAATTGTGCAACACAATAAGAAGTATAAATAAATTATAATTGTTCAAAGATAAACATTATATGCATAGTTGAACAGAGAGTAAACAGGAGGCTTCATGATATATTTCACATTTGAGTCTGTTTCCCAAGTTATTTTAGGTTGATGTATATAAATGTGTGCAAATGGAAACTAATTTTTGGAATCTGTCTGAGATTGTCTTGGTAATTTTTTGTCCTCCTATCCATCCTTCCATACCTTACTATCAGCCAAAATGCAAGTCTGAACAATAAATTTTACTTCCAGATACGCCAGTACGAATGGTGCTATGCCAGTTCTAAGCGTCTCAAGTTTAATGCAATCCTAACCACGTATGAAATAGTTTTGAAAGACAAAGTATTTCTGGGAAGCGTAAGTTGGGCTGCTTTACTCGTAGATGAGGCCCATAGACTGAAGAATGATGATTCACTGCTTTATAAAGCCCTTATGGAGTTTGATACAAATCATCGTCTGCTTATAACAGGGACACCTCTTCAGAATAGCTTGAAAGAGCTGTGGAGTCTTCTGCATTTCATCATGCCTAACAAGTTTGTATCAAATACATACATTTAATTTAAACTTTCAAGCATGTAGTGCCTTTTTGTCATGTATGCAATATGATAAAAAAAACTTATGGAAGTATTCTTGGGCTGCAATATAGTTAGCTGTGGTGCTATTACTCCAGTTTTGTGCATTAATAAAAATATTTTCTGGTCAAAGGTTTGATTGTTGGGAAGACTTTGAGAAGGAGCATGACAATGCCGCACAGAAAGGTTACTCGAAACTACACAAACAATTAGAACCTTTCATAATACGCAGAGTGAAGAAAGATGTTGAGAAGTCTCTCCCAGCAAAGGTTAGTGAAAAATTCCTTTTGCACATTGCTGAGTAGCTGCTCTATAGCCATAAATAACTAGCTTTTAGAAGTTCCTGTCATGTGTTTAACTGCCGATTAAATAGTACTATTTTACAATTAATTTCAAGCTATAGTATTATGCTTGTTGTATTGTTATATATTTTCTCTATTAGGTGTGTGGTTGCAAGTGTACTGCAGTTATGAGTAGACCTGATTCTATTTTAGACCACTTCTGGTTAAGTACTTACATAGATGCTAATGTTTATGTATTTTCTTTTTATTATTAATTATTGATAGACTTTGGTTTTATATTGTAGTTTTTTCTTTCTCTCAGGTTGAGCAAATTTTACGAGTGGAGATGACTTCACTCCAGAAACAGTATTATAAGTGGATTTTAACAAAGAACTACAATGCACTCAGGAAAGGTGTAAAGGGTTCCTCATCAACATTTCTTAATATAGTTATAGAACTAAAGAAATGTTGTAATCATGCATTTCTCATAAAGCCATTGGATTATGAGCAGAAACCTCCTCCCACAGACTATTTACAGGTAACCTGTGTTTAATTTTGTAACTTTAATTTACTGTGCCTCCTTTCCAGTAAAACTGCCATTCAGGTGTATATTAATTAACAGTGCTTCCTTTCCAATTTAACTGCCATTTGTGTATTTCTTTTGTCACATTTAGGACCTAATCCGTGGTTCAGGGAAGCTAGTGCTACTGGATAAATTGTTGATTCGCCTGAAAGAGACAGGTCATCGTGTTCTGATATTCTCTCAAATGGTGCGGATGCTGGACATTTTGGGAGAGTACCTGCAGCTGAGGCACTTCCCCTTCCAAAGACTAGATGGGAGTATTAAAGGAGAATTGAGAAAACAAGCTCTGGACCACTTTAATGCTGATGGATCACAGGTAAAAGAATTCCACACACATCCAGAAGAGAGTATGACATTCTGAATTTCATTTTTATATTAAATCACACAAACTACACACACCTACATAATTATTCAAGAACAATATTGCAGTGCACAAATGTTAATGTGATGATATTGCCATGCAATGATGTGATGCTAAATTTAAAAAAGAAAGGAAAAATTATTAATGAAATGTCAGTTGGACTGTAGTAATTATTAAGAATACCTCAGTGCCAGTTATCATCACATTATTGGTACATGCCAGTAGTTGAACACCTTAGCCGATTGTGGATGGCTCCCATCACCTGTATCTCTACACATGCTCATCAGTTTAATTCTACGAAGAGAGAGTGCCTTTCAGTTAGCAGCAGTTACCTTCCCTGCTGATATTCATCCTCTCATTGTTTTGAAATAACAGTGTTATTTGTTCCAGTTAACAATGCCCTTTATGGATGGCATTGTTTGCCAAGAAACCAAGCTTTTCTTTTTGTTACAATGTGAGGTCTGTAAAGGCTCCAGTGACATTATCAGCATACTCAGATAACTCCTGCAGCACACTGTAAATGCTGTGCACTCATACGTCAGAGTATAAGGGACAGGTGCCAGAATTGTTGATAGTTGATGGTGTTGCCAGAATTCATTCACATTTTGGTGCTGCTGCCAATAGCCACCTGTCTTCCCTTCCAGTACTACTCTGTGTACTCTATCTTTCCACCTGAAATGAGAAGAAGGAAAAGAAAGATAAGCTCAAAATGCTAAGGCTACTGGATTGAGCAAGCTAAACTACATTTATGTAATGTCCGTTATTGAGAATAGTGCCCACAGTAGGAAGTCAGGTGGGCATTAAGATGTATCTACTACAGAATGGTATGCTCTGTTCCAAACATGCTATTGTTAGTGCAGTTGTGTCAACACTGTGTGACTGAGTTGTTTACATCCAAGGGATGTGAATATGTTAAATCCCAGGATAATAATGGTCCAGTTCTTCAATTCTATGGAAGAGGTAGCATCTGAATAAATAGTTAATGAATTCTACCACTCTCCATGTCATTTCAGTCCCCCCACCCCAACCCCCACCCTCACCCAACACATATCTCATCTTATTCAGTTAAAGCATCATACCAGGGGAATGATTTATTGTCTGTTTCTTGCTTACAGTGAGATTTATTATCTGGATTCTTGTTACACAAAATTTTTCACCATTGGCACTTATGCTGTGTCTAAGGTAAAACTTAATCTATAAGCAGGCAAGACATCCCTTCCTAAGTGAAAATCAGAAGATAGATCACCTCCACTAACAAGTTTTAAGTAAATTAGATTTGATGTATGTGGCAAAAAAATACATTTTAGTAGTTACAAACAGTTATTACTATTAATAGTGTACTCAAATTAATCACTGTGCATTATGCACGGCCCTTTAATGCATGTACTGATTGAATACAAACAACCAAACAAGACACAGCAAAGCAAGCAAACAATGACGTTTGCTAGTAGGACAGTATTTTCCTTTCAGCCAATACCACTGATGATAGGCAGCCATGAGGTGGAAGGGAGTGAGGGAAAGGATTGTTTCCCTCACACCCTGCCTCACCCCTCAGGCACATTTTGAGCTGCCTGCTGTTTACTTTCTACATACCAAGAGAATGCAAGTGAAAATGATTTCCCCATATAAAGACAACAAAAATGCTGTAGACACACCAAGAATTGATCTCATAGAGGCACCAAGAATTGATCTTGATGGACCTTTGTAAAGTAGGCATCACAGACATCTAAAACTGACACAGAAAAAGACAAATGTCACTGATTTTTTTATAGGCAGAATACAGTAGAATAAGGAATAGAGGTACTGCATCTCGAGTAGTTCCAAAATACACAATTGACCTTACTTGCACATGAGTGCATACACAGCTCCAAGCCCCCCCCCCCCCCCCCCCCCCCCCCGCCCCCCGCCCACACACACACACACACACACACACTGTTTGCTTATGCTGTACTGACATATCAACTTAAATTTAAGGTGCCACAAATTCTTTCCCTGGAAGAAAAAATAGGGAATATAACATGAAAGATAACTCATCTTGGTAATGGAAGAAGAAAATATGTCAACACAACACATAAGTGACAAAGGGGATTAAAAATTATACTACCCAAAATATACTGTGGAACATAATAGTCACTTAGTATTTAAATCAGTATGTTCTTAGTTTTATTTTCTGTTTGTGGTATCAAAATAGCATATTGTTGTTACTTATTTACTTTGGTTTATCATTAATTATAATAAGATTCTGTTTTCCTGGTGCTGTGTCTTGGCTGACCAGTCAGGCTGCAGTGTACTTATGAGTAATGTAAAGAGGATAGTAACACCCAAAGAGTTTGTTCTCTTAATACAAAATTTTAGCCAACAGTTGCTGTAATAATCATCACATGTAAGCTTTCACGGCCGGCGTCTTCATTAATTAGAACTTCCGGGCTGAATTGCCGTGGTCCACATATAAAACTTTTTGTCCTTCCTGGCGTTTCGTTGCCTACTGCGGGCAACATCTTTCGAGGTAAGTCGGCGACTGGCTGCTAGGTGCTGGAGGTCCCACTTATATAGAGCCCTTAGATGGCGCCACTACTCGTCACATGCTTTCGACTTTAAAACTATCTCTGGCTAGTGCCATCTCTCTCGATTACAGGAAATCGATTGTCACTTCATTGGTGCAAAGTTGACTGCCATATCTTGTCTAATTTCAACCCTTCTTCTATTTTATTAAAATTATTTTCGTGTTGTAGATCTCTATAGCTTCTCTATACATGTGGGTATAATAATGAGAGATCCTAGCTATCACGTTTGTCTCACTAAATTTTATTTCATGATCACCGTCTTTGAAAACGTGGTCCGCTACAGCTGATTTGTCAATTTGTCCCAATCTACAGTTCCTTTTGTGTTCCGTTAGACGGGTATCAACACTCCTTTTAGTTGTTCCAATATAAACCATGCCACAGCTACGCGGAATTTTATGCACACCTGGGTAGCTAAGGGGTGTCATGCGTCTTTCACCAATCTTAAACTTTCACTAATTTTCTTGGTAGGTCGAAAGATTGTCTCCACTTGAAACTTGGCCAAAACTTTCCCAATATGGTCCGTGATGTTATGAATAAATGGAAGAAAAACTTTTCCAGCCGATGGTTGTTGTTGTCTTGTATTTTCGGACACTTTTCTTCTAGGGTGGAGTGCTTGATCTATCTTGTTGTCAGTGTACCCATTTCTCTTGAAAGCCATTCGCAAATGGCTTAATTCATCTTGCAAATAAATTGGCTCACAGATATTATTAGCCCTGTCCACTAAAGTTTTTATGGCTCCTCTCTTCAGCGTAGGATGATGATTCGAATCCTTATGTAGGCAACGATCGGTGTGTGTGTGTGTGTGTGTGTGTGTGTGTGTGTGTGTGTGTGTGTGTGTGTCTTTCTTTCCTATATACCTTATGCCCTGAAGTCCTTTCTGCCTGTTTAATAACCAAACAATTTTAGTTGTCCATTACTCTCTTTCTCAATCTTTGGATTGAAACTGTTTATGTGCGCCAAAAAATCACTCAGTTCCTCTTCAGCATGATTCCGTATCACAAAGGTGTCATCCATGTATCGATAACATTTCAAAGGGCTTTTATTGGCCGACTGCAGCACTTGTTGTTCGAAAAATTCCATAAATAGCTGGGCTCAGAGGGCTACCCATGCCCACCCCATCAATTTGTTCAAAAAACTTGTTGTTATATTGAAAATAAGTCGAGGATAGACAATGTCGAAACAAAGCTATTATATCAGTAGGAAACATATCAGCTATGTAAGAAAGAGCTTCGTCAACAGGGACCATGGTGAACAGGGATACTACATCGAAACTGACAAGGATGTCACTTGGACTAACTGCGATCTCCCTCAGTTTTTCGATAAAATGCATGGAATTTTTAATATAAGTGTCAGTTTTACCTATATGCGGTTGCAACAAAGAAGCAACATATCTAGCCAGTTCTTGAGTAGGAGCCCCAATGGCACTTACTATCGGTCTCAATGGGACATTGGGCTTGTGTATCTTAGGTAACCCATACAGTCTAGGAGGGTAAGCTTCCGTTTTGCAAAGGTATTTTTTATCTGCTGTAGGAATGGAAGAGCTTTTTATTAATCGCTAGATAGCACTTAACACTTTCATTGTAGAGTCATTTTTCAGTTTTTTATAGGTGGTAGGATCCAAGAGGTCACTGATCTTCCTATGATAATCTTCAATCCTTAGCACAACAGTAGCATTACCCTTATCAGCAGTAAGTACAATAATATTCCTGTCCGCATTAATCTCCCGTAACGTCTTCCTTTCTCCTAGGGATAAATTACTGCTGGGTGGCTAGGCTTTACGTAATATCCTGTATGTTTCCATCCTGATTTCATCGGCAGAATGCGGTGATAACAGACGAATCCCTGCTTCTATATTGGCAACAATATCTTCCGTGGGAATCTGTGATGGAGTGATAGCAAAATTTCCTCCTTTCGAGAGAACAGAGACTTCCTCCTTGGATAGTTCTTTCCCGGACAAGTTGATAACTGTATGGGAATTGTCTGTTTTTGTAAATGCTCAAACTTCTTCTTCTACCTATTAGAAGACACTTCTGCGCTAAGTTCCCTAGATCTAAATGTTAATCTATCCACCTTATTCCAATCACCCAAACACATAGTATTGCTAATACGTAAATGAAGATTTAACATTTGACTACTAGTTACTGCAAGTTCTCGAAGTGTTTATTGGATCCGCTCCCACAGCATCATCAATTCCACGCGTAAATAAATACGGTTCGCTTGCACTTTATGGAACATTCTTCTCACATTGAAAAACTTTGGAACTGTCCCATTGTTACGACCACATAGCAAAAAAGTGAGTGAACAAAGTTTTTGGGCTTTTTTCGTACGTAGGCTCTCCAGTCGTCATACCATAGTCGACATATCCTCCCCGTAGAGGTGTCTAATCATAACATGTAAGCTTTCACGGCCGGCGTCTTCATTAATTAAAACTTCCGGGCTGAATTGCCGTGCTCCATATATAAAACTACTTCTCCTTCCTGACGTTTTGTTGCCTACTGCAGGCAACACCTTCCGAGGTGAGTCGGCGACTGGCTGCTAGGTGCTGGAGGTCACGCTTACGTAGAGCGCTTAGATGGCTCCACCACTCATCACGTGCTTTCGACTTTAAAACTATCTCTGGAGTTGCTGTAATAACTAATTTAACAGTGATACTCAAGTATGAGCAATAAGCTGCCAGATGTTTTAAGCAAGGAAGCTGCTGGTAAGAGAAAGATAAGAATTAGGTAGACAGAATTTCAAATCTAAGAGATATTTTCCTGTTGCAACCAATTCCTCCTTCACACTTTGACTCTTGATATTTTCCATTTGTTACTGCCTCACTAATTTGCCATGTTACATTTTTCTTCTGAAAGCACTTGTTATTGCTTTGGTTTAACACAAAACTTGTCCTCTTACAATTTAATATTCATGCATTCCTTATTCAGTCTGCTGTAATCTCATAACACTTTTATATGCAGTGCGTTAATTCATAGAAATAGCAGAGGCAATGCCTTCATAACCTGCTGCCTATCGATAGAAAGAGCATATTCTAATTACAGCAATCAAATCTTTGATTATGATAGTGAATATAATGTGTTTGTAATTTGTTTTATTCTTAACAACTCTCACATAATGTGGCTGTTTTGTACCTCAGCTCAGTGAGAACTTCTGTTTTTAATTTCATGTTTTATTTCCTTTCTCTAGGATTTCTGTTTCTTGCTGTCAACCAGAGCAGGTGGTCTGGGTATTAATTTGGCAACTGCAGATACTGTAATTATTTTTGATTCTGACTGGAATCCTCAGAATGATCTGCAGGCACAAGCACGTGCTCATAGAATTGGACAGAAAAATCAGGTAGGCATGCAAGTGAAATCATATATGCAGAGACAGAGAGAGAGAGAGAGAGAGAGAGAGAGAGAGAGAGAGAGAGAGATGGTCCAACAAGTACCTGATTTCAGAACAGGTGATAGAAACTCATAAAAATTGATTATAGCACTCAAAGCTTTCATATCACAGATTCATTCTCAAGAGAAACAAGGAGAATTTCTTGGAGGAGATTGGATTCTTCCTACTTTCTGAGAGCAAAAGGTGCTATTATCTGTTTTTGTATTTTGATATCAGTTATTTCCACATCTCGAAGGTAAAATTTGCATTAAAAGTAATGGAACACTGTGAAAAATACATCAAAGTTGTGGAGAATAGTATTCAGTCACTAAGGGACACATCTCAAAAATCACTTCTTGTTCCTCTTTCCATAAGACTGTTAGTTTAAATGAGTACTTCATTAAGAACATTTGTTGAATTTATCCAGACTTGTGCGTACCAGAAAAAGTCAGTATTATGATTCAAATTGTAAATGCAGGAAATCGTGTATCTGAAAAGGACTGTGATCTATTAAGAATATCGTGTATGGAGTTCAAAATGAAATAACCCAGATTTTCTTCCAGCAACTAGCCTCAGCTTGTGTCATCATAATAAGCAAATTGTTTCGTAGATGGTTACAGATTTCATCACTAGCTGGGAAAAGCATTGTTTTTCTACCACCTTTTTTCTCATATCAGATCTGTTGTAGAGCATTTAACAAATGTTTCCTCATGATACTGCAATATATTTGTTGTATTAAAACACTCCACTGCAGAGTGAAAAATTCAGTCTGGCTATTTGTTATATTATTCACAGCCTTTAGGACAGTCAGCTACTCACAGATGAATAACAGGTGAGGAATAGGTGCACTTAAAGGTCAGATTATTCCATTAGTGTTCAACCAATTTCCCACCTTTTTCAGCTCCAGCTTTACTAAAAACAAGAACATACACCACAGAGTTATAGAGATGAAAGGTCAGATGTCTGTGTTAGTATAGTTGTTTGTTGTAAAACTCAAAAACTAGCAAAAGTTCAAAAGCTAGTTTAATTGTCTGATTTTTACATGGATTTTAAATGCTTATCATTGATTGTCTGATCCATTATGGGATATCCATTATCAGGTAAGAAATATGATCATAGTTCCTCTTCTTCATTTTTTTACTCAATGTATATAGATGTTTGTTGTAGAGCTGAAAAAGTGTGTAACCTAGTGTAAGTTCTCTCTCTCTCTCTCTCTCTCTCTCTCTCTCTCTCTCTCTCTGCCTCTGTGTGTGTGTGTGTGTGTGTGTGTGTGTGTGTGTGTGTGTGTGTGTGTGCGCGCGTGCGTGCGTGTGTGTGGTTTTGTTCACTTTGCTTTTCATCTTTATTCCCTCCTCCCATTGCTTAGATATTAAGCTGGAACTTCTCCTAAACACACCTCAAAGTGATAGACACCCTCGCTGAAGTAACTAGTGTTTATTGAAGCTAGTGTTTGTTTTGTCTTTAACTTATGTTCATAACTCCTGCTGTCTAGATGAAAATTTTTCTGTTCTTATTCCACTGTAATTGTTACTGAGGAGCAAATACTAGCTTCATGACATCTGTGCATTTCAACTGTCATTTATAAAGATTACAAACCAAAAGATTTGACCTGTAGCTCACTTTACTTCTGTCCAAAATTTACATATTTAAAAATTGTTTACAGGTTAATATATACCGATTAGTAACACGAAGCTCAGTGGAGGAGGAAATTGTTGAACGTGCAAAGCAAAAAATGGTTTTGGACCACCTCGTAATTCAGCGGATGGATACAACTGGGCGAACCGTTTTGGATAAAAAAAGTTCCTCATCTACGACTCCATTCAATAAAGAAGAGCTTACAGCAATACTCAAATTTGGAGCTGAGGAATTATTCAAAGATGAAGAAGATGGTGATGAAGAGCCTACTGTAAGTATCTACTGTCTCCTTGAAATACTTATAACTGTTCAATACCAGAGAAGGAAAGTTGCCAATCATCATATAGCTTAGATGCTGAGTCGCGATAGGCACAACAAAAAGATTCACAATTATGGCTGTTCACACGGCCTAAACAGGAGAACTGCAGTGGAAGTTATTGATAGTTTGTTAACACTTTCAGTTATATTACATTAAATTGATTCTAGGGAGAGAAGACTTTGGGATGTGAAAAGAAGTCATCTTATTTAAATGGCACATATTAAATGACCTACCTTTAAGGAACATAGTACTAGAGTGCTAATATTAATTATATTTGAATCTAATACATCTACGAAATAGGAAAAGTCGTCCAACATCAAGTTCTTTAATTCCACTACATTACCCTCAAGACATTTACATGCTATGGGAAGTTGTTCAGTAACTATGTACACATATACTCCTTTCTGAACTAATGTTCAATTCGTAAAGTCTATGTAGAGGCTGTTTTTGGTTCTGATATCCTTGGATTGTATTATTTTAGAGAAGAACATATTGGTCATGTTAACAGACAAGTTTGTGTGTGTGTGTGTGTGTGTGTGTGTGTGTGTGTGTGTAACAGAGTTCCTTCATGACATATCTGCAGGATCTTCTAGAACTAACAGCAATTCTCATAACGTATTTTTATATTTTGAAAATATTATCTAAAAGTTTGGTTTAAGTGTTTCCGACTGTTAATTTGTATTCATGTTTTTAGAGTGCTAGTTTTTAATCTTGTTTTTCTTGTACATTTCTTTTCTTTAATTGCAGTGTGATATAGATGAAATATTGAGAAGGGCAGAAACACGTGACGATGCTCCAGCTACTGTAGGAGATGAGCTTTTATCTGCTTTCAAAGTTGCAAGCTTTGCAGCATTTGAGGAAGACAAGGACATAGCTGTAACAGAACATGAACCTGATGATGAAAGCAAAGATTGGGTTAGCATTTTTCAAAGTCCATTTTTATGTTAATGTATGTACTTTGTGTTGCATGTTGTTAATATACACACTGAGTTAAGATAGAGGAAATGTGTTTCAAAATATATAATTACCATGTTCATGGTGAGAAATATACATCTGATATAATGTTGAGCTTCTCGAAAACAAAGCATTTCTGTTTAGCTTTAAAAGCATGTTTGAAGGAAGTGGGGGCTTTTGCAGGATGTGAAGGTGATGAGGAAGACAGATTTTCTTGAACTCATGGGATCTAGGAAGGAAGCAAAACTGAAATAGTGTGGAAAACTGTCTTCCTAAGTTTCGCAGCAAGGTGCTCAGTAATGAAGTTTAAGAAACTGTAGCAGCAGTAAAATAGAAGTAGTGAGGAGAGGACTAGAATACAGCAAACATATGACAACATGAATGAAAAAATATTAGTATCAGAAACAGAGAATGGAAAGTGTGGCTCAGATAGGAGGACTGACATGCCAGCAAGGGGGGGGGGGGGGGGGGGGGTACTAGTATAACAGAGTTAAGCCTAACATGTATCAGAGATCATTCATGAAGCTGTGAAGATGATAATGAGGGCGAGATACCCCATTGCCTTCATATCATAAGAAGATATCTACTGGTACTACAACGAGTCTGTCAATGTAGTTACATTTCTAAAGAGTTCTTGTAGCCCAAGCACTTGTAGTTATATGGAACACTGCCCATCAAAATTTGATGTATAATAAATTTGCAGTTAATATCTCTGCTGATGATTTTAGCGTATTTCTCGTGGAGAAGACATGGAAATGATGTGGGAGTCCATTTCTGTACAAGGACCAGTAATATTAATAGGACCTGTGTGGCATAAGCAAGCTGGGACTTCTCACACGAAACTTTTCTCTCAGTAGCCTCTTTTTCTCGGTTTTAAGCCTCTTCTCCCCCTTCCTGTTCTTTTTTTTATTTGTTCAGGAAATCTCCAGTTCTTCTACCATTTAATTACAAGTTCCAGTCTGAAATCAGATCGTGTTGCTGTCTGCTTAATCATAGTCTATTTAGTTGGAACTGGTGGCCTCTTTTTTTCCTGTCTCAAATGAAGATGATGTGATATTTTTCATTTTCATATTGAAATCATTGAAGAAAATCATCTTCATTGGATTAGATACATAAATTATTTTGTTTATTTTTTTGTGTCTTTTTTTTTCCATTAAGCATATTTTGTGCATTGTCCATCTACTTGCAGAAGCAATTTCCGCAAGTTGATGGAAGCAGTTTCTTTCATATTGCAGCAAGTACTTGACAGTTGCTGAAAGTTTTTTTCAAATTTGCAGAAGTTTTATGTGTTCAATATTGGCATGAGTCTCACTGAGGAAAATGAAAGTGCCACAAAGACACGTGAACTGAAACAAGTGTACCATGGGAACTCAAATATACTTGGCCACCGTCAGCCAAGGAAGACTGGAAAAATTAACCAATTACTTTGTTTCACCAGATGGGAAAGTAGAATGGGTGTAGAGATATCGTTAAATCTTAGCTGATTTTTAATCTTAATGTAGATATAAGTGCATTACATTTGTAATAAATAATGTTTGCAAAAACTGAAGAGTAACTAAAAGGCAATATCTTGTGTTCTGGTGTGCAGAATTTTTGCACCATATTTTCAATTTCATTACATGTGTAATAAAAATAAACAGATACTTTTTGCAAAAGTCAAAGAATAATTCAAAGTTGATCTGTTGCTGATATAGCTTGCAGCATATTTTTATCCTGGTTTTGAATATTTTATTGTACAATAGACAAGAGTTTTTTGATAATTCCATGTGACATCCTCATAAAGTTTTAATCTCAATGAACTCCTGTGATTTTAATTTTTTCAATGGTGGATCTTGATAAATAAGTATAGTACACCTCTGTATCCATTTCTTCACCCAAACTTTTTTTCTTAACTGTTTGATTTTCTGATTTTTCTTCAGTAATAGTAATGCAACAACAATGGCAGCTGCCCTGGTTTTTATCACAACACTGTAAACATCCACTTGCCGATCTCAGGATGCATCTCTAGTGTCAACACTTATCATATACTTGCAGCAAGTTGCTGAAATTAACTTGTCCAAGCGACTTGTAGACATAAACTTGTGGAAGTTTTTGTTCTAATGTTAACAATTCAGCAAGAGCTTGCACAAGTTACTTTGCTAGTGGACACACACCTTAAGATCATTATTTGGAGCCCCTGGAGAAGATGATGCGTCAGTCATCAAAATATGCTTTATAAAACAAGATTGTTAGTTCTGCTAGAAATTTTAAAAAAAAAATTACCATCCGTTGGAATATTCTTTGTCATTATAACTGAAAAATATCCTTAACAGGACGAAATCATACCTGAAACTATCAGAAAGAAGGTGGAAGAAGAAGAACGTCAGAAAGAAATGGATGACCTGTATTTACCTCCGAGGAGCCGGAAGACACTGCAACAGATAAACCAGTCAGAAAGTGAGGGTATGTTGATACTTGCATTGGGAATATTATATTCATATTTATATATTTGTTAGACATTTACTGTGAATTGTCAATACTGCAGGTGAAGGCAGTGGACGTGGGAGGAAAAGACGTAAGAAAGGAGAAGAATCTGACTCATCAGAAGGAGGTAGTGATGACGAAAGACCAAGAAAGAGAGGCAGGCCTCCTCTCTTTCCTCGGGAGAGCATCAAGGGCTTCACAGATGCAGAGGTATCCCTCTGCTTCACATTTCCAGTCTCTGTACACTATATTAATACGTGAACTAAAAGTTAAAGTAAACTTCTCGGCACTACGCCATGTGTTGGATCTCATGCACCTCTCCAGTTGTTCCTTTGAAGCTGCTGGGCCTTGTTCCCAGCCTGTGCCAAGCAAAATCGATGGCAATATGGTGAATAAGCAAGATTTTCTGGTTGTTTATCTTCAGAGGCAAATGTTATATGTGGGCTGTTAACTAACATTTCTTAACTTCTGGTTCCTTAATGTCCTTCATGTATGTGAAAGGTTTCATTTCTAACTGTGGCTAGTGGGTCTGTGACATAGATTTTTCAAAATTTTATCGGAGATAATCACTTCTAGACAAACTGTGTAAAGAAAATATTGTGTAGCTGATATACCCAAAAAAAATTGTGGGCTACTGTAACTCATCTTTTGAACTTGAATTTGTCAAGGCATGTGATACAATGAATACACCCTCTCTCTCTCTCTCTCTCTCTCTCTCTCTCTCTCTGTCTGTCTCCTTCTCCCCATCCCCCTCCCCAAAACCTCTCCTGTGTCGTCTGATGCCAGTGACGTGATTGTGTGCTTGTACCAGTGACAATAGGCATATTTTTAGCTTACACTCATTGTGCTGTGTTCCTTAACAAAGTGATTCACCTACATTGCATTCTTACATGATTTTCAGAAGCAAGGAGTTTGTAACATCTAATTTTTGGCAGCAATTTGTTATACAGATTGCATAATTCATTATATCTCTTAATAATTTGTTATTACTTGTAGTCACTAAAGTTTCATAAAAAATTTTATACCAAAAAGTAATATTGCTACTCTTGTTGACACACCTGATAGACTAAAATTGTGGGCATACCAGGACTTATTTTTATGAACTGTGATTGAAAAGTAGAAGTTGGCGTTTGGACCCCCGTTCTGCATAGTCATGTCAACTGTATGGAACACTGCAATAGTGAGTGAAAATTTCAAAACAGTGAGGTTATTATCTTTGATCTTCTAGATAAGGCGCTTTGTCAAGAGTTACAAGAGATTTGCAGCACCCCTGAAACGCTTGGAAGCTGTGGCTTGTGATGCAGAACTTCAAGAAAAACCTCTTGCTGAACTTCGAAAGTTGGGTGAGCTGCTTAAAGAGCGTTGTGTGACAGCCCTGAAAGAACAGACAGCATCTAAAGAAAATGATGTGAACAATGAAGATAGTAATCTCTCAGGTAAGATCATGCTGTCGTTGTTGTGCACTGTTAACCATACAGCAGCTGTAATAAAATAATGTGTATCTTATGTCACTGTCATTTTACTGTAAGGCTCCCCTCCCTCCTCCCAGTCTCTCCCACTCCCCACTCTCCCCCTCCCTCTCCTCCTCCTCCCTCCCTCCCTCTCTCTCTCCTCCGACCTATTTCTCCTCAACCAACTAAGTATGCAGCAGAAATAGCAAAAATAGAGATTTTACATGCAAATAAACAGTTTAATTAGTTGATTACAACATGACATTTTCTCCTTCAGGTATATATGAGTGTTTTTGTCTTTTATTTCTGGGAAATAGTCTTGCTCATAAAGATACTCTAAAAAGGTACCAGCCGGCCAAAGTGGCCGAGCGGTTCTAGGCGCTACAGTTTGGAACCGCAGGTTCGAATCCTGCCTCGGGCATGGATGTGTGTGATGTCCTTAGGTTAGTTAGGTTTAAGTAGTTCTAAGTTCTAGGGGACTCATGACCACAGCAGTTAAGTCCCATAGTGCTCAGAGCCATTTGAACCATTTTTAAAAAGGTACCAAAACAATTATAAATCATTTCCCATCGCTTAATACTGTGCTACAAACAGCATTAACTAACAAGTAAAGTATTTGTTTTGTGGCAATAGAAAATGTGCAGACTTTACATAAAACAAATGCCAACATACAACTGTGAAACATTGTTCATTTCAAGTTTTGAGTGATGGGTTGCACGGGGAATGTAAGGTACTCAGAATGCTGTATCTTTAGGAAAACTCATGTGGCTATTATAAATAGTAGGTCAAAAGGAAACTCATCCTTTTCAGAGCCTTGCACGTTGAGCTTGTTACGTGACTGATGTGCTGTTCCACAAGTCGAGTTGTTAATTCATAATCATATAGTTCTATATTACTTATAGAAATGTGAAACCTCTTTATCGTAGGCAATACAGTTATAATTTACTTTTTTTTCTGTGCTTGGAAATTATTTCCGCATTTGATCTTCAATTTTATTAGGTCCTATCCAGAAACGAAGAGGGAGAGGTCCTTCATTTAAACTTGGAGGTGTATCTGTTAATGCAAAAAGTGTTATGTCTTGCGAGAAAGAGCTTGAGCCATTGGATGAAGTGTTGCCTGCAGATCCTTCGGAAAGGAAGAAATGGGTGTTGGCTGCAAGGTATGTTATAATATCACGTATTGGAAGCATAGAATGTATTACAAAAAGTGGAGCTCTGAGAATGTTTATAATGTTATACAGGTAATTCCACATAACTGAACAAGGATATTATATCCAAATTTGCATAAAGAAGTCTCCTGTTTGTCATTTATTGTAAAGCTATGACTTTCAATCAATGCAAACTGTTATAACATTATGTTGCTAGTGGCAAGAAATGGGTCAGTGAGCTGTTGGATTTTTTTCTTTCTGTTTTTCCACGCAAAGACAGGCTAACATTTTCTGCATCCTTATCATTTAAAATAGGCACACATCTTCCTCAAACCAATCTAAATAGTGAGCATCTTCAGGAATTCAGCCAGTCCTGACTGGGTGCAGGCCTGACCACATAACACTAGTTGTACAAAAAGCAAGTGGCAAACTGAGAGTCATTGAGAGATTCCTACAGAAATATAATTCACTCACAAAAACGGTGGCTCACAATACTCTCGTGTGAAAAATTCTCAAATATTGCTCATCATTGTGGTACTCTTAACAAATAGAATTAAGTGCTTGAAAGTCACCCAAAATAAATTGTGACAAAATTCAACGAATACGTCACTGCCCTAGCTGAAGACCTCATTCCATCAAACTGTTAAGGACCAGTCTGAAGTTTCTCCAGCTAATCAGTGAGTTTGGATGCCTCTGCATATATTTATGAAACAAATCCCGATGAAATTATAAGTAAAATTAAATCATTAAGCAATATGTCAAGTGACCTTGATGAAATACTTGATTTGATATTAAAAGCATGTGCTTACCACATAATAAAACCAGTGGTAAAAATTTTCAACCTCCCTCTAAAAACCGGTGTCTTTTCAGATGTCTTAAAATAATAAATGTTTCATCATTGCTAAAGAAAGATTCTTATGAGAAAATATCAAACTACCGACCTGTGTCACAGCTATCTCCTCTTACCATAACAACAACATGGTTTTAGAAAGCTTGAATGTACACAGACAGCAATTTTAGAATTCTTAGACTGTGCTTTAAAATCCCTTGATCAACATAAATTAGCTGCAGGTATTTTTCTAGACCTGTCAAAAGCCTGCAACATCCTGGACTTTTTCACATTCTGCTCGAAAAGCTACAAAGACAAGGAGTAAGAAGTGTAGCACATAGCTGGTTGTGTTTGTACCTAAAAGACCACAAGCAGAAGGTATTACATCAGTATGTATTCAACCCTAAGAATAAGACAAGAAACAGCTTCTTCCTTTCTGGCAAGTTACCAATCAAATAAGGCATACCGCAGGGCTTAAATCTTAGGTCTAATACTCTTCTTGATTTATGTGGACAATGTTGAACACATGAGTCTCCAAAAAACTATCCTATTATATGCTGATGACGCCAGCATATTGCTTTTTGGATCCTGCCCAGAAACCTTACAGTTGACAGCACAGAAAAGTTCTGTGAAAAGACTTTCTGAGTGTTTCACCAAAATACACACTTGTAAATACTGAAAAAAAAAAACTGTGTGGATCAGCTTTCATTTATTTCCTTGCTCTGATCAAGCGTCTATTCAAGCAGATTAATAAATGATCCCTCAGAAAATGTGAGTGTCTCAAAATTTTTGGGTCTGTGGGTTCAGGAAGATTTAAAGTGGGACACACATATAAATAACTTATCTAGGAAACATTCGTCTGTGTGCTATGATCTAAAAATACTGAGGTCAACTACAAGCAATACAACAGCGCTGCAGACATACTATGCACAGTTCTACTCACTGCTTTGATATAAGATCATTTTTTGGAGACACTCAGCTCACTGCCAAAGGCTTTTAGAATGCAAAAAAGAGCTCTAAGAGTGTTCTGAATGTTCCACTTTCATTCATGTGTGAAACTATCTTGTTCACTAGAGACTCTCTCTTGAAAATGGGCAAACTACTACAGAAGGAAAATGTACACAACTATTGTACCAGAGAGAAATCAAATATACACTAAAAATACCACGGAACAGCAGCCTGTCATAGGTGCATAATTATCATTGGTGTAATACTACACATTAAGAGACCAGAGGAAATAAATTTGCTACTTTTCCAGTATTTAAAATTAAGCTGAAGGCATTTCTAATAAAGTGCAGTTCCTGTTCTGTAAAAGAATTTCTGAATGTGTAACAAAAAAGTTATTTAAGAATTAAATCATAAGTACCTAACCTTAATTTGCGTACTGTTTACTAATACTATGTATTATTGCAGCTTTTCTTTGACCTCTCCAGTATCAACTGTACGATTTGTGGTGTATGATAAAACTGGACCAGTGATAGCTAAGATAGAGAAATCCAAAGTAGAGTGCCACATTTTGTCATTGGTTCATTCAGTAAATGCAAGAATGTTACACGGATGTTCATCAAACATTAGCGATAGATGTGAAAACAGAATAGCTGTGCATCACAAGTTTACTATCAACACACACACACACACACACACACACGCACACATACGTGATAATACATATTGTCAAAATTCTTAGAATGATCATTTCAAGAAGTATCACCCCACATATCACATGTGTGCGGATAGCTATGACGCTTGACCCGTCCTGAAGTGATTATTCTAACAAGGGAACCTCCCCATCGCACCCCCCTCAGATTTAGTTATAAGTTGGCAGAGTGGATAGGCCTTGAAAAACTGAACACAGATCAATCAAGAAAACAGGTTGTGTGGAACTATGAAAAAAATGAGCAAAATATGCAAACTGAGTAGTCCATGTGTAACATATGCAACTTCAAGGGTGATGAGCATGCCGGAGCGCCGTGGTGCTGTGGTTAGCGTGTGCAGCTGCGGAATGAGAGGTCTTTGGTTCGAGTCTTTCCTCGAGTGAAAATTTTAATTTTTTGTTTTGAGACAATTATTATCTGTCTGTCCGATGCGATCACTTTTTTGGGAGTGATGATCACATTCACAAGAAAACCTAAATCGGGCAAGGTAGAAGAATCTTTTTACCCACTCGCCAAGTGTACAAGTTAGGTGGGTCGACAACATATTACTGTCATGTGACGCACATGCCGTCACCAGTATCGTATAGAAAATATCAGACGTGTTTTCCTGTGGAGGAATCGGTTGTCCTATGACCTTGCGATCAAATGTTTCGGTTCCCATTGGAGAGGCACGTCCTTTCGTCTACTAATCGCACGGATTTGCGGTGCGGTCGTAAAACAGACACTAAACTTATTACAGTGAACAGAGACATCAATGAACGAACGGACAGATCATAACTTTGCGAAAATAAAGAAAGTAATTTTTCACTCGACGGAGGACTTGAACCAAGGACCTCTCATTCTGCAGCTGCTCACGCTAACCACGGGACCATGGAGCTCCTGAACTCCTGTTGTCCTTGTTGTTGCCTATGTTGCGCAAGGACTACTCAGTTTGTATATTTTGCTTATTTTTTTCATAGTTCCACACAACTTCTTCCTGTTTTCTCGATTGATCTGTGTTCAGTTTTTCAAGGCCTATCCACTGTTCCAACTTATAACTAAATCTGAGTTGGGTGCGATGGGGAGGTTCCATTGTAAGGACTATGACAGTATATATTACCATGTATTTCTGTTTAGTAAAAATCAGAATGGTACTGGTTTCAACCGATATTGACAATCTTTAGATCATGATTTGTAGATGGTTAGTGTTACATGAAACTGATTGTTTTGTGTTGTGTCAGAAAATAAATGTTTTGACTACCATGTGTTGCACCAGTTTTTGGCTGCAGTGATTCAGAGAGTATGAATCTTGTCTTTCTTCACAGACCCGAAAGACTTGCTAGGAGAAGTGTTTTATAAATGTGCTTATTTATTGGTTAGAGTGCTGCTAGTCCAGTGCACACTGCAACCTAATTTGCCTACTTCACCTGTCACCAACAAACAAAACTTTCTGTCAACAGAGTGAAACCAGCTAATTATGACGTACCTTGGGACATAGAGGATGATTCAAAATTGTTGCAAGGTGTCTATCAGTATGGTATGGGATCATGGGAAGCAATAAAAATGGATCCTTCATTGGGCATTGGGGATAAAATCCTTGCAAATGAAGACAAGAAGCCTCAAGCCAAACATTTACAGCAAAGAGCTGATTACTTGCTTCGCATCTTGCAGAAGCAGCTGGATAATTCATGCGTTGTAAGTAACAAACATCATAATGCCATATCTCTGGATTGTGTGGAAAAGGTTCACAGGCTGTGAATTCTAATAGCTCTGTGTAGTTTGCTACCTAATATTTTCTTGCTAATTTCATATTTAATATTTCTATTAATTTGAGTTACAAGATGTTAATTCACTGGCTATAGCTTTGTAGCATTTATAGCAATGTTCAGTCAGCACAGCAATGGATTTTGGCTTTCAAGCCTTTAATCATTAGACTGTCAATGCTGTAATCATTTCACCAAAACTACTAGAATGTAAGTGGCAGTTGTGATAATATAAAGTGTAGAAAAAGCAGAGAGACAACATGGCTGGCCAGTGCATATCTTCAGAAGGAGACAGTTACAGTGCTGCCAATGGGCACATTTAAAAGTGGAAACTTTAAGCCAAACTTTTGTAACTATTAGTTCCTTCCTCAGGAAGGAAAATTGGTAGATTGGGAAAGGTTAGAAAGGAATGGCGAATCACTCAGGCCCTGGTTGGAAAGGACCCACCTGTTGTAAAGACTAGACAATAAATCAATAAATTCTATAATACTTGGGTAGCTTAGAAAGTAATGCACCACTTTTTTTTCTTCAACAATTCTTTAATGAACATGATGAGAATCACACACACGAAAGAATGGTGTTTTATTTACACGCCCTATTTTTCCATGTAATCTCCATCCCATTCTGCGGCCTCCTTCCAGGGCAAAACAAGGGCGTCTATGCCCTGTCAGTACCAATCCTTGTACTGGTGGTGGAGCCAGTGCTTCACTGTGTGAATCACCTCCTCATTGTCCTCAAAATGTCTTCCATGAATAGCATCCTTCAATGGCCCAGTTAAGAGGAAGACCGAGGGGGCTAGGTCAGGGCTGTAGGGTGGATGAGATAGCACCGTTCAACCCTGTTTTGCGATGTGTTCAGCAATCCTCAGACTTGTGTGGGGCTGAGTGTTATCTTGTTGCAGCAAAACATCTCCTGGGCTGCTCTGGCGCTGAAGTCACCAGAAGCGTGCATTAAGTTTTGTTAATGTGTTGACATATGCTTCTGAATTAATGGTACCACCTCTTGGCATCACATCAATGAGAATCATTGATCACGAACTTACCAGTGGAAGCAGTTCCTTCGAATTTTTTCTTCTGTGGGGTGTGGAAATGGCGCCATTCCATCAACTGTCATTTTGTTTTGGGCTCAAAATTGTGAACGCAGTTTCATCACCTGTCATGATCCGGACAAGAAGACCTCCCCCTCAGCTTCAAAACTTCATAACAAATCAAGACAAATGTTTTTTCTGTGCGATTTGTGATCCACTGTTAGACACTGCAGGATCCATCTTTCACACAAGTTTGAATATCCAAGAGTGTGGATAGTTATATCACACTTCCTTTGCTGATTGACAGATGCAGCACCAACTGCCAAGTCGTAATGCATCTGTCCTCATGAATGACAACATCAGCTTGCTGACAACTATGAATGGTCTCCCCGACCACTTCCAATCGTGAAGCTCCGCCGAACTGCCTTCTGATGACCTCAACCTCTGTGCCCAGCAATATACTTCGGTCGACAGCAGATGCTCCATAGACTTTGCACAGGTGTCTGTGAATATTCCCCACAGTTTCTTTCTCTGCAGTGAGAAATTCAGTGACAGCACGTTGCTTGTAACACACATCACCTACAAACACCATTTTGAAACTGTCCTGCTGCTACGTTATCTGTTGGAAGTGACGCAAACTTGGCTCACTCACTCAGGAGACTTCAAATAATACATATATAACGTTTCACTTTCGTATCAGTGTTTTTGGCTGAAAAAGTGGTGCATTACTTTCTGGGAAACCCGTGGAGTAACAATAAAAGAAAGGAGTGGGGGAATAGAATGTTAATGGGGTTTAAGTTCGGGGGAGTCACAGGTTGTGGGGATATGATAGAGAGCAAGTTCCATTGCCTGAGTTCTGGGAAACTTACATTGGGTATGAGGATCTAAATAGTCAGTGAGGTCGTTTTACTGAGCATGCCCAGCTACTGGGTACTGGCTGCCCCAAAACAGACAGTTTTTCCATGTCCACTCATGCCTTCAACCTCTTTGTCAGTTGTCATGACTCAGATGATGCATTTACTGAAAACCCAAAGAAAACTTGAACAGTGGGAACTCCAGGTAGGAATATCAACAATATAGGAAAAGATAGATTGCTACTAACTGTAAATATAAAACACTAGCTTTCAGGCACAGCCTTCACCGGAAAAAGAGAAACACACACCATTTATTCACACAAGCAAGCACACCGCACGCACACGTGACTGTCATTGGCATTCTGGCCTGAGCTGCGGGAGTTGGTGGTCATGTGTATATGAGGTGTGCTTGCTTGCCCGAATGAGTGGTGTGTGTGTGTGTGTGTGTGTGTGTGTGTGTGTGTGTGTTTCTCATTTTCCAATGAAGGCTGTGGCCGAAAGCTTATGTGTAAGTGTATTTTAATTGTGTCTTGTCTGCAACTGAGCATGTTATCTTCACAGTGAGTAGCAATCTATCTTTTCCTACATTGTCAAAGAAAACTTGAGTGTCATCTCAAATAGGTACCTCACTCGTACAGTTATAGTTGGTAGTGATTTGAGTCTACCCTTGATATGTTGGTAAAAATATATGTGTTGAAAGCTCGTGGTAGCCATAAAACATTGTCCAAAATTGTACTAGATGCTTTGTCCAAAAATTGTTTTGAGCGCTTAGTTTAGGAGCCCACTTGTGTAAATGATTGTGGCAACATACTTGACCTCTTAGCAACAAATAATCCTGAGCAAGCAGGGAGCATCCTGATGGGTACAGGTATTAGTGACCACAAGGTCATTGTAGCAAAACTGATTACTGTTAGCATCCAAATCCATAAAAAATAAACATAAAATATAACTATTTGAAAAAGCAAATAAAAATTTGCATGATGCCTTCCTGGGAAACACTCTGCATTCCTTCCGAACTAACTATGTAAGCATAGACCAGATGTGGCTTAATTCAAAGAAATAGTATCGACAGCAATTGAGAAATTTATACCAAATAAATTAATGAGAGATGGAATTGACCCCTCTTGGTATATGAACTAGGTCAGAACATTGTTGCAGAAGCAATGAAAAAAGCGTGCCAAATTTAAAAGAACACAGAATCCCCAAAATTGGCAAAGTTTTACAGAAGGTTGAAATTCAGCATGGATTTCAGTGCAAGATGCTTTTAACAGCGTCCTTAACAAAACTCTGTCTCGAAATCTGGTAGAAAATCCAAAGAGATTCTGGTCTATGTAAGGTACACCAGAAGCAAGACAATCAATATTTCACTGTGTGGCTGTAATAACAATACCACCAAAGCGGAGATACTAAATACGATTTTCTGAAACTCATTCACCAAAGCAGATGAAATAAATATTCCAGAATTTGAATCAAGAACAGCTGCCAACATGAGAAACTTACAAGTAGATAACCTCGGTATATCGAAGCAACTCAAATCACTTAATAAAGACAAGTCTTCCAGTCCAGACTGTATACCAGTTAGGTTTCTTTCAGTGTATGTTGATATAATAGTACCATACCTAGTTGTCATCTGCAACGATTCGCTCAGTGAAATATCTGTATCTAATGACTGGGAAGTTTCGCAGGTCACGCCAATAGTCAAGAAAGAAAATATGAGTAATCTGCTGAATTATTGACCCATACCATTAACATTGGTTTGCAATAGGATTTTGGAACATACACTGTGTTTGAACATTATGATTTACCTCACAGAAAACAATTTATTGAGACATAATCTGCATGGATTCAGAAAATATCGCTCATGTGCAACACAGCTAGCTCTTTATTCTCATGAAGAAATCAGTGCTATTGACAGAGGATCTCAAGTTGATTCCATATTCCTAGGCTCCCAGAATGCTTTTTATACTGTTCCTCATAAGTGGTCTCTAATCATATTGTGTGCGTATAGAGTATTATCTCAGTTGTATGATTGGTCTCATTATTTTGTCTCAGAAGTGGTTTCTGGCTTTCTACAGGGAATTGTTATAGGCCCTCTTGTGTTCGTAATTTATGTAAATGATTTAAGAGATAATCTGAGCGGCCTTCTTAAACTGTTCACTGCGATGCCTTGATTTAGTATCTAGTAAATAAGTTTGCAAAATGAGCTAGGTGGGTGGAAAGTGGCAATTGACCCTAAATAATGAAAGTGGGAGGTCATCCACATGAGTACTAAAAGAAATCGATTACATTTTGGCCACACAGTAAATCACACAATTCTTAAGGTTGTCAGTTCAACCAGAAATTACAATTACGAACAACTTAAATTGGAATGATCACGTGGATAACATTGTGGGGAAGGTGCACCACAGATTGTGTGTTATTGGCAAAACACTTAGAAGATGCAACAAATCTACTAAAGAGACTGCCTACACTACACTTGTGCATTGTTTGCTTCTAGAGTATTGCTGTGCGTTATGGGATCTTTAGCAGACAGAATTGATGGAGGACATTGAAAAAGTTCAAAGAAGGGCAGCTCGTTTTGTACCACTGCAAAACAGGGGATAGCATGTCAAGGATATGATATTCAAGTAGGGGTACCAATCATTAAGACAAAGGCATTTTTCACTATGGGAAGAACTTCCCATGAAATTTCAATCACCAGCTTTCTCATCCGAATGCAAAAAATATTCAGTTGACGCCTACCTACATAGAGAGAAATGATCATTGTAACAAAATAAGAGAAACTGAAGCTCATATGGAAAGATTTAAGTGTTCATTTTCCCCCCATGTGCTGTTTGAGAGTGGAACAGTAGTAGTTTGATGAACCCTCTACCGGGCACTTAACTGTGAATTGTAGAGCAGTTATGTAGTTGTACATAAAAAGCCATGCAGTGAATACATTTAAATTCTAGGAAAATTTCAGTTTAAGAAGAGTTGAAAGTCATGGTTCTGCTATTTGAAAGAGAGATGCCACCTAAGCAATACCGGTATACTTTTGAGTAAAATATTTCCATAATGAACGTAGTAGCTTGAGAATGGACAAGCCCACAACCTCCAAGTAATTTTAAACATCTTAAGTACGACTTGCGGTTATCAATTTTTTATTGTTATTCAAATTTTGATAATTTTTATTTTTTGCAAATGTGTACTTGAAAATGATAAATGATCAAAGTTGAAATAAAAATAAATATTTTGATCACAAGAAGTGGTTATTACCATGTTTAACAATACATGCTGATAGAAAAGTTGTAGCCAAAACTGCCTACAGTGCACGTCATTGCTCTTTTGATAATTCAGTGTGCAGTGGCTGTTTATGGTTTGCCTTTGACTTTTAAATGTTTCAATTGTTGCAGTTATTATTTTAGCGAAAAGAAAAGTCACTTGATAAAACTTTGTTTCCCTTTGTCCTCACTACAAGTTTGTCACTCACTTCCTGGGGTCTGAGTGATCTGCCCTTCCTTTTTAACCTTCCCCAAGAAAGGAACTGAGTTCCAAAAGTTAGGGTAATTGTATTTCAAATTGTGTTTGTCAGCAGCATTAAGAATTTTGCCCCCTTGAAGGTAAGTAATTTCGATTTGTGTTTTTCAGCAGTATTAAGAATTTTGCCTTCACGAATTCTGTCTCATAATTTTATTGTTATTTTTATAATTTATTGGCAGCTCTTGACTTTTGGATTTTCTTTCCTCTCAGAGATTTGAACCAACCATCTCACTTTACATTCCTTTAGTGACCTATAACTTGGAGGAAAGTGTTTTTGTCTTTTAAATGAAGAGGACAAGGTTAATACTTTAAAACTCAAAAATGTACATGTTTGCTTTCTCGGGGGGAATTGTACCTCCTTTCTGCTGCCACAGTTTCAGTTTTCTACATGGTGTGATTTGCTTCTGGGCAGCCTAACTTGATTTAATCCTTGACCAGGATTTTTTACCACGATGAGCAGCTTCCTAATTTTCCTTTTCTAGGATGCATATAATTTTCGCACTTGGTGCTTGTATGTAGTTAGCATGTAACTTCACATAGTAAGTTATTTGGTTTTAACTTTTTACTCTGCTATCTTTTTAAAATGTAATTTTATTTGTTTGGTTTTTGCATTTCTTTTGGTTTAATGTCAGTGATAATCTTATCCTAATTACAGACAAAACCCAGAAGACAGAAGAAACCTCGTGAAACTAAACCTGCTCTGACAAAGGAAATAATTGAGGATGACCCGAGCTCAAATGATGAAAATACGAACCTGTCAGCAAATAATCTCTCAGCCGTTCCCAAGAAAGTTTCGAAAAAAACTCCAGATAAAGTTGTCAAACCAAAATCGGAGAACCATGAAGTAAGGAGTGAGGAAGAAGAAAAAGAGAAAGAAGAAACTCCAAAAGAGGAGAAAAAGGATGTAAAAAAGAAGAGAGAGAAAAAGCAAGTCAAGAAGAACAAGAAAGAAACTGGTCCAATGCATTTTACCGCAAACAGTGAGCCCAGAGCTCTGGACGTGATAGGCGATTTAGACCCTGCAATATTTAATGAGGTTTTACAGTTCAATTTTTTGATTATATTAGTGAATTAATTATGAACATGCTAATATTTACAGTGACACTTTGAGTTCAGCAATTTTAATGCATTCTTTTCTGTTCTAGTGTAAGGAAAAAATGAGGCCTGTAAAGAAAGCACTCAAAGCTTTAGATAATCCTGACACTTCATTACCAGAACAAGAGCAGTTGAATCATACAAGACAGTGCCTTTTACAAATAGGTGATCAAATAAATCGTTGCCTGTCAGAGTATAAAGAACCAGATAAAATTAAGGAATGGAGAAGGTAAACAGTCCATTTATGTTTTGACCATCGGATCTAAAGGTGAAATGAGGCTTTTTCATTATTATTTTTCTCTTTTTTTCTGTTTAGCAATTTGTGGTACTTTGTTTCAAAATTCACTGAATTTGATGCAAAGAAACTATTCAAGCTATATAAACATGCAGTTAAAAAGAGTGAAGATAAGAAGGGGGCAGACAAGAAAATTAAAACTGAAAAAGGAGAAAAAGAAGAGGTAATCAATCTATTTATTATTTTTATTTGAAATTGATTTTGAACTTACATCAATTTCTGGGTCTGCTAATAGATTTTTATGCTTTCGTATCATCAATGACTGATAGGATTGTTTTGAGATACTGATACACTGCATAAACCTGTTCTTTGTGTGCATTTCCTCACACTTCATATAATTTAAAACACATCCTTATTTTCTTTCCTCAAAGGCACGTACTACACCAGAGAAAGACAACTCACAAGTCCGTGGAAACAACAAGCGGCGAATGGATGATGAAAAAGAACAAGAGAAAGATGGAATGCATTCTGGTAGTCCTGCTAAGAGACCATATGCTCCTAGTGAATCTAGGTAACAGTTTGTTTTTTGCCTTTGTTATGTCAAACATTGTCAAGATTAAGCAGATTTTATATATGACTTCAATAATATTGCAGCTCAGCACGTGGTCTTGACAAAGAAGAACGTGGTCGGGAAAAGGAACGGAGTAAGAAAAGTGGAGAACAGCGCGACGATCGAAATAGGACACAGTCGCGTGAACACGACAGAGACCGGAATAAAGAAGCCCGCGTGCGCAAAGACAGTGGGGGCAGCCTTCCCCCTGGTTCAAGCTCAACAGCATATGCACGTCCGAGAGATCCCAATGGGCGGTCACCCCAACGTACAGTCAGCAACAGTACCAGTGGACAAGCCGCTCCTTACGGTAGCAGGCATGAGTTTGCTGGAGGTGGAGATGGCCGTCCAGTATCCAGCCCCCATGGCAGGGGGCACATACCAATGGATGGTAGTGGAGACCGCTGGGCTGGCTCACAGCAACCAAGAGACAGGTGGGCAGTTGTAGAGGAACTTCTGCAGATCCTAGCTCTGTTCTTGAATTTGGTGGTTTTTTTTTTTTCAAAGACAAACATAATGTCACATTGCGAGCCAGTGATTATGGGGCCATGTTTAGTGCAATTCTTTTCAATCATTGATCACACATGGACGTCATTATGATTACCAGTTTCTGCATTAGCCATTTTCAGATCTGTTACAGCACATTAAAAGAACAACAACTATTTGCAACTGCATCACAATCAACATTGTAATCCGCAGTTCACATTTGTGTAGCCTCTGTGAGTAACGTAGGTACTATGTACAAATGTAGCAATTTTTCCCACTGTCTGTTATAAATTTTTCTCTACAGTAAGTAAACATCACAATTTAAAGTTCTACAGACGGACTGTATTGGTGCCTTTATGTAATCATATGTAGACAAGACAGATAGTGTGCTTCATAATGTTTCACGTACTGAATAATATTCTTTTAAAAGAAACAGTCATTTAGAAAACACATGAGCTAACATTAAAGATTGACCTGAATATTTATTTAGGTTTTACAGCTATAACCGTAATAAAAATACATGAAAAAAAATTGCTGTAACTTATATGAAGATGGCTAAAGCCAAAACTAGTAATCGTAATAAAGTGCAAAAGTGAGAAAAAACAAAATAAGTGTAGTGAAAATGAATTTGATATTTCTCTGTGTAGCTGTTTCCAAAACAGTAATCTTGAGGACATTCAGTGTCCTTACAGATTTTTGTAGAAAGTAGTCTTATGTAAATTTACATTAGCATAAACAGTGGTTACTCCTGTGATTAGATAAATGAGCCACTTCTCGGGTGAAAGAAAGCTGAAGGCCTACCAACTGCAGTATTGTGTGCAGTGATAAACACTGTACTGTCCAAACCAATCCCGATGCTGAGAACAACTTCCCTTTATTTTTAAGCTGTTAAAATATTATGAAGTGGTACATGCAGTAGTTTGATGTTTCCTTTATCTTATCTGCCTGACAGAAAGCGAAGTGTATTAATTCCATGTCTTTTATTTTCCAGTATGAATTTGAAGCAGTTAGACATAGTGTACTGCAGTTCTATTTTGAGTCCTCCATTATTTCACAAAAATATAAATGATCTGCCAGTTGCATTTTGCGAATATTAAAATAGGAAGAAAAAGTAGTGGAAGTATTCTTGCTGAAAATGGAGCCAATAGAATATTCAGAAACATCAACAGCTGGCTTGAGGCAAATGGATTATCTGTAAATTTTGACAAGGCCCAGTACATACAGTCAGTACTTACCATAAAACTTCACAAACAACAAAATTTAGGAAGTTGAAAGAGTTAAGCTTTTGGGACTACAAGCAGAATACAACTTTAACTGAAAAACCCACACCCTAAAATTATTGAAGCACATTTTGTTCAGCTGCATTTGCAGTACCCATGATTACTGCAATAAGTGCTTTAAAAATGAAGAAACTAGTTTGGTTCAAATGGCTCTGAGCACTATGGGACTTAACATCTGAGGTCATCAGTCCCCTAGAACTTAGAACTACTTAAACCTAACTAACCTGAGGACATCACACTCATCCACGCCCAAGGCAGGATTCAAACCTGCGACCGTAGCAGTCGCGCAAAGCGCCTAGAACCGCTTGACCACCACAGCCGGCAAGAAACTAGTTTCTTAAGCATATTTGCATTCACTAATGAGTTACAGAACTATATTGTGAGGCATATTCTTTTTAAGAGGAAAGTATTCTCATAATACAAAAGCATATTATAAGAATTATATCATGGTATTTTAACAGCTGTCTCACAATATATATGTTCATTGGTGTCCCACGTCAGCATCAGGATTTCCCTTCTTTCAAAAATAGTGTGATGCGTAGTATAACATGAGGACTGAAACAGCCTCTACAAATACTTCATGGACTTAACTTTAGTTCAGAAATGAGTCAGGTACATGAGAACACGTGTATTCAAAAACTGCAAAAGCATATTAAATGTCTTGAAGGTAATGCAGTGAAGTTTAAGACTGAATTAAAGGCCTTTTGTAGGGCATCTCCTACTCTATTCAAAAGTATCTCCAAAGAAATTAATGTTTTAGGCCATTTTATTAGTAACATGGCTGTCTTTTGTTTACAGCTCTCGTTTTGTGAAATAAACCTCTTCTAATGATACCACACATCTCTTTTAGTGACGGGAAAAGGCAAAGGAAACAACAAATGCAAAAAGGAAAAGACAGATACACTGTTTTGTAATTAACCACCAAGTATGAACATAGCGATTAGTATTCACATTCTTTCTTAGAATCGTTATAGGCAGGACCACACTGAAAGTGCAGCAACATAAGACCCTAGTCAAAGGTGTAAGCATAGAGTGGTGATGGACACAAAAACGGACTGTGAAAACAACAACAAAGAAAAGCAGTTTAAAAATTAGCAGAGAGTGGTGCGTGAGTGCTCCTATCCCTCATTTTCCTATCTTCTGCATATGAGAAGAAGCATATTTCCTCTTCCTGTGACTGTAAATGCACACTATTGTCAAGTTGTCATTTCTGATGTGCAGCTTCCTCCAAGTTGCAATTACCAGTAAACCCCTGATTCTTTAAAGAATCGAACTGACACATATAAAACGGCTTCAAACATGTGATTACTTAAGAAATGATTTAATGTATTAAATATTTGACATGTAAGTGAGAGAATTTTTAGAAAATGTTTTAAATTGTGGTTAGAGTTTGTTGGAAGTTGCAAAGTGCTCTTATTATGAAACACTAGATGAATATGATCTGGGTAATCTGGTATTTAATTTGAGCAAAAGGAAATTTTTCACACATCTCAATGTTTATGATGTAATACCTCTGAACTACATGTTGTATAATGATATAATTTTGCAGGTACATTCAGTGGTATGTGTGGATATTGTTTGAAAACTATGTTGTGTATAAAGTTTGTAGTAAAGAAGTGTACGGGTGCCGAGTGGATTCATCTCATAGTCAGAATGGTGTTGTGGAACCTGTTGAATGTCTTTTGGCACTAGTAAACCATGATAAGCAAGTTAACATTTAGTCTTTCAGATTTGCAGTTCTATGTCATCACATCGGCCCCAGCTGACACCTTCTGTCAGTGCCACAGGGGGATTTCACTATCTTCTGTTGTTGGCTCGGCTTTTGTGGTAGCAAAGGCTTCTAAACCAGCTGTTTGGCCAAAGTCTTGCGAGCTACTGTCTGGCAGATGAAGCTGTAGTGTGATATTATTCCCCCACACTGTGTCGTTGTTCCTCGATCCCATTCTGGAAGATGATGGTAACCTGCTGTGACTCACTGGGACGTACCTCCTCATTGTAAGCCATGTAGTCAGCTGACCCTGGCCTCAGCAGACAGGTAGGTCCTGGTACCCGGAAGTGCCTGCAGCACCGAAAGAGAAATGCCTGCAGCACCAATCAGATACTGAGGCTCCGGACGGCCCTCTCACCCAGCAGTGCCAATGAAATTAGTTCAATAAACACCGCAAAATGTACTGGTATTGGAGGACTCTCAACCTCACCATCAGTAATGTGGTAGGTGGGTAATGCGAGTCATACGAGTGGCAGGTCATGGTTATTTGGATGTTGCCATCTCAGTAACAACAAGCTGCATATTCATGAGACGTGCTGGAACATTTAATATATGGATGTCACTACACCATAATAATCATTGAATCAAGTGCTTTGGTATGAACACCACCAAACCTAATGACCAACTGAATTCAGAGCTGGAGAACTGCAGTAATTATGGAGATGGGCAGGAGGCAATGACGTGAGGCTCTGTTCATCATGACCTAATGAACCCTGCTGCTTTACTAGTGGTCAGTGGCCCACATTCCACTGTGTTTGCTTAACATTTTGTTGCAGGCTATTACCTTGGTGGGTGTCAGTGAGAATGAGTTTTGTAAATCAAACAATGGAAACTCTGTGTAGGAAATTACAATGTAGGAAGAGACAGATTGCTACTTACTGTAAAGAAGACATGACATGTTGCAAACAGGCACAATTAAAAGACACTTACGTAAAGCCTTCGCCCATGGCCTTCATCAATAAAAGAGAGACACACAGCATTCGTACACACAAGCAAGCACACCTCACGTGCACACAATCGCCAGTTCCTGCATCTCAGCGCAAGATGGTGGAATTGGCGGTTTTGTGTGTGTGTGTGTGTGTGTGTGTGTGAGTGTGAGGTGTGCTTGTTTGTGTGTGTGAATGGTGTGTGTGTCTCTTACTGATAAAGGCTGTGACCAAAAAATATATGTACGTGTCTTTTAATTGTGCCTGTCTGCAACTGGATTAGCCTTCTTTACAGCAAGTTTTGTAAATGTTTGAAATTATGTGTAAAGTTTGTTGGAAGTCGCTAAGCACTCTCATTCTTAAGTACTGGATGAGTATAGTCTGTGTATTTGTATACTGTCAGTTATGCTGCTTCAAGACAGACACACAGTTTCTAAATGTAATACTTCTCTTATTGTGTTAAACTTTTAACATAAGATATGATCAGGGCTTATGAAGTAAAAGTAGTTAAAATCCATTTGATGGGTTCTATTTCTGGATTTTAACTACTTTTACTTGCAAATCCAGATTGTAGGGGTCAGCATATGTTATAATGCCCATAATGATGTGCACTGACAGCATATTTTCATTGGATAAATGTCAGATCACTTCATTATTTTGATTTCCAATGTGAAATTTTGTTACAAGTTTTTTCTGAAGAAGACAGATTTACATGCGTCAAAACCGTGGTAAAAGGTTGAATAAAACCACCTTTTGTTGCAACTGGTTGGTTGCTTTGGATTCATTTACTGATCTCTGACAGTTACTGAAGCACAGCCTTGTTCAAAATATTAAACTTTAAACAAAATTTCAATTATGTATGAAATTTTTTCTCTCAGACAAACCTAACCTCTCCCCCCTATCCCAACTGCTCTCATTAAAGATGTAAGGACGGAAGTTCAGCACTTACTACATCTTCACTGTTCTTGCAGTGAAACTCCAGCATTAGGCTTCTTTACTACAAACTCTATTTGCAACACACTTTGCAGGTCAACTTATACCACCGAATATACCTGTAAACTTATAACATTGTATGACAAAGTTCAGGAGACATGATGTCATAAACACTGAGATGCATGAAAAACTTGCTTTTACTTAAAATGAAGCTCAAGATACCAGCTCTCTATTCATCTAGTACTCCGTAATGAGAACATTTAACAAGTTCCAACAAACTTTAAGCATAATTTCAGATATTTTCTGAACTTTTTCTAGCTTACATGCTTAATGTCAAATATCTAACTCTAACATATTAACTCATTTATAAAGTAATTGAGCATTTGAAGGGACTTCAACTGCTTAAAGACTCGGAAAGTTACTACTCATAAACACATGACTATTATCCAAGAGCCATCTGTTGCTAACATTATTTATTTAGCAACATTCTGCTTGGTTCACATAGCTGCCACCGAACAGCTCACTCATATCCAACAGTGTTCTTGCAGCTACTTTACCCTGGTATTGCACGTAGCTGGTTGGTTTTGTAAGATTCAAAGGTTGGCGGATGCTGAAACAAATATACTCTTTGACTGAAGGCATCAGACTTTTGCCAATTTCTGCTGACTCAGTACTGGAGGAAGCTGCCGTAAAAGGTGGGGATAAGTAATTTACACGCCCCTCCAGACAGTACTTTCACTGCTCCCAAGTTTTGGTTGGTACGTCTGCTGTTAGGCAGGTGGGTGGGAGGAGAGGGACCTCCTGTGGCAGTTTTATAATATTACAGGAGTTGTTAGTCATTTTGCTGATTCTGTTCATCTAAGTAGAATGCTCAAGTAAACAAACGTATTCTCTGCAATAGGCCCTGGCATTGCTCAAGTACATGGTGTTCTAAGAGCACTGGAAGTAGCCCTTACTTATGCATAAGGTATTTTGTTGTTACTCTAGTAAGAATGAAACACTTACATTTCAGCATCACTACTCTGAAAGTTTCTTTCAATGGCGTAACAACATACTCAAAGTCTGTACATGCAACACAACAGGTGTGATGCATCATTATGACCAAGGATTAAAGTATTATTGCTTTGTTCTGCCCTCAGAAGTATTGATCTAGCCACCTCTTCTATGGCTAATCAACATTGCTGCTTATATGTTTCAGCTTGTAGTTGAGCAACATCTGTAGTATTCTCACCCCATCCATTCTTGCCACATGTTCCCTCCATTTCGTTCTGTATTTTATTATTTCCTCATTGAAGTTAAATGTCTTATGTTCTCTTCTAATGTCTTCACTTCCTTTCTTATCCAATGAGGTGCAGCCCATCATGCTTCTAAGGAATTTTATTTCTGCACTTTCTATACCTCTGGTGTCTTGTTGCATTAGAGTCCATCCAGCATTCATTTCCACGAAGCAGTTTTGCCAAGGCCATTACTTTTTAAAATATTGCAAGTGTCTCCTGTATGCTATTCCGAAAGTCCCACTTTATTGTTCCGCACTAAATCTGAAACTTTTGTAGCTTTTTGAAGTGATGTAGTGATGTGACGAACAGGTAACATCGCAACATTGTTAGATATAAAACTTGTTGACCCGCTCAGTTGTTTTGTTGGTGATAACTATATTGGTCAAGATTAGCTCATTTCTTTGGAATACCATCACTTTACTCTACATTGTAGGGATATTCAAATTATATTCCTGTACTACTTTCACAAGTATATGTCGTCGTCATTGGAGATCGTCCTCTGAGTCTGCTAAAATCACTTGATCAATCGCAAAGAGCATTTTATTTAGAGTGATGTCATTCATTTTGAAATATATGGTTATTTTCTTCTACCATTCATTAATGACATCAACATAAAAATGAAATTGTGTTGATGACAGTGGACAACCTTGTCTAAGGTCACAGCTTATCTTGGCTTGTGTGGTGTCATCTAGAATTCTAGTGTGTGTTTTCTCGTTTGCGTTTATGTTCGGTAGAAGCGATGTACATTGGTAAATTGTATTCTCTGTGTTTTTCTTTTAGCAGTGCTATAGCAAATAAACACTTTGAGCATGATATGTCTTTGCAAAGCTAGTTTGGGCATCATATTTGATTTCTTTGAGTTACAGTACTGTGAAGCAACAGGACATAAATGTTAACTTTGATATTACTGTGTACATGCTCTGACATTTCCTCATCATTAAATTGTTTTCAGTTATACCAAGATGCCTTTGTTTGTCACAAATTTGTATTATTTCTCTGCAGAGGAGAAGCATTCTGATCGTTCAATTTTCTGTTTACACTGAGTTCTCGTCTAGCTCTTTCTCTCTTGCTGCAGTACAAGATGGCACAATTCTGCCTCCAGGCACACACTTCATTTGGCCAATCTGTAATCCTGTTTCCACTTATATACCTCTTCCAACATTTCCTGTGACGAAGTTATTGTTATGTCATCATCAGAACATTGAAAGAGAGAGTAGCCATTCTGAAACATGTTTCTCACACTGCTATCTTATTAAAGTCAGTATTAGTGGACAAGCGATACGTTGACATGGCCATAGTGGGAACTGGCCTGGTCATTGTACTAGGTGCAGCCACGTTCCTATTGAGAAAGCAGTGTGCATTGTCACCTCGCTATGCAAACAGGAAAGTCTTCACATACAGGTGCAGCAACTTGCTGTTGATGCCATTGCATTTGCAGAAGATCAGAAAGAGATGGAAGGACACATGCCAGTGGAAAAGGAGGTGAAAAGTGCATACAAAAGTTTGAAGTCAAGTAAGTTGTTCTACTTCTCTTTGTTGCAGAAACAAATATCACACACAGGTGTATGATTTGCAACATTCAAGCATGGAAGCTGTTGAAATTTAGAGTGAGGAAAATTCTTATAGAAGCTTTATTTTATTACAAAATTGTCAGTATAATAAAGAGACAAAAATCTTTACTGTCATCACATTCAGGTGTGTGGCTTCACTAGTGGTCGATGTTACGATAAATTTAACAAGTGGCCATTCCTTGGTAGGCAAAGCACAGCTTGTGCAACACCAGCCCATATACAACTGACTGCCTGCCATGTTTGAGCATGTCTCATTCATTCTTGAAGTGGTAACTATACAGTGCAAGTTTCCTGCCCACATTCACTTGTATGAATACTCGAGTTAGAATGTTAGGATCTCTGTTTCTGTTTCTTGGAGGTACACGCAATGTTGCTTAAAACCGATCAATCTAAAGTTTGCTTTGGCAAGTAATATTAATCACTGTGCATGCTACTGTTACCCCAAGAGAGTACATCCCTTTACTGGTATTGTGTTTCGGTGTACTAAACAATGTATCAGAACAGTATAAGCTCACAGGAAAAATTGAGCACGACTGCATGTGCACATATGAATATAATGCTTTCATTGGTAGATATCTGCACCCTGTATTACTTTTCCAATTGACATGGCTGTGTTCTGAAATTTTAAACTTATTATTTTCACTGTTAAGTTGTTATGCTGTAAAGATTATTACACAGTGTTAGTTCAAGCTTTGGATGTTATGGGTAACTCATATGCAAACTGATCATGAGATGATAAAACAAGGCTTATCACATGAATGTATGCACAGTTGCAATCTGCACTCTACATTTTACACTTTAACCTGCTTGTAAAACTACACTACATGCAGAGTCACCCTGAAGGTAATAACTAAAGAAATTTTAATAATATTTTTAGGAGGTTCACCAAGAACAATATATTCACAAATTATGAGCAAGAGTTATCTTTTGTAACAAACACTAAATGACAGATTGGAAATGTAAATGGGCTAGAGAGATACATGATAAGTATTGCACTTCATTGATGTAATGTTTCAGAGGATCTGCTCATATTAATCTCTTTTGAGTTTGTAGCAAAAAATGAAGCTGCTGGACTGTGCTGATAATTCACTGCAAAGAAAGAGTGCTACCCTGATATAGCATTGAATTTGCCACCTTGTTTGGCAAAAAAAATTTAAACATCTGTGGCAAGAAGGTGGGTGGAAATACGTAATTGTATACCCATCCAGTGTGGTTTTACTGTTAACATTTTGAGAAAAGTGGAGAGGGTGGTTGGAGAAACAGAACACTTGATCTGTGCTGAGAAACTGTTTGTGATGCACTGTTTCAAAGTATTCAGTAGAATTTGTTATTATAGGTTATCTGTCTTGAGCTGACTGCAGTCTAATTAAAAAGATAACCTGTAATAGCAGATGTTAACAGCTGCTGCGAAAGATGGTCACGTGAACAAACGTATTATTCAGTAGAATTGTCTCGTCTGGAAGTGCTCTAAATGTAAGCTCTGTATCTTATCTTGAAAAAGATGCAGCTGATTTTGGTGCCAAATGTAGCAAAGGTATTGGCACCATGTAGCTAGTTAATGAAATAGCTGCTGTCAAGATCCAGGTGAAAGAGCTGATTAAGGTCTTTGACACAGCTTCCCATTTGGATAGTTCGAAGTTTTTTTTTCAAGGTATGGTTTAAGAGATGATTATCAAAATAGCTTTGAGGATATTTATGACAATGCCAGTGACTACAGCACATAGTGAATGAGGTTTCAGCACATTGAAGGTAATAGAAACCTACTTAAGGTCAATTATGGGTGAATGCAGACTGTCAAATTTAGCTATGTGGTTGATAGATACAATACAGCTGCTAAACTTGACTTCAGTGACGTAATAACTGAGTTTACTTCACTCAAAGCAAGGCATTGAAGGGCAAAATTATAGTAAAACACAATTTCTGAAACGAATATTTTCTCAACTTTTAGTTATATCTTCTTTTCTTTTAATCCTAATTAATAATTTATCAACTGTCAGCAATTTATGAGCAGGAAATAAAATCTGTTTTTTAGTACACGTTATAACAAAACCAGTGTATACTAGTGGCCATAAACAATAAGGGGTGGTTTTTTTACTTTCAGTTTCTTTATAAAGCTTGTACAATGTATAATTTTATTATCACAGTGATACATTCAATTTGTTGTCTGCAATATTTTTCCTCACTGTATTTCAATTACTGGTAAGTATATTTGACAATACTGCATCACTTTATTGAACCTACTTACAAAATGATAAAATTCGCTAAATCTTGTAGAAAAAATTGCCAAAAGGTAATTTTGGGGGGGGGGGGGGGGGGGGGAGGCACAGCTTTGGCAGTTCTGCTAAGGGTGCAGGATCTACTTATTACAGCTTTAATTATAGGCACTGTTGTGTTACTTTGAAACTGATTTCTGTAAAAGCAAATTTCATAGATTCATTATAGCTGCAAAAAAAAAATATATATATATATATATATAATGCTCTAAATGATGAGAGATGTTAGGGTACTTACAAGTGATCAGTGTTAAAGTTTCTGTAAGTATCCATTTCTTGTAGCAGCATCTGAAAACTATTAGTCCTCCCTTTGCTTAATGAATTTGTCTGCATGTGTAAGCGAGTAAGGGAAGGAATCGGTACAGCCAAAATATGCCATAAATGTTTCTTTGCTTGAGCCCAGAAGATGCAGAATTCTGTTGCCAATTAAAGTAGTAACAGTATTGTATGATGATTAAGGAGTTTCACCCAGTACAAATCAAATATGAAATTCAGTGCAGATTGACATGAGAGGTATTTTGAAAAAACTCCTATAGCAACAACATTCATGTAGGGGCATGGGAGTGAGAAAGTGCTGATTTCCCTTGCTGTCAATAAAAAAATTTGCGGAAAGGTAATTTATGTGCCTTTTCATTCCTGAGAAAATATCAAACACTGTCCAGTCCTTTAGGCCTTTGTGAAACTTTCAAGAATTTTTCCATGCCTTGTGCCTTACTTCACCAATATCATGAAAGGGATAGTTTGATACTCACCTTAAAGATGACAAGTTGAGTTGCAGACAGGCACGATGAAAAGACTGTTACATATAGGCCTTTAGCAAATGCCTCACACTTCACACACACACACACACACACACACACACACACACACACACACACATTAGTGCTAATTCTGGCCAGGGCCAGGCCTGAATGCAAGTGTATAGGCTTTAGAGGGAGAGTACCAGAGTCTGGCCAGAGATAGCAGTCCTGCGAATATATGAGGTGTGCTTATTTGTGTGAATGTGTTTGCGTTTGTCTTTCCCGAAGAAGGCTTTAGCTTATACTTAACAGTCTGTTCATCGTGTTTGTCTGCAACTCAATGTGTCATCTTTATGGTGACTAGCAGTCTATTCTTTTCATAATATTATTGATATTCCAGCCAGGACTTTCCATTGATACTCAGTGCTTTTTTTCACCAAAATGAATGGAGTATGTTCGTCAACTTAGAGAATAACACCAGCTCCCTCCCTATGCTCTCCACCATTTTTCCTTAATTTGGGGATGGCAATGCCAACCCCTTCCTCAACTGCTCAGTACCTCGTTTTCGAAATCAGTATCTCTCTCTCTCTCTCTCTCTCTCTCTCTCTCACACACACACACACACACACACACACACAAGTGTCTTTGTTGAAATAGTTTCTCATCCATTAGCTTAAGAAAATTTCCTACATATTCTGCAGCTCCTTTTCCATTATTGTTGTTAATTAATTTTATTCTAATGTTATAGATTTGGTGAACACAAGCGTGATAGGTATGACAGCTACCAGCGTCCACCCGGGTCTGGGGGCTCTTACCACAGAGAAAGGGATCGAAATCATCGAATGGATAAAAGAAGGTACCTGCTTTGTTTTTTTTAGTTCAATAAAGTAAATTGAAATGTTGTGCTTTCCTTGATATAAAATCCAAGACTGTTTTTCTGCAAATGTAACTGAAGTAAATAACTGCATTACAGATTCCATGCAGCAGGACCATCAAACTATGGCAATCACTATATTCCCCCTCCTTCATCATTTTCTGGAGGCCCTGGCTATCCTCCCAGTGAAATTCCTCCATCACATTATGCCAGGGAAAGGTTTGGACCAATGGGTGTTGCTGGCCCTGGCTGCGGTTTTCCCCCTGACTGGAGGGGGGGAAAGGAAAGGGATTACCGAAGAGATTACGAGAGAGATTACGATCGGAGACCGCCCCCTCCCAATTCGTAGTGAAGTGCAATGTCGTGTGTAAAATATGAGCAACTGTAAATATTTGTATATTGTTTGTAAAATAGACGAGAAGTGAACTATCGAAATGGGCAAGTGCCGTGTACGACTGTGAATAGTAATCGTGAATTTTTATTTTCGTCAGTGTGACATTCATCAGTTTTTATGGACTGCTAAACTGTGTTTACATTGAAAAATAGTAATATATACTGCGTGTACATATACTTAATTTGTATTTGACAGCAAAACAAAGTGTGATTATAAAGCTCCAAATATAATTTTTTAGATTGCGCGCATGACATTTCCTTCCAAAGACTGTATACAGGCTCCTTTGTCAAGAAATGTTTTTCAAGATTTTTAGTGTCAAACTTAAGTGAGTCAGTGATGATGTGTTTTGTTACCTGGAAGAGTGTGTGTGATTTTTTTCTCTTTTTTTCTCTTTCCTTAACTCCATCATAGTGAACATAAGTACATAAAAAACTGAGAATTAAAAAGGTTTCCAAATGTACTGGAAGCAATGAAGCCATTTCCATTAGTCAAAAAACTCTAAATGGAAAGGTATAAGCACTATGGTTTCCAAGGCACAGAGTTGGTTTATGAATATTGGGGCAGGAGCTTGAAAATCAGTTCAGGGCAGTTACCATTATACAGTCTAAAGATGCTTAGTTATTGTGAAACAAATACAATTTCCTAAAACAGTCAAATAAAGAAATTAAAAACTGGAATGCCTTATTCTGAAATATGAAATTTAGTTGCCACCAGTTTTTCAACATAGTTCATTTAGTCCCCACCAATTTTTCAACATAATTCCTTGCAGGCTTCATTTTAATGTTTAATTTTTAATAATATCAATTTTCTTATTATTCTTGAAAAAAATTCTATTCTTTTTTCATTCATTGGCATGTCGGTACCCTAATATATAACAAGACATGAAATTAACCAAAGTGGTAGTAGAATGAAGTCTATTTATTATATTGTCCTAAAAGAGGTGAGGCTATGCAGTGCTTTCATAATTCAGTTGACTTTTGTCTAGAGATGTGTTAAGCTAATTTTTATTCTTTTTGCTGCATATGTAATTCTTGACAGTTGTTCAACTGATTACGTTTGCTACAGATCTGATGTACCTGTATAATAGCTTCTAGCAGAAACTGCGGTTTAATTTTGAATTTAATGCCCAAAAATTGAAATCATATTTACTTAGTGTTTTGTTTCTGCTCTGAATTATTAGTGTTGGTTTTAATGATCTCATGTATTTCATTGTTTGTGACAAGGTAAGAGTAACTGTTATCAGATGAAACTTTAAATTTAGAGTTGTTTTCCTGTATATTCCAATAGTGCTCAATGTGTCTCTAGGGTGGGTGGGGAGAGATCACCTGCATTATCATAACTACTTTGTAATTAAATGGTAAGACTGTAACACACTGTGCCTGATAACCAATTAGTGCTTAAAGTGACATTCCATAAGCTTTTTGTGTTGTGAACTCTGTGATACAAATCCATTGTAGTTTCAGTTGTGCTGTTGTTATCTATGATGTGATTATGATTTTGATTTTTCTTGCTATTTGCTTGATAGAAAATCAAGATGTTGAATAAATTTCCTGCTTGACTTTCCAAGAAATAATTATTTATAATTTTCTGTCAGTATTTGTTGGTTTGTTCACTTAGCACAGCGGCAAAGATCTGTTGTCGTATAATTTTATGTATGCATTATATCTGAAAACTTTGCTACATGTAATTAGCAATAAAAGTTCCACAAGATGAATAATAATTTTGTATTTACGATTTAGAAACTAGTATACCTAATCACTTTACAGATGATCCTGTGAGCCATAAATTTGATAAACAAAACAGAAAATTGGGTACCTACAGTGTCTGAGTTGATGAGTTTGCTCCTCAAACTGTAGTTGCACTGCATTGTTAATACCTCTATTAACTGTATCAAAAGGAAAATTTGTTTGAGAAAACTGTAAAACCACTGCCAAAAATTACGGCAAATAACATATACAATGTACACATTAATTTTTGGTGTCTCCATCCATCATTTTCTGAACTGACAGAACTTCTAAGACCAGGCTGTAAGTGTTTTAGTGGTTGGATGTAATGGTGTTCTGTGTGTAATGGTAGTTGGCTTTGCCTTTTTGCATAGTTCGCATTACTGTGAGCAGTAGCATTGCTGATATTTTTATTTTATTTTGCACAACTGTGTTCAGGCTTTTCGTACTAGAATGAGTGGAGAAGTAGTTCCTGATTCATCTTAGAGGCTGTTTACAACATCTTCATAAAAAAGAAACAATCTGTATGGGAGGGGGCATTCACATGCCCCAAACTTCTTTCTAAAAAGGACCAAGAAAAATAGCGAGTACATTATGCACCACAACTGACCTGTCCTCCATTTCATCTTATAGAGCAGGGTGCCAATTATTCACAGTTTCTACCAATTTCTTCTAAATCTCATTTCTGTCTCTGTAACATATCACAAGTCTGTAACAAAGAATAACATGAAAGACAGCAACTGATGATAAACTATTCTGCAAGACTTTAGGATGAGATACGTAATGTGACATAGTATATTAATTACATGGTATAACAGGAAGAGAGAAGATACAAATAAATAGTATTGAAGAAGAACAGTGGATAAATCATTACAGTGACTTATGGTATGATAATACAGCACAAGAAACTGAAATTGAACAACTAGACGAGAAAGGATTAGATGAAATACAGTCTGACGAATTAACATCTACACTAACGTCACTTAAGAACAGAAAAGCAACAGGAAGTGATGGCATTAATGCTGAATTATTAAAATATGGAGGAATGATGCTACACAAACGACTGCTACATCTCTTCAACGAATGTTGGAAGAAGAAGAAGAAGAAGAGTATTCCCAAAGACTGGAAAACAGCTAGAGTGATATCAATTTTTAAAAAGGAGATAAAAGCCTATGCAGTAATTATAGGGGAATAGGTTTACTGGACTCAGCATACAAGGTGTATGCTAAGATTTTAAATACAAGACTTAAAAACATAGCAGAAGCAGTACTGCATGAGGAACAAATGGGTTTTAGAAAAGGACGCTCCATAATAGATGCAGTTTTTATTCTACAACAAATAATAGAAAAACAGAGAGAGTATAATAAAGAAACACACATTGCTTTTATTGGCTTTGAAAAAGCTTTTGACGATGTTGATAGGCAGAAACTTTGGGAAATAATGACGAATCGTGGATGTCCAAAGCATCTACTAAATGCAATAAAAAGTTTATATCAAGACACAAATATCACTCTAGATCTCAATGGTAAAACAATTAATGAGGTACCAACTAACAAAGGGGTACGACAAGGCTGCTGAATCTCTCCAACTTTGTTCAAAATGGTTCAAATGGCTCTAAGCACTATGGGACTGAACATCTGAGGTCATCAGTCTCCTAGACTTAGAACTACTTAAACCTAACTAACCTTAGGACACCACACACATCCATGCCTGAGGCGGGATTCGAACCTGCAACCATAGCAGCAGCGCGGTTCCCGACTGAAGCGCCTAGAACCGCTCAGCCACTGCGGCTGGCTCTCCAACTTTGTGCATCATCTACATTAATGAAATAATACATATATGGAAATCAGAATTTCAGAAAGGCATCTACCTAGACAGGAACTTTCTTTTAAATAATTGACTATATGCCGATGATGCAGTGATCCTAGTAGATAAGGAAGATGACCTTCAGAAAGGAATCTACTTGCTGAAACAAGTAAGTGCAAAATTTAACATGGAAATTTCAAAAGAAAAAACTAAGACAATGGCCTTCATGAGGAAAGAACCAAAATAGTGATAGATTAGAAGATTTTAGAGCAAGTAAACCATCTCAGTTATCTTGGATGTGAAATAACATATGGCTACAGCAGAGATATTGAAATTAAACTTAGTAAATCAGTTGGGTATGTGGAACAATCAACAGGAACCTAAAAAAACAAAACCAGGAAAGACATTCAAATTAAATTTTACAAAACTGTTGCAGTTCCCACACTGCTCTATAGAAGTGAGCCATGGGTAATTACCAAGAAGCAAGAAAGCCATATTCAGGCACAAGAAATGAAATTCCTTAGAGGTGTTAAAGGTTGCACAAGAGGAGACAGGCTAAGAAATCAAGATATGAGAGAACAACTGCAAATCTTCAGCCTCAATGATAAAATTCAAGATTACAGAAGAAAATGGAATGAACATCTACAAAGAATGGAGAGTGAGAGACTTCCCTTAAAGGCAAGAAATTGTAAGTGTCATGGGAGATTGCAACAGTGATTGGTACAGTAACAGACAATTCCTGCCTAATACCTGAAGAGAAGATGAAGTAAATGTAGGTTTGGGAGTGTGTTGTCATAGATCTACCAGTCATCCACATAAAAGTTGGACGTCACCTGTGTGAGGTCAGTGTGACTGTAGCACCTGCAGCATGAAGCACTTGAAGGTATAGAAGAAAGATAATGTGTGCCAATCAGTAAGCAGTCACAATGCTCTGTGGTGGTGTTCTTCATTACAACATGGCCCAGGGACAACATTTGGATGACTTCACATGGAAAAGAATCGTTGGGAAACTTGACTAGGATAAAGTGTGACAAGTGTAGCCCAGGATTTTTATATTACCCACAGCACTGTGTCACGTGCATGGGGAGCATTCCAAACCACAGGCACTGTTGCACGAAGGAGAGGAGGCAGTCGACCATGGTCATCTACACCAGCAGATAAGTGCTGCATTGTACAACAGGCAAGAAGGGACCCCTCTCAAACAGCAGATGCATTGCAACCGTATTTAACAGGAAAGCAAGTCACACAATCTCATGCTTCACAGTGGTATGGCGACTGCATGGGGTGGTCTCTCTGCCTGACAAACGGTATGTTGTGTTCCATTGACATATCTATGGCACCATTTATGATGGTGTCAAGAGCATAGAAACTGGACTAGTGAGAAGTGGGGTTGCATATTCTTCACAGAAGAGAGCATTCAGTCTGAGTAGCAGTTCTGGGTGTACCATCAAATGGCGAGAAATGGGAACATTTAATGCACCCACGAACACTGTCAAACAATTTGGTAGTGCAGGTGTTATGGAGTGGTGAGGTATAATGTTGCGTGGGTGTACTGATCTCCAAATCTTTGAACACTTATATGCACTAACCCCTGTCCATAAATTCAGGGGTGCACTCAATTTTTATGGATAAACAAAGCTCAATCACATCAAACAGTGCAGATCTTGGAACAGAAGGGTATTCCACTAAGGGACTGTCCCAGCCATTCCCCGGTTTAAATCCCATCAAGCAGGTGTGAGATGCAGTGGGGAGACATATTGCAGCCCACACATGCACCAATGACTATCCACAAGTTGTCAGCTATGATGGTGGAGGAATGGAACGCCCTACCACAAGAACTTACCAGCCTTGTGGCCAGCATGGGAGCACATTGCAGAGCATGCACTGCTGTCTGTCTTGATCACACACCCTATTAAGAACCATGTCCCACCTTTTGTAACATCCAGTGAACCAACACAAATCTCAGCAACTTCAGTCTAATTTCTGTCTTTGAGTAAAAGTGTCATTTATGTTTGTGTCTATTACATATTTCCTTCAAGGTAGCTTCTGTACTATATTTTAGCAGTTATTTCTATGTATGGTCCAGGTTTTATCAAGCTATGTCACTTGACAGTGACACATCATATGAAAGTTACTTTCATCCTTAAGTTTTGCACACCAGTTTAATTATGGAGTCAAACAGTTGTGAAATTACAAGGAGACAGAATGGGTAGCCATACTCATTTTCAGGGGACAAAAATCCAACTGCTGACAACAGAGGTCAGCTTCTACCAGTTTCTCCATTATTCTGTAAACAGTTTGTGTGGTAATTTGTGATCATGACTTATTTTATAACAGTTTGGAAATATTCACAAATGTCAGCACCTGCCTTCTTAGGAACTTCAAATTAATACATTCTTCTTGAAGCCTCATATAAATTGCATACAAAGTGGAAAAGTTCTGTAATGACAGGCTCTCCCAAAGATCTCAATAATTCTGAGGGAATGTTGTCTACTCTAGAGGCCTTCTTTCAGAATGTCTTTTAGTGTTCAGTCAAATTTTTGCAGTATTTTCCTTTGTGCAGCCCTTCTATATATTCCTTCCAACCCTTTTTTCTTATCTTAGTACTAGTTTGGCATCCAAATTCTTAAAATATGCTTGTCTCCAAAGTTTTTTTTTTTTTTTTTTTTTTTTTTTTTTTTTTTTCCCCTGTAGGTGGTGTCTATCTTTCCCATAGTCATGCATGCTTCTACAGCTTTGCATTTCTCTTCTAGGCATTTTGCATTTTTGTTCAATTTCATTTTTTAGATATTGTTTACCTTTTATCTGATACACTTATTGTATTTTTTTACTTCCTCCTTTCATCAATTAAATTCAATATCTAGTGTTGTCAAAGGATTTCTGCTAGCCATCGTATTTTTGCCTCTGATGTCTTCACTGTTTCATCATTGATACTTACCCATTCTTCTTCAATTGTATTCCTGTCCACAGTTTAAGTTAATTATTGCCTAATGCTCCCTTTGAAACTCCCAACAACATCTGATTCTTTCAGTTTATCCAGGTCCCATCTCCTCAATTTCCTACCCATAACCAATAAATTAGGGTCAGGATCAACATCTCCCCTGGAAATCTTTGCCTTACCATTAAATAATCTATCTCGTATCTTGCAGTTTCTTTGGGTCTCTCCATGTGCACAACATTCTTTAATGCTTCTTAAACCAAGTGTTAGGAATGATTAAATTGCGCCCTGTGCAAAATTCTACATGGCAGTTTCCTCTTTCACATTTTTGCCCCCAATACATATTCTCTTACTCACCCCCCCCCCCCCCTCCCCCTCTCTCACCCCTTCCTCAACACATCTCCCTTATTTGTTTTAGTGTTTATAACCTGCACTTGACTGGCCGAATTTCCTGTTCTTCCTGCCATCACACTTCACTAATTCCCACTACACCTAACTTAAAATTATCCGTTCCCCATTTTAAATTCTCTAAGGCCGGTATTACACTATCAGATTTCTTTGTCAAAGGGAACTTTGTCAAATGCCATCAAATATTTGACCAAATCTAGAGCCTCGCTGTAGATTTGATCAAAGAAGTCGCTTGTCTTCTGTTCACTGCAATATGACGTTTACCACGTGGAGCACTAGCATCGCTGCAGCTTTCTGTCATCTGTAGTGTTTTTATAAACATTGCCGGTAAATACAATTGGTGTGTACCAACAACTATAAAATTAATAGAGATGTATGAAGCTGATGAGGCGCTTTACAACCTGAGGCACCCTGAATACGAAAATAGATTAAGAAGATTGGAGACCTGACCTGACCTGACCTGACCTAATCTAACCTAACCTAACCTAACCTAACCTAACCTATCTCTCTCCTGTAGCAAGGAATCGGAGTCTTACAGTGAGTCTGTCTTCTGCAGATATAGCAGTTCTTAAGTGAGTATTGTGCTTTATGAATGAGGATACACTTCACTGAGCACATACAGAAATTTACGCTCATCCATTCTTAAGTAATTGATGTACGACTTGACATCCTCCACTATTAGCTCACCTAACAAGTTTTGTTGAATACTTTTATCATGTCGTCGTAAAACCCACAGCTTCACCCAGGTACGTTTCCTGTTTTTCCCCTGCTTCTCTTCCGCATGTGCACACAGTGCAATTGTGTTACATGCAACTACTGTGGTTAATAAGAAGTTGTTGTTGTCAGCCATCTTGAACTTTGATGAAAAATATGATGACAGTGTAATACCCCTTTTTAGCACCATGTCAAAGATCTTTGTCAAATATATTTGATGAATATTTGATCACATCTTTGATCAAATCTTTGACAAAGAAATTTGATAGTGTAATACTGGCCTAACCTACCTATCCAATTTGAGTATGTAATTGGCCATATTCTGACCGGGAGAGCACCAGTTTTGTCTTTCCTGATGACCACATCCTAATGGCTAGTCTCCCCCCACCTCCCTACCAGATATTCGAATGGGGGACTATTTTATCTCCGGAATATTTTACCCGAAACAGTGTCATCATTAAGCCACACAATAGAGCTGTATGCTATCAGGAAATGTAACAGCTGCAGGTTCTCTTGCATTCAGGTGTCAACAGTGCCCACACAGCACAGTTGGCTACTGTTACAATCTGTCAGTCACTCAGAGTGTTGACCCTGCAACTACTGAAAAGGCTGCTGCCGCTCTTTATGAACTTGCACCACAGTTACCTCACCAATGCGATTGTTTCTACAGTATGGTTATCTGTACTCCTGAGTCACACAAGCCATTCCACCGTGGTTCATATAGGGTAGAACACGGTACAAATTAAAAATGAAGCCAAAGAATTAGTTTATGAGTTTATTTACTTAGGCCATTTGAAGACAGTTACTGGATGGACAGAGAAAAAAATTATTGTAAGAGTGAAATTGGCCTGGTATGCTTTCGATAATTAGTTTTAAAAATTTAGCTTCCAGTGTGTCAGAAAAGGAGGGAAAAGAAACAATTTTATGTACTATCTTGACTCATTTTGATGACATAAAAATGCAGAAACCTGTGTAAAGCTGAGGGTTGCTCAGTGAGCATTGGAGACATGCAGGTTTCAAATTACCACTAGAGACAGAAAAACAAGCAAATGGATCAATGAACATATTACTGAAGTGGAAGATATAATTATGATTGTACTGAAAATGAAATAGAGGTGGACAGGATATTCAGCCTCAAGAGTAGTTTGTAGATAGACCAGAACAGTTTTTTGCTAAATTTGAAGAGAGAAAGAGTCATAGACAACATGTCTGTAGAAGGTGGGTGTATGATATTAGAAAACATGAAGGATCATTACAGATGTGTGTAGCTAAAGACGGTTGTGCATGGAAAGTTCTTGAGGCAGCGTTGTTCAGCAATGGATGTGTAATGGCTGATGTTGTTGTTGAGATTGCTGATGACCAGTCAATCTTTTGCTAAAGAACTATGTGACATTTTCACTCGTTCCCCAGGGCGTAGGCAATGTACGGGCATTAACATTGAACGTGGCTAGCTAACATCAATAAAGTTGGGTATGTTGGTTGAAATCTTGAAGGATGATAACATTGCTCAAAACAGATTTATTTTAAGTTTTATATAAGTCTCCTTTAATTATTTTTTAAAGAAACGCAATATATGCAAATGCTGCCCACAAACAAATAGCTCATTGAATAACTGAACTGTGTCTATAACCGGTGCAAATTTTAGTATTACTTTGTGCAAATGTAGCATTATATCTGGCACCATGCGCTAAATCACAATGTACAAGTCCCAACACACAAAAATAGCATTTGCAGAATATATATCTGCCCCAGATGAAATACCTCATCAACACTCCAGATGCAAGATGACAGGTAAAAGACCATAAGCTCTCCCTGCATGCGTATTTAAAGGTTCGGTCACATGACCACACATCAGTTCAGTGCAGATACTTTCATCCTGCCATCATTGTAATTTTCGTAATAATTTCATATAATTACTCATGATAAACCGTATGAAAAACTTAGCAGTCTTTCCCAATCTCTTAACAAATTCATTCATACATTATTTGAGCAATTTAAAATAAATTTCAAACACATAAATCACAACATTAGGCACTCTCAGTCAAAAAACTAACTTGACCTATTTTATAAATCACAACTACAGTTCAATACACATCAAAAGTTATTGGAATATTAAGGAAGGAAACTCATGCTGATAAGATCATTTGTGTCTCTGTGGAGGAGTTATAGTTACGGCACTATTTACATAAATAAACTAAACTGTTTATAATATTTTATAGTTGTTTCATTAGGAAAATAATCTGTCCACTATATTCCAGGCCTTATCCTCTTTCATCTGGAGTGTGACTTTTGTAATGGATTCAGTTGTTATAATTTACTATTAACAATAATGGTAATAATGTCTTTCTAACTATTAGTGCTTCTGACCTGGATTTACGTTCAGTGAGCTCATACCACTGCCGCGGTTCCAAGACTGTCACTGGTTTTCCTCTAGTATGCTTGTTTCGAGTTTTAATGTATTTTCATTAAAATCATTTTAGTGACAACATTTCAAGTCACAGGTCTCTCCATATCAGCTCATCCCGCAATTATGTCACCGGAGCACACCTCTCCTCCTACATGGAAAAATGCCGATGAGTGCCGGGTCTCGCGGATTGCTAGCTGCCTTTACTTCTGCTCAGCTGGTTGCCCCAACAAACATTCACACCAGCCCACAGCCAAACTGTCAGATTCAGTCTGTCCTGCGGCAGTCAAAGCAGCTGCTTGTAACGTCACAAATAGTTTGTCTCATATACTTGCTGATGATGTGCTTTCCTCAGAGCACTAAGTAAGAATTACACTCTGAATGTCTGAATGGGTAAAATTGTATGTCAGAGGACATTCACCACTCAGTTTTGCTGATGTGAATCACATATTTCCTTGAACCTTTTTGTTTACTGATACTTTCTTCCCACATCTGTTATATTACTCCAGAGGTCTTACATTCATGTGAATCTTATTTTGCTTCTCTGAAGAAAGTTGGTACACTCGTTTCAGTGACCACCATATGGTAACGTGGTTAAACATTGTGTCACCAGGAATGACGGTATCAATTTAATCATCCAGATTGTGAGTGTGATATAAATGTCTATAAAGCCACATATAGCTCATGTGTATTGTAGGCAGCTTGGATGGATGGCTGCCAACATAAAACAGTGGTTAATGGGTGGTCTATGAGGCACCTGCTGCATACCATTTTGTGTTAGGCTGGCCCAGGTAATGGGGTTATTGTGTGGCTAACTCTTTATTTCCTTAGCTTCTCATGGGAACCCTAGTTTCCAAATCCTCACCTAAAAACATTCTTAACACCATCTGCCTGCAATAATACCTACTCAAAAAAGTGGCTTTGAATAGCCCACTAAGATCATTAGATTAAAAACTAATACACGAGATTTGTCACAGAATTGTTTTGTGATGTCCCACATATCTACTCCTAGTTGAACTGAGATTTCTCATTCAGATAAATGTTTTAGGTTATTTGTATTTCATTGAAAGAGTGATTAGAGAAATTTTTTGAAGCTCATACATTTGCTGCAAAATCCCATTCATCTATTAAAACATAAAGCCATTGACTCATTGCTCTCCACCATATATTTGAGACCAAATCATAGTGAGTAGTGTGTGTGTAATGTAGTGTTATTCACTGAAATACAGACTTAAATTTGTGTTAAAATGTTACTCGTGTTACCTACAGGTTCACAACCGGAAGAGGAAAGTTGACTATTAACTTTCTACAGGTAAATCCTGTAGCTAAAGGAATACTTTTTGTTCAAATATGGAATATTCATTTCATTGTTCACTGACTGACTTTTATGTTTACAATATGTAGGTTCACAAAAGACAGATTGTAGTTCAAGGGACTGCGATGAAACACAGCATAGCACACCACTCTAATGTAGCACACTATGTTCAGAGCATTTCCATGAAGCTCAGTTTGAGCAAACCTTAATGTCATGTGTTCGCATAAAGGTCTTGCATATTTTCATTGTTTCTTCATACATTAAGAAAGTAAGTTGCACTAGATTTTTCATAAATGATTGTAATGTGTATAGTATCTACATATTTAACGGAACACGCTGTTAAATTTGTTTTCTGTTTGAGGTAGTCCAGTGAGTGAATTTTTTGACCAGACAACAAATTATTAATTTAAAATTTTCAATATGTTAATTACTTTTTGAGCAGATATGATTATTATGCTCTGTGCTCATTGTTATTTTGGTGGAGTTATTTTTTAATTTTGGAAACTGCTGCTCCAGAAGGTAATAATAGTTTTATGTGTGTCATAAACATTGACATGTAATGTTTTTTTCATGCACCTGTTTATTTTCTAGTGTTCCCAAAAGGTTTCCACCCCAGTCCAGATGCACTATCTTATGTAACTGTTGTTCATATTAGAAGAAAGCTGTACTATGTTTGTGAAGTAAACATGCAAAATGGGAAGAAAATCAAGTTTCTTTGGCACTCACACTGTTGCCTCAAACAGTGAAACAGTCATTTGAATCATTCAATAAAGCCCTTGCAGAACAGGAACTACGTACGTCAGTGCTTAACGGTGTGTCCAGTGCAAATGAAAAATTGTCACATCAGTTTGCAAGACAACATGTTCTGTTGTTTGTACAAGATGTGACTCAGCTGTGAGGTCCTTTGCGTCATTGCTTAACTTTAATTGTAAAAGAGTACCTGATTATGTCAGGAATGTATTTGTTACTTGCATACCACATCATGGAATAATAAATGGTAGCATCTGATTCCACATGTGATGCAAAATGTATGTTCATGGAATTCCACTGAGTTAATGCTTAAAGAAATTATAAGCGCTTTGTGATATTGTCCAGGGATCACGGTGCCACACTGAAGTCAGTAACACATCAACACCACAGATGTTACTGAGGGCTGGCTGCAGTCTGCAACAACCAGTGGGAGATACTCCAGAAGACATGCCCTCCCTCTTAGAACAGCAACACCCTCATGCTGAGGTCAGCATAACGTTGAGAATGCAAGAGCTCAGACCCAGTTTGAGACCTCAGCTACAGCAGTTTACATCATCATGTAGGACACTGACAGTTAATGTTGCATTATGTACTGGAAGAGAAAAGTTTGTTAATCTTTGCATCAAGTGATGCTTTCATAATCAGTCTCAGTTGTAAATTATCAGGCAATCCTGTGGCAAAGTTAAGTAAATCTTTTATTCATTTATGTAATAAAGTTGAACTAATATTTCACATTTTCTGATTTGATGAGCCTTCTCCCAGAGCAATCAAATAACCCACATTTATGGCCAGATGACAGTGGTTTCGTCGGGTCACAACTTGCTTAAACAAGACTTTGTTTCTGACCGTGAATGCTGAAATGAGACACTCGATAATCACTTGGTATTACAATCTTGTATGGTTCATGCAACAAGATTGCTGAAAATCTTTTTCTCACAGTAACAAAAGTGAATGCAAATAAAGTACTAATTATCCTTGAAGAACAGTGAACTAGATTTGTGATAAAGTGCTCAGGTTAATTAGTTGCAAGTTTGTTTTGTTTGTGAAAATGAAATATAGAATTGATTCCTCAAAACACTGGAGTATTGTTTTGTTGCATATCAAATGATCATGGAAGTGTATCACTCATTTGTTGTCAAAATTCCTGTTTACAGACATCATAACATATATATTGTAATGGTAAGCAAATATCCGGAATGAAATATATATTTCCAATTGTATAAAATTGTTAAATGAAACTGATAAACTGGTAGCAAGTAGAATGACCTAAACATTCTTAGTGAAAAACAAGACAATGTAGACTTCACCCAATATTAAGTGTAAGCTATTAATTTTAGTGGTAATACTTAATTGCACATAAGCACAATAATTTGCTATCCAGTAATGTCTGTAAGAATAAGAATCTTTATTAGCCGTTCAGTATTTTCTTATACAATGGGTTTCATCAATAAGTTCAATTACAGTATAAAGACGGTTATATTCTCATAACAATGTATATATAAATCATATGAATGTTAGTGTAGTACAATAGCACACATTTGGAATTTTATATATTGTTAATTTTACAATAAAAAAGAAAACATTGTACAAATTTATATTAAGCAGGGAGTATTCATGTTGATGACATTATGTCATTATCATATACATGTTGATAACACTATGACATTATCCTAAGATATTGATACAAATATAGAGCACTCGAAATAGGTCTATTATGCCTATATATCAGATATTGTTTTTCATATATAAAAACAAAGATGAGGTGACTTACCGAACAAAAGCGCTGGCAGGTCGATAGACACACAAACAAACACGAACATACACACAAAATTCAAGCTTTCGCAACAAACTGTTGCCTCATCAGGAAAGAGGGAAGGAGAGGGGAAGACGAAAGGAAGTGGGTTTTAAGGGAGAGGGTAAGGAGTCATTCCAATCCCGGGAGCGGAAAGACTTACCTTAGGGGGGAAAAAGGACAGGTATACACTCGCACACACGCACATATCCATCCACACATACAGACACAAGCAGACATATTTTTTCAATATAAATATAATAATATAAATAAATAAAAATATGTCTGCTTGTGTCTGTATGTGTGGATGGATATGTGCGTGTGTGCGACTGTATACCTGTCCTTTTTTCCCCCTAAGGTAAGTCTTTCCGCTCCCGGGATTGGAATGACTCCTTACCCTCTCCCTTAAAACCCACTTCCTTTCGTCTTCCCCTCTCCTTCCCTCTTTCCTGATGAGGCAACAGTTTGTTGCGAAAGCTTGAATTTTGTGTGTATGTTTGTGTGTCTATCGACCTGCCAGCGCTTTTGTTCGGTAAGTCACCTCATCTTTGTTTTTATATATAATTTTTCCCACGTGGAATGTTTCCTTCCATTATATAGATATTGTTTTTCCAAATTTAGGTCCTACTACAGGCAGAGGAGACCACATAACTAATGAGGAAGTATTGAATAGGATTGGGGAGAAGAGAAGTTTGTGGCACAACTTGACCATAAGAAGGGATCGGTTGGTAGGACATGTTCTGAGGCATCAAGGGATCACCAATTTAGTATTGGAGGGCAGCTTGGAGGGTAAAAATCGTAGAGGGAGACCAAGAGATGAATACACTAAGCAGATTCAGAAGTATGTAGGTTGCAGTAGGTACTGGGAGATGAAGAGGCTTGCACAGGATAGAGTAGCATGGAGAGCTGCATCAAGCCAGTCTCAGGACTGAAGACCACAACAACAACAACAACAGGCAGAGCTACCTTTCTCTATGTTAAAACAGCAAATCTGCCATATTACAATCTTTATATTCATCAACTGAGCAAAATGCTTTTCCTTTGAGCCATTGACCCAATGTTGTCTTAAATTTACTTTTAGATACTGTTTGTACAATTTTAGGGAACATATTAAACAGTTCGAGGCCTACATATTTATAACTATTATGTATCTTGGACAATTTAGAGTATGGCAGATAAATTGTGTGGTTTCGTCTTCTATTATGGGTGTGGACAGATGACCTAAGGGGATATTGAGCTATGTTTTCTTTTACGTGTAATAAGCAATAATAGATGTACAAACAAGGAACTGTCATGATGTTAAGTTTTTTGAAATTTTCCCTGCTTGTATCCCTAGGAGATAAACCAACTATACATCGAACAGCTTTTTTTTGCCATCTGAAAATTGATACTGTATTGGGAGAATTACCCTAGAGCAGAATACCATATGAAAGATGGGGGTGGACATAACCAAAATATGAATGCAGCAGTAAGTTTTGGCTGACATTATTCCTAAGCTTATAAAGTAGGATATATCACATGCAAGTTTAGAACAGACATATGTGATACGTTTATCCCAGCTAAGTTTCTGGTCAATCGTCATTCCTAACCATTTAAGAGACTTATTTTCTTTGTTTGATACCTTCAAATTAAAGAATATTTCCTCAGTTTTTGTTTCATTTATGTATAGGGATTTTGCACTAAACCAATGAACCGATTTTCCAAATATTATATTATTTTTTTCTCGTACAGACTCAAGAGTCTGTCCTGAATTGATAAAAGTTGTATCGTCCGCATAGAGGACTGTTTTACAGGGTAAATACTGTGGCATATCATTAACATACACTACAAACAGGAAGGGCCCAAGTATGGAACCCTGTGGCACACCTCTTTTTATTGTTTGTGGGTTTGACAGCTGCCCATTTACACTAACAAATTGTACTCTGTTGCTTAAGTAGGATTCTAATAATTTCAGGGTGTCCTCTTCCATGCCGTACTGTCTTAATTTCATGATCAAAGTACTATGAGATACAGTATCAAATGCTTTACTCAGGTCTAGGAGAGTAGCACAAGAGATTAATTTATTTTCAAAGCCATCATATATATCACTAACAATATTTTCAACCGCTTTAACTGTGGATAGTTTAGACCTGAATCCATACTGTGAGTTTCTTAACAAGTTATTCCTCTCAAAATAGTGATTCATTTGTCGGTGAACACAGTCTTCGATTATTTTAGAAATTATTGGGATTAATGAGATAGGGTGATAGTTACTTGGATTTGATTTATCTCCTTTATTAATATGGGAATAGTCACTGCTATTTTCAAACAGTCGGGGAAAATCCCTTGCTGTAATATACGGTTAATGAGAGTGGTTAGAGGGGACAGAAGATCACTTGATATCTTCTTTATGACAAAGGTTGACAGACCATAGAAGTCCACTGCCCTGGAACTACTTAGTTTACCTATTGCTTTGCTAACATCATTTTCAGTTACTGTTGCCCTAAGCTCAGTAAATAATTTTCATACATTATTGTCATCTTCCTCTGACTAAAAACCATCATTGTAATGCTTACATTCTGAAAATTGCACACTTTGACAGTGAAATGATTGACAGCACCTTGTGCCATTTGTACTTTTAACTATTACAACTAATAGCTCTATTTGAATCAAAGCAATCAGCTGTTTTGCCAAGATGTAGTCAATGCTTAACAAATGAAATTTCACATTAGATTAAGTTCTCAGCTGTCTGGTTATGAGATTCCTCCAGGAAATTAAGAAATATTGAAGCACATACTCAGATGGGTCTATCAATTCTGTTACTTTACATAGAGGATGCAACTTTCATCCAAGATTTTAAGGGGAAACCCCTTGTTTTGGTCACCCAAGATGGCAGACTGTCCTGCACCCTGGCTTCAGCCAGTGCCTGTTTGCAGCATAGATAATGGCATCTCTCCTTTTCCTAACCTCTTTGGAAATGACATGTCCGATAATTGCTCCTGTTTTGTTGTTGTTGTTGTTGTTGTTGTTGTTGTCTTTAGTCCTGAGACTGGTTTGATGCAGCTCTCCATGCTACTCTGTCCTGTGCAAACTTCTTCATCTCCCAGTACCTACTGCAACCTACATCCTTCTGAATCTGCTTAGAGTATTCATCTCTTGGTCTCCCTCTACGATTTTTATCCTCCATGCTGCTCTCCAACGTAAATTTGTGATCCCTTGATGCCTCAGAATATGTCCTACCAACCGGTCCCTTCTTCTTGTCAAGTTGTTCCACAAACTCCTCTTCTCCCCAATTCTATTCAATACCTCCTCATTAGTTATGTGATCTACCCATCTAATCGCCAGCATTCTTCTGTAGCACCACATTTCGAAAGCTTCTATTCTCTTCTTGTCCAAACTGTTTATTGTCCATGTTTCACTTCGATACATGGCTACACTCCATATAAATACTTTCAGAAACGTCTTCCTGACACTTAAATCTGTACTCGATGTTAACAAATTTCTCTTCTTCAGAAACGCTTTCCTTGCCATTGCCAGTCTACATTTTATATCTTCTCTACTTCGACCATCATCAGTTATTGTGCTCCCCAAATAGTAAAACTCATTTACTACTTTAAGTGTCTCATTTCCTAATCTAATTCCCTCAGCATCACCCAACTTAATTCGACTACATTCCATTATCCTCATTTTGCTTTTGTTGATGTTCATCTTATATCCTCCTTTCAAGACACTGTCCATTCTGTTCAACTGTTCTTCCAAGCCCTTTGCTGTGTCTGACAGAATTACAGTGTCATCGGCGAACCTCAAAGTTTTTATTTCTTCTCCAAGGATTTTAATACCTACTCCGAACTTTTCTTTTGTTTCCTTTACTGGTTGCTCAATATACAGATTGAATAACATTGGGGAGAGGCTACAACCCTGTCTCACTCCCTTCCCAACCACTGCTTCCCTTTCATGCCCCTCGACTCTTATAACTGCCATCTGGCTTCTGTACAAGTTGTAAATAGCCTTTCGCTCCCTGTATTTTACCCCTGCTACCTTTAGAATTTGAAAGAGAGTATTCCAGTTAACATTGCCAAAAGCTTTCTCTAAGTCTACAAATGCTAGAAACGTAGCTTTGCCTTTCCTTAATCTTTCTTCTAAGATAAGTCGTAAGGTCAGTATTGCCTCATTTGTTCCAACATTCCTGTTTTGTTATTGTTTTATTATCAGTTCAACCCATTATATCCCAGAATTAATTTTTTTTTATTTTAGATTTTGATAAAATTTCAGATCCACTACCCACATGAGTTAATAATCACATTATGAATGTTAATTTATGATGGTGGCCTTAAAATCATAAATTTTTTTATGTATGATATATCTTATGGTAGGCAGTAAGGGATGAAATATTGATGTATGATATATCATACGATGGGCAGTAAGGGGTAGAATTCCTTACACAATTTTATTACATGTAGAATATTGAATTTTTCATGATTATCATTCATTACATGAATAAATGAAGAAAAAGTACAACAATAATTTCCAGGTATTGTAATGTTCATTTTATTTATTTGTATGTTAAGTATACATGGCAAATTCATATAGTAGAACCAACAAAATAACTGTACTGCATTACATGAATATAGTAAGACATTGCAATAATAAAGGACAAATGACAAAAATAATAGTTTATTACACAACTTAGTCTTCTTAGCGCTGCTGATACAAAATGAAACATTGCTTTGGATGGAGTCCCGCACTGCACTTTACACAGTGAAATTTTGTGCATTTACCACACTGTCCACATCTTCTTTGCTTGCTCTGCTCATCAATCATGTGTGCAACATGTGACAGAAATCTTGGCCTCACACCTCTAGACTTTTCAATGTTGGATGAAGTCAGAATTGAAAGTACAATACGTCTGGTAAATTTCAGTAAGTTTACATTGTTATTTAGCTGCCGGTATAGGATCCACATATTCACAACAGCACCATTTAAGCAAAACCTGATCATTGGCCAGTATCATTTCTTTGATCTTATTCGAATGTGGTATAGACTTTGTAGACTGTTAAAAAGATCTACCCCTCCCATGTTGCGATTATATTCCTGTACAAAGGAAGGCTGTGGTATGGAAACCTTCTCTCTTGATTCTCTAGTCCACCTCAAGCATTCACTTTCACCTAATACACCTTCATCCGGTACATTTGAGTGGTCTTTTGCCAGAATGAACTAAGTGGCATTTAGTTAGTTTCGAGAAATAACTGAAGTTATGAATTTACAGCAACTTATTTATTCAAAAATATTTATGAATATACATGTGGTCTGGTGCATAATGGGTGTGAAAAACTTTTACAAGCGTTTTGAGCCTTGCAGCACATTATTTAATTACGAGTACAGTTTGAAACTTAAAACTACAGAGAAATAATGTGAAATATCCATGTACTTCAGGTTATTTTGTTGTCACATCACATTAATGCACTTCAGTACGAAATATAAAGTAAAGTTTTCCTGTTTTTGTATTATATTCGTATATAGATCTATTTGGCAACTGAAACACACAGATATAATTTCAGCATTCATGTAATACAGCATTATTAAGCAATTTTTAGAATTAGAACATTGGAATATACTTAAGGCAATGATTATGATTCCCCATTACTCATCTTCTTCATTACTGTCACTGCTCATTTCTGATACTTCAGCCATTTATTTTATTTATTTATTTATTTATTTCTTGTTCCGTAGATCCAGTTAGTGAATCAATTACAAATTGTACAGGTTTCAATTTAAACTTACAATACATACAAGGACAATTCAATGCCAAATTGTAGATAGTTTAAGTAAGACATACTATAAATACAGTAATAGATACAACGCCAGCTAGATAACATAACAACCATTTAACAGAAAAAGTAGTTTCAAATAAAGGTTAAAGATAAGAGCACAAAGTTAAATCAGATATTAGGCCTACAAGAGTAAACACAGGTACAGCCAATTTGTTGTTACAAAAAGTGTGCTAATGCTCAAATGCACAATAAAATCAATTGAACTACTTCTAGACACAATAAGTTTAGTGAGGGTATACATTTTCTTTCACATATTCATTCACAGTATAAAAAGATTTCTCTGTCAGGTAATCTTTGAGAACTTGTTTAAATTTTGGCAGTTCTGTATGAACACATTTGATATGTAGTGGTAGAGCATTGAACAGCTTAATGCTGGAGTAGTAAACTCCTTTTTGTACCAGAGTGAGACGTTTCATTTCGAAATGTCGATTGTTTTTGTTTCTGGTGTTATAGGCATGGAATTTACTGTTGTCTTGGTAGATAGAATAATTTTTGCACACAAAGGTCAGCAAGGAAAAAATATACTGTGAGGCAGTTGTTAGGATACCTATCTTCTGAAACAAGTGCCTGCAAGAGTGTCTTTGATGGACCCCACACATTATTCTGATTGCTTTTTTTTGGATGGTGAAAACTTTTTTTGCAAGTGGTTGGTTCACCCAGAATATGATAGCATATGACATCAATGAGTGGAAGTAGCCAAAGTAGGCAACCTTAATGGTGTCAACTTCAGCCATTGAAGAAATTACCCGTAATGCAAGTGTTGCCGAGCTAAGTTTTTTACATAGATGAAGTATGTGAACTGACCAATTACATTTACTGGCTATGTGAGCATCCAGGAATTTTGTATCTTCAACTTTCTGTATTTGTTGATCTCTACATTTTGAGACCTTGTAGAATTCATGGTATATTGGGGGTACGTATGTTAGAAGGCTCTGAATATCTTTCAGTTTCTAAGGGCGTAGAGTGCACCCTAATGGATACAGTGTAGGTAGTGTAATTTGACTGAGAGAACAGTGGTGAGCTTTTAAGCATTTATTTAAATTCACTGAAGAGTATTCTTCCATGTCATTGTGGCTGTATTTGTTCTCCATTATCCCTGGCTTCTCTTTTGAAAATCTAATTTCCTTAATCCTAAGCCACTCAACCTTTTCTCCAGGAAGATTTACTTTTCTGTTAGTCATTGCTTTTTCAAATAGCATAGTACTTTTGAAGCCACTACAATCCATTTTTACTACTTCAAATTTACCTTTCTTGACTCTGGCATTCTCAATAATACAATAAAGCTGTTCTGGGGCAAATATTTCTGGATAATGCCAAAGTTTCCTCTATATTTCCCCCAAATCACTGTCATTCAGAAGATACGAGTGACCAGGTTCAGCAAATTTGTGCGTAATTTCCTCAATGTTTGTTTTGTCACTCTGAACCAAATACATCCAAATTGTCATAATTTTAAAATTCCTGTTTCTCACCCCACACGAATCCGACCATACTACCATCCTTGAACCAATATCATGAGATTCGACATACTTCAATACACAAGAGCCTACCTCTTGAGCTCCCCTTGAAGCAATACTTTCATTCCAGCAATGCAGTACTGCCTTTCCACTTTTAAAGTCATGAAGTCCAAGATTAAAGCAGGAGAGTTGATATTTATAGTATGCAACACCTGTTGTCAACTTTGGCAGCAGTAATGCTTTCTGCAAATCAAATGAAAAAACTGTAAGATTGTCTTCTGTCTTGGAGTTCTCCATATCCCTTTTCAGACAATCTCTTGCAGCTTCAGCCTTCCTGTGGTGCAATTCCTGCTCCTCTCTTAATCTTCGTAGCTTCTCAGTGTCTGCCTCACCAGCTCTAAGTGTCTCCTCTGTAATTAGCATGTTTAGTCTGTCACATGTTTGACATGTATCCTTTGGAGGAGGCTTGAAACTGAGATTGAAGTCTCATCTAAATACTTTTTCATACAGTGATTGGCTGAGAGGTTTAACATTGGGATCTTCTTCTTTCAGCTTATCAATGAATAATCTGTACATCAAACTAAGATTAAGTCTACTGTCCAAGTACTTTTTTGATGAATCTCTTCTGCAATAGTGACTTAATGTACTGGGAAAACTATTAATATGATTATAGATGTGAATAATAACCGAGTCAGCACTTTTATTATGAGGTACGTGTTTTCCACGCTGGTCACATAATGAGCTTGTCTTTGCTTTGGCTATGGTTCGATGCACCCTGCTGCCAGAAATCTGTAGTGTCTTTAGATAAGTTTCTTTGCACGCCTTCACATCATTTCCATCCGCACTAGGAATATAACACTTCCTAGAAAACTTCTTCTTGTCGGTTTTAGAACGCTTCCTTTGGATGGGAACATTTTTAACTGAACCATATATTATCGATGTCTGCACATCCCAAGACCCACTTCCATAAAATGTGTCAAAAAACTTTATTTTCTCCTCACAATTTCAGAGCTAGATCAGAAATGTAAGGACTATGGTATGAAGATTAGCATCTCCAAAACGAAAGTAATGTCAGTGGGAAAGAAATATAAACGGATTGAGTGCCAAATAGGAGGAACAAAGTTAGAACAGGTGGACGGTTTCAAGTACTTAGGATGCATATTCTCACAGGATGGTAACATAGTGAAAGAACTGGAAGCGAGGTGTAGCGAAGCTAATGCAGTGAATGCTCAGCTACGATCTACTCTCTTCTGCAAGAAGGAAGTCAGTACCAAGACTAAGTTATCTGTGAACTTACCAAGGTTAGAGCAAAGTCTACAAAGAAGCCATGGATTACTCGAGGAATAGGGGTATCTTGTAAAACAAAAAGAAAACTGTATCTGTCAATCCGAAACATTTCCAATGTTGATGCTATAGCACATTATAAGAAATACTGCAAAATATTAAAGACTGTAATACGGATGTCAAAGCAAATATATTACAAGGAAAAGATAGTCATATCAGATAACAAAATAAAGACAATATGGGATATAGTGAAGGAGGAGACCGGTAGAACCAGACATGAAGAGGAACAAATAGCATTAAGAGTAAATGATGCATTGGTGACAGATGTGTATAGTGTTGCAGAACTTTTTAACAAACATTTTATAACTGTTACTGAAAAGATGGGGTTGTCAGGTTCGGTAGATGCTGCTATGGATTACCTTAGACCAGACATTTCAAGTAACTTCCATAATATGAATTTGACCCTCACTACCCCAACAGAAATAATGTCCATCATAAAATCTTTAAAATCAAAAACATCTAGTGGGTATGATGAAATATCAACAAAGTTAATTAAAGAATGTGATTCTGAGCTAAGTAACATATTAAGCAATCTGTGTAACCAGTCGTTTATCAGTGGAATATTTCCCGAATGGCTGAAATATGCTGAAGTTAAGCCACTGTTTAAGAAGGGAGATAAAGAAATAGCATCAAATTTCCGTCCAATTTCACTGTTGCCAGCATTCTCAAAAATTTTCGAAAAAGTAATGTACAGTCGTCTTTATAACCATCTTATCTCAAATAACATACTGTCAAAGTCACAGTTTGGATTTCTAAAAGGTTCTGATATTGAGAAGGCTATCTACACTTACAGTGAAAATGTACTTAATTTATTAGACAAAAAATTGCAGGCAACTGGTATATTTTGTGATCTGTCAAAGGCATTTGACTGTGTAAATCACAATATCCTTTTAAGTAAACTAGAATATTATAGTGTAACAGGAAATGCTGCAAAATGGTTCAAATCTTATATCTCTGGCAGGAAACAAAGGGTGTTATTAGGAAAGAGACATGTATCAAGCTATCAGGCATCATCCAACTGGGAACTAATTACATGTGGGGTCCCACAAGGTTCCATTTTGGGGCCCTCACTTTTTCTTGTGTATATCAATGACCTTTCATCAGTAACATTACCAGATGCCAAGTTTGTTTTGTTTGCTGATGATACAAACATTGCAATAAATAGCAAATCAAGTGTAGTCTTAGAAAGATCAGCCAATAAAATATTTGTAGACATTAATCACTGGTTCCTAGCCAATTCTTTGTCACTAAACTTTGAAAAAACACACTACATGCAGTTCAGAACTTGTAAGGGGTGTCCCAAGAGTATATGTCTAACATATGATGACAAGAAGATAGAAGAAGTGGACGGTGTTAAATTCTTGGGATTACAGCTTGATAATAAATTCAACTGGGAGGAGCACACCACAGAACTGCTGAAGCGTCTTAACAAATCTCTGTTTGCAATGCGAATTTTGTCAGACATAGGGGATATAAAAATGAAAAAGCTGGCATACTATGCTTACTTTCATTCCATAATGTCATATGGGATTATTTTCTGGGGTAATTCATCAAGCCAAGCTAAAGTTTTCCGGGCACAAAAACGTGCAGTAAGAATTATATGTGGTGTGAACTCAAGAACATCCTGCAGAAGCCTGTTTAGGGAACTAGGGATACTAACTACAGCTTCCCAATATATTTATTCCTTAATGAAATTTGTCATTAAAAATATATCACTTTTTCAAACCAACAGCTCAATTCATGGAATCAATACTAGAAATAAGAATAATCTTCACAAGGATTTAAAGTCACTTAGTCTTGTACAAAAAGGTGTGCATTATTCAGGAACACACATTTTCAATAACTTGCCAGCAGCCATAAAAAGCTTAACAACCAATGAAATTCAGTTTAAGAGAAGCCTAAAGGATTTATTGGTGGCCAACTCCTTCTACTCCATTGATGAATTTCTGAGGAAAACCAACTGATTTGTATATAAGTACAACATAACTTCTGCACAATTTCAGTGCAGTAATGTGTTCACTGAAAATTTGTGTGTGTGTGTGTGTGTGTGTGTGTGTGTGTGTGTGTGTAAGTATAATCTAACTTCTGCACCATTTCAGTGCAGTAATGTGTTCATTGTAAATAAGTATTACAGTAGTTGTATTACATGTTTCTTACCTTATAAATAAATATAAAACTTTTTTATTTTAAATTCAGTGCAATAGTATTTGTAAAATGACTCTTAGTGTTCATTAAAAAATGACGATCATTCCACTTGGGACCTGTGGAATGGTACATTAGCTTATTTGTTTTAGTTTAAATATTTGTCATGTATTGTTGTTTTTCTGACATGTTCCACATCCTGGAGGACCTCCTCACTACAGATCAATTGGAATGAAAGTAAATCTAATCTAATCTAATCTAATCAATCTTTCGACCAACTTTGTTGTATGGGAGCGAAAGCTGGGTGGATTCAGGTTACCTTATCAACAAGGTTGAGGTTACGGATATGAAAGTAGCTAGGATGATTGCAGGTACTAGTAGATGGGAACAATGACAGGAGGGTGTCCACAATGAGGAAATCAAAGAAAAACTGGGAATGAACTCTATAGATGTAGCAGTCAGGGCGAACAGGCTTAGATGGTGGGGTCATGTTACACGCATGGGAGAAGCAAGGTTACCCAAGAGACTCATGGGTTCAGCAGTAGAGGGTAGGAGGAGTCGGGCCAGACCAAGGAGAAGGTACCTGGATTCGGTTAAGAATGATTTTGAAGTAATAGGTTTAACATCAGAAGAGGCACCAATGTTAGCACTGAATAGGGGATCATGGAGGAATTTTATAAGGGGGCTATGCTCCAGACTGAACGCTGAAAGGCATAATCAATCTTAAATGATGATGAATTTATTTTTTGCCAGCATTTTTGTCTACATGAACAATCAAAATCAACAAACGTCTTTCCTGGGACAGTCTCCCCTTTACTGTTAACGTAAGTTTCCCCACTATTTCACTTCTTGTTCCTTGGGGTTTTCTTCCATAGTTCCCTGTTTCCTTTTTTTCTTTTATTGCCAGAAATTTCATGTTCATCTGAAAAACAAATTACTTAGATCTACAAATTCATTTTCAAAACTGATTTATTAAGAATGCCAATCATGTGACCAAGTTACGATATTCCATTTCATTACTTTGGTAGCTGACGAATATGCGAAATACAAGTCTTTCAGGAACTCTTCTGCCAGAGTGAACCATCTCCACATTAAATCGCATTTCCCGCCCTAAATAAAGAGGTATTTCTTTCCACAGGGTCAGTTTTTCTCTCCCCTCATTATTTATGGCAGCATTGGCCGAAATATCGACATACACTCAGTATCGATTGTGCAGTGACCATAGATTTACTACTTGTGGTCATGGTTCATTCTGGCATGTGAGGTAAACAACATAACCTCCAATTAATGAGTTTATTCTATAAACTAAAGTGTCACTAGTTATTAAAATCCACTTACCATTTGATGATTGAGAGGTACCATCACTAGGTTCATATACATCAGGAGAACTAGAACTAAACGACTCGTCTTCACAATTATCATCGTTTTCTGCCATTGCGCAGGAACGTGCGCCTGAGCTATATACCGTGGTAGCCATCTTGTGATGCTGCATGGTTCACTTTGGAATAAGAGAATGAATAGTACCAACCTTCTGCCAAAGAAATCCCTTGCTACAGCAACGAAACGAGGTGAGTTGTCAGATAGTTTGTTTTGTCATAAGACAAAATGAAACCCTATCATTTTAAAATGGTGAAGAACTCAATTTTTTTTTAAATGTCGCTTAGTTCATTCTGGCATAAGACCATTCATTTGTCCCCCGAGTCACTTGACTAGTGTCATTCAATCTTACAAGTGTGACAGAATTCCCTGTATCAGGTAACACATGAGTAGGACCTTCTTTGTATCTGGCATGGGTGCCTTCTCCAAGCAGTCATTTATCAGTGTTACTATGCATTCGATTCCATTTGAAGCAAGAAATTCAAGTAGGGACAAAGTTAAAGTAATTATCAATGTACTCTGTGCTGTTCTGAGGGATGTAGCCCACACAGAGCTTTTCAACTACAGAATGTCCCAGTAGCTTATGGGGATCTCTTTGACTTGCAACAACATATGGCTCAAATTTGATGAGATATCCATTAGATGTAGCTAAACACTACCATTTGAAACCACAACAAATTGGCTTGCCTCTTATAAACTGTTCCATAAAATGGTAGCCGTAATAAGGCTCCATGGCCTCATCCAAGCAGAAATTTGACCCTAGAGGCTCTATGATGATGTCTTGAAATTTCTTATTTAGATTTGAAATGAATGGGCGAACCTTATATACTTTATCATCTTTTTCAATGCTGTCATTATCATTGACATGGAAGAATCTATGAATTTTGTCAAAAGTATTTCTGGAGATAGACTTGAAACAAGGGCATTGTTTATGTCAGGTCTGGTCTCCCAGTACATACGTCTATGCGTTACCTTACAATATCCAGATAACAGCAAAATAGCAATGTATTTGTAGATGTCATCTTGACTTATTTGTATGTTGTGTCCCTTTTGAGCAGCATATTTTACTATGTCTCTCGTCGGAATCTCAACCAAATCAGCACCAAAAACGTCACGAAAAAGATGTATTGGCGTCAAGTTTGATGTGCGAAGATGTTCTATTATATCAGGTGTAGGCTCATGATATGCCTCAATTTTTTTTAAGAGTGTAGTCTTTCTTCTATCCATTGTCTTGTTTTCCTAACCCGGGACCACTGTCATGATTTGGAACAGCAGGGATTTTCCACTTGAGTGGATAAAGATGTAACATTTTCAACAAGGCCGTCAGTATTTACTGATCTTATCTCTGCAGTTTGTTCCAGAACCTTCTTCCCTAAATCAGCAACAGTGGCGGGTTGTCCTCCTGCATCACTGCCTGTATCATCTTTATCAGTGTCCTCACCATCATTTGGTGGAACAAGTACAAACTCAAGCTCCTGACATACATCAAATATGTCAGACAAAGTTTCATCAACTTCTTCTGTGGAGACCAGGATAATTAGAACCTCCTCTAATTCCCTCTCCTTTTCCAAATTATGTCTGAAATAAATTGGACCAACTGAGAGAAAATGACCCCTTACTACCCACTGCATGATATTTCATATGTAAAGATATAAGCCAGTACCACAAAGAAGCAAATGAAGTATTCTTTTCCAGTTTGTGCTTATATATTGCATTTAAGTATTCAAATTACTAATCCGTAATACACTACTGGCCATTAAAAATGCTACACCAAGAAGAAATGCATATGATAAACGGGTATTCATTGGACAAATATATTATACTAGAACTGACATATGATTACATTTTCATGCAATTTGGGTACATAGATCCTGAGAAATCAGTACCCAGAACAACCACCTCTGGCCATAATAATGGCCTTGATATGCCTGGGCATTGAGTCAAACAGAGCTTGGGTGGCGTGTACAGGTACAGCTGCCCATGCAGCTTCAACATGATACCACAGTTCATCCAGAGTAGTGACTGGCATATTGTGACGAGCCAGTTGCTCGGCCACCATTGACCAGACGTTTTCAGTTGCTGAGAGATCTGGAGAGTGTGCTGGCCAGGACAGCAGTCGAACATTTTCTGTATCCAGTAAGATCTGTACAGGACCTGCAACATGCGGTCGTGCATTAACATGCTGAAATGTAGGGTTTCACAGGGATCGAATGAAGGGTAGAGCCACGGCTCGTAACACCTCTGAAATGTAACGTCCACTTTTCAAAGTGCCGTCAGTGCGAACAAGAGGTGACTGAGACGTGTAACCAATGGCACCCCAAACCATCACGCTGTGTGATACGCCAGTATGGTGATGACGAATACATGCTTCCAATGCACGTTCGCCGCATTGTCACCAAACATGGATGCGACTATCATGATGCTGTAAACAGAACCTCGATTCATCCAAAAAATGACGTTTTGCCATTCATGCACCCAGGTTCGTCATTGAGTACACCATCGCAGGCGCTCCTGTCTGATGCAGCGTCAAGGGTAACCGCAGCCATGGTCTCCGAGCTAATAGTCCATGCTGCTGCAAACGTCGTCAAACTGTTCATGCAGATGGTTGTTGTCTCGCAAACGTCCCCACCTGTTGCCCCAGGGATCCGGATGTGGCTGCACGATCTGTTACGGCCATGGGGATAAGATGCCTGTCATCTCGACTGCTAGTGATACGAGGCCATTAGGATCCAGCACGGCATTCCATATTACCCTCCTGAACCCACCGATTCCATATTCTGCTAACAGTCATTGGATCTTGACCAACGCGAGCAGCAATGTCGCGATATGATAAACCGCAATCACGATAGGCTAAAATCCAACCTTTATCAAAGTCGGAAACATGATGGTACACATTTCTCCTCCTTACACGAGGCATGACAACACCGTTTCACCAGGCAATGCCGGTCAACTGCTGCTTGTGTATGAGAAATCGGTTGGAAACTTTCCTCATGTCAGCACGTTGTAGGTGTCGCCACCGGCGCCAACCTTATGTGAATGCTCTGAGAAGCTAATCATTTGCATATCACAGCATCTTCTTCCTGTCAGTTAAATTTTACATCTGTAGTATGTCATCTTCGTGGTATAGCAATTTTAATGGCCAGTAGTGTAATATGAGCGAAATTATGAGCTTGCACATCATAATTTTATTATTACTTAATGCCTGTCCATTACGAGAAGCAGCAAAGTCAATAGCATTAGAACAGATGCTTTCCACAAGGAAATAAACAACCCTGATCTCCACTGCTACTGTTAGTTTCAACAATGGACTTTTAAACTAATGATAGAATACAAAAGAAAAATTTCAGTTGTTGACAAAGAGCTTCTGAAAATAAATATGCCTGAGAACAGCAAGCATATGATAAATCATACGATGGGCTATAATGGGTTAATAAAATAGCTGCACTTCCATTTATAATTACACTATTGTGTGTATTTATTTCATCCTTTTAATATCTGAACTATTAGTGTTACAGTAGCTTGATTCTCACAGTGATCACTCCTGCATTATTAGATACAAAATGGAAGTTTGAGAGTATGTAAGGATGAGAGTGTTTATTCATTCAGCCTTAGGATGAGGGGGACAAGGACAAGAGGAGACAATGGTATATTTAGACTTATTGTAAATTTAAGGCATAGTAATTAGAATTTTCCTATTTAACATTGTTTGACAGTATGAGCAGTGAAGCTCGTTGGAGACACCCTCAGTATGTTTAAGTTCACTCACAAGTCTGCAGAGGTTAGTTTGATTTTACACTTGGAGGGTGTGGTTTGACAAGAGTTATGGGTGGATCTGATGTTGTACTTCTTTGAGGAAGATTAATATGCAGTTTTAAATAATTTTGCAATCTCACCTTTTGGACAGCAGTTTGTATTATATCCAAGTGGGACATTTTGGAGACTTACAAAAAGTTTATAGCATTGTTCATTGGGCTGACCTCTTGGCGGAATCTGTGATAGTTGAGTCACCTGTAACTTGAGAAACTCCGAAAGCTCTTTAGTTAGTGCACTGACTGCCACAAGCCTAGAAATGGGTGTTTCACCACCAGGCCGGGCCAGGCCATGGCATTAAGCATGAGGCTCTGTTGTGGCTGTTGATGGCCTTGTGGCAGTCAACATGTTAAATAAATTATTGTTCAAGTTAATTACTGTGAATGGAAACATGATTTTGATCACTAATACAATGTATGTAATTTACCTTACAACTATACAGAAACAACTGCCAACATTTTTTGGATAGAGGAACATATTGTAGCTATAAAGACTTAGAGGATTCTTACAACTGCATGACAACACATTTAATCCCTAATTGTATTTGTGACTACTAACAGCAAATGCAGGATGAGCTGTGAAATTTACCACAGTGCTAGAACTATAAATACATTCTATATAGACTGTGTGTCCAATAGATAGTCATCACCCACCCAAAAAAAAAAAAAAAAAAAAAAACCTGATCAGCCACTACTCCCACAATTTATCAGTTTATTTGGACTCAAGAATGTAAATTCGACTAGACACATATGTTATATTAAACAATCTTTTGCTTGCTCAGTATTTAAACAGCTGATAGTGTTCCATGTAAAGCTAAACAAATGCTCAACATGAAGTAATAGATAAAAACAGCAGCTCAGTAGTGTAAGAGATAGAGTAGTATTAAAAGAAAAGCAAAGAAAAGAAAAGAAAAAAAGAAAAAGGTGCTACTTTTCTTTTAATACATACATAAAGTAGTCTCCAAGTAAATCTCATGCTTATCACTGTGAGTAGGTTAGCAATAGTCATAATTTGTCGATAATATTCTTTACAGTGGCTGCCTCTGTCTGTTAATTTCCCTGATAGCTTTCCTTCATTATGAGATTTACAGAATATAATGAGTGAATGAATGGATGAGAAACCTGGACAGTTAATGAGCTTCATTCAACATCTGAGTGCCAGGGCTGTTAAGACATACAAACCAGGTGGAAACCAACAAAATCCTGTAAGTAAAGTAACACTGTTCCATGCTCAAAGAGAAAGCCTATATACAACAGGCTCACAAGACAGGTTTCATCATGCCCAAACAACCCAGGTCATCTGTCTCCTGTTTCATAGTTTAATACAAACCTAAAATTAGTAAGGAGTTTAGCACTAGACTGCGTACAGAGGAGTATTTCCATTACCAGATGTACAGTATGCCCTACAGAAAATTCTTTTTGCATCATCTCAGTTTTTGAGAGAGCCCTATACCAGACTGATTTCACACATTGGCACTTACAACTGTAGCATTCTTTGCCGTCACAAAGAATGAACGGTTATTTTACATAAAAGTGTTTGGCTGGCCACTCTCTCTCTCTCTCTCTCTCTTCTCTCTCTCTCTCTCTCTCTCTCTCTCTCTCTGTGTGTGTGTGTGTGTGTGTGTGTGTGTGTGTGTGTGTGTGTGTAATAGATGGTGTGATCAGAGAATAGTGAATCACCATCTGTGAAGTGAACAAAGCATGTTATGCAGTAAAATATTTGCAAAACTTTGGTTGAGAGGACACCAGGCAGAAAACCCATATCTGAAAACTGAGGTGAGTCTGCTGTTAGTAATGTTATGATTAGTGCGTTTGCTATCCGTGTTTCAAGAGAAATACATTTTTGTTTTCATTTTATATTAATGTTACTATTGCTGCTTTAGAGTGTAACAAGCTGCAAATTACAGAAAAAAATATGCATCCACCACCAAGAACTGCAAACTTTTTGCATCTCCCACATTACATGCAGAGTGCCCAGAATTACCATAGGTGTATCATCATAGCCACAATGTAAGTCCCATATGTGGTGGAAATCTCTTGAAACTGTTTTTCTTTTTATTTATTTTTATGTTTTACTCACCAGAGGATAAGGGGTTGAACTACAATGCTCCCTGGAAATAAAGTTGTATTCAGTCTCACATTAGTACAGTGAGGTTGTCTGATTAAAGAGTTAATTATTTACAGCAACACGAACCACTAGAAATTGTTTCCTCCGAAAGTACAGCAGGCTACAATCTGAATAACTAAAAATAAAAGTGCTTTGGCCAGTACGTACTGTATTAAAGTATGTAACAAATTACAATATCTTTCTCTGTTTACAACATTTAATTTTTCTCAAAAATATCGTTTCAGAGTCCATATGCTGACAGATGTCTCTCTTCTGATACCAAAAGACCCCAGAAAATCTATAACAGTATTGTTACAAAGCTAAAGCAAATAATAATTATATATTTTTATAATAATGCAGATGCCACCTCACATTTAAATCGTATTGGTTATGTTCCAATTTTATGTCACTTTCTTGTAGTTTGCACTCGTGCTGACTGTCAATGGTCTTCTCACTTTCACACTAAGCTGCCTCATATTTTGCTGATGTAGTTTAAACATTTAACTTAGCTGTAATTCCACAAATCCTATCAATGAAAATTTAGACTCAAAAATATGCCTTACAAATTCAGATGCTTCCAGTTCAATAGTAATAATTAAAGTTTAAAATGTTGTGTGGTATGTATCACGTATTTGATTGAGACCGATAGACATGTATTACAAAAATAACAAAACGGTTCTTATTTTGCATTTTTATTAAGATGTTTGTTTCCTTGTGGGTTTTATATACAGTGGACATTGCTACGAGATTCCATTGGAAAGATTAACACTTAATTTTGAATTTTAACTTCAGGTTAATGAACATTAAAAAGTTTTTCCAAAGAATTGGAACAATACTACCTTGTTATTGTTGTGGTCTTCAGTCCTGAGACTGGTTTGATGCAGCTCTCCATGCTACTCTATCCTGTGCAAGCTTCTTCATCTCCCAGTACCTACTGCAACCTACATCCTTCTGAATCTGCTTAGTGTATTGATCTCTTGGTCTCCCTCTACGATTTTTTCCCTCCACATTGCCCTCCAATGCTAAATTTGTGATCCCCTGATGCCTCAGCACATGTCCTACCAACCGGTCCCTTCTTCTTGTCAAGTTGTGCCACAAACTCATCTTCTCCCCAATTCTATTCAATACCTCCTCATTAGTTATGTGATCTACCCATCTAATCTTCAGCATTCTTCTGTAGCACCACATTTCAAAAGCTTCTATTCTCTTCTTGTCCAAACTGTTTATTGTCCATGTTTCACTTCCGTACATGGCTACACTCCATACAAATACTTTCAGAAACGTCTTCCTGACACTTAAATCTATACTCGATGTTAACAAATTTCTCTTCTTCAGAAACGCTTTCCTTGCCATTGCCAGTCTACATTTTATATCCTCTCTACTTCGACCATCATCAGTTATTTTGCTCCCCAAATAGCAAAACTCATTTACTACTTTAAGTGTCTCATTTCCTAATCTAATTCCCTCAGCATCACCCGACTTAATTCGACTCCATTCCATTATCATCGTTTTGCTTTTGTTGATGTTCCTCTTATATCCTCCTTTCAAGACACTGTCCATTCCGTTCAACTGCTCTTCCAAGTCCTTTGCTGTCTCTGACAGAATTACAATGTCATCGGCAAACCTCAAAGTTTTTATTTGTTCTCCATGGATTTTAATACCTACAACAAATTTTTCTTTTTTTCCTTTACTGCTTGCTCAATATACAGATTGAATAACATTGGGGAGAGGCTACAACCCTGTCTCACTCCCTTCCCAACCACTGCTTCCCTTTCGTGCCCCTCGACTCTTGTAACTGCCATCTGGTTTCTGTACAAATTGTAAATAGCCTTTCGCTCCCTGTATTTTACCCCTGCCACCTTTAGAATTTGAAAGAGAGTATTCCAGTCAACATTGTGGAAAGCTTTCTCTAAGTCTACAAATGCTAGAAACGTAGGTTTGCCTTTTCTTAATCTTTCTTCTGAGATAAGTCGTAACGTTAGTATTGCCTCACGTGTTCCAACATTTCTACGGAATCCAAACTGATCTTCCTCGAGGTCGGCTTCTACCAGTTTTTCCATTCGTCTGTAAAGAATTCGCGTTAATATTTTGCAGCTGTGACTTATTAAACTGATAGTTCGGTAATTTTCACATCTGTCAACACCTGCTTTCTTTGGGATTGGAATTATTATATTCCTCTTGAAGCCTGACGGTATTTCGCCTGTCTCATACATCTTGCTCACCAGATGGTAGAGTTTTGTCAGGACTGTCTCTCCCAAGGCCATCAGTAGTTGTAATGGAATGTTGTCTACTCCCGCGGCCTTGTTTCGACTCAGGTCTTTCAGTGCTCTGTCAAACTCTTCACGCAGTGTCATATCTCCCATTTCATCTTCATCTACCTCCTCTTCCATTTCTATAATATTGTCCTGAAGTACATCGCCCTTGTATAGACGCTCTATATACTCCTTCCACCTGTCTGCTTTCCCTTCTTTGCTTAGAACTGGGTTTCCATCAGAGCTCTTGATATTCATACAAGTGGCTCTCTTTTCTCCAAAGATCCCTTTAATTTTCCTGTAGGCAGTATCTATCTTGCCCCTAGTGAGATAAGCCTCTACATCCTTACATTTGTCCTCTAGCCATCCCTGCTTCACCATTTTGTACTTACTGTAAATCTCATTTTTGAGACGTTTGTATTCCTTTTTGCCTGTTTCATTTACTGCATTTTTATATTTTCTCCTTTCATCAATTAAATTCAATATTTCTTCTGTTACCCAAGGATTTCTACTAGCCCTTGTCATTTTACCTACTTGATCCTCTGCTGCTTTTACTACTTCATCCCTCAGAGCAACCCATTCTTCTTCTACTGTATTTCTTTCCCCCATTCCTGTCAATTGTTCCCTTATGCTCTCCCTGAAACTCTGTACAACCTCTGGTTCTTTCAGTTTATCCAGGTCCCATCTCCTTAAATTCCCACCTTTTTGCAGTTTCTTCAGTTTTAATCTACAGTTCATAACCAATAGAGTGTGGTCAGAGTCCACATCTGCCCCTGGAAATGTCTTACAATTTAAAACCTGGTTCCTAAATCTCTGTCTTACCATTATATAATCTATCTGATACCTTTTAGTATCTCCAGGGTTCTTCCATGTATACAACCTTCTTTTATGATTCTTGAACCAAGTGTTAGCTATGATTAAGTTATGCTCTGTGCAAAATTCTACTAGATGGCTTCCTCTTTCATTTCTTAACCCCAATCCATATTCACCTACTATGTTTCCTTCTCTCACCCATGACTATTAAATTTTCGTCTCCCTTCACTATCTGAACAATTTCTTTTATTTCATCATACATTGCATCAATTTCTTCAACCTCTGCAGAGCTAGTTGTCACATAAATTTGTACTACTGTAGTAGGCGTGGGCTTCGTGTCTATCTTGGCCTCAATAATGCGTTCACTATGCTGTTTGTAGTAGCTTACCCGTACTCCTACTTTTTTATTCATTATTAAACCTACTCCTGCATTACCTCTGTTTGATTTTGTATTTATAACCCTGTATTCACCTGACCAAAAGTCTTGTTCCTCCTGCCACCGAGCTTCACTAATTCCCACTATATCTAACTTTAACCTATCCATTTCCCTTTTTAAATTTTCTAACCTACCCGCCCGATTAAGGGATCTGACATTCCACACTCCGATCCGTAGAACGCCAGTTTTCTTTCTCCTGATAACGACGTCCTCTTGAGTAGTCCCCGCCCGGAGATCCGAATGGGGGACTCTTTTACCTCCGGAATATTTTATCCAAGAGGAAGCCATCATCATTTAACCATACAGTAAAGCTGCATGCCCTCGGGAAAAATTACGGCTGTAGTTTCCCCTTGCTTTCAGCCGTTCACAGTACCAGCAAGCAAGGCCATTTTGGTTAGTGTTACAAGGCCAGATCAGTCAATCATCCAGACTGGTGCCCCTGCAACTACTGAAAAGGCTGCTGCCCCTCTTCAGGAACCACACATTTGTCTAGCCTCTCAACAGATACTCCTCCGTTGTGGTTGCACCTACGGTACGGCCATCTGTATCGCTGAGGCACGCAAGCCTCCACACCAATGGCAAGGTCCATGGTTCATGGGGGGGGAATACTACCTTATGTGCACACATTTCATAGAAAGACAAAATAAGCAACATTTTTGTTTCAGCTTTATGTTATAACTGATTTTAATATACAGGAGTCATTAAATCTTAATTAAACATGTAATTAATGTTTTTATTTTTGTGCTACCAAGTACAGGTTAATACAATATTAGATATTTTTAAATGATGTGCTTGTTTTGTCAGAAATTACATGTGAATAGTAAATGTGACAATGTGTACATGGCAAACTGACAGAATGTTTATGTATTTGACAAAAACATAATACAGTTTGTGTTGAAGACTGACATATTTCTCAACAACTTGCGTAAGTGGAAGCAAAAAATCATGAGAATCTCCTGCATAAAATTTTTGCATGGGATGCTGCCAGAGAATGCATGCTACAGAGTGAGAAGAGAGAAACTTGAAGAAGGTGTTCCATCATTACACAACCATCTTGTGCTACCATCATCCATTCCAAGAAAGCAAGAAGGGGTGGCTGTAGTGTACCATTGAAATAGATTAACTTCTCCTTGGGTAAGATCTCGAAGGGTAAATTGACAGGTAGATTAATGAGTAATTGGTGTTTGGGGCTGTGGCTCCAATACTGGTGGGTGATTACCGGCAAGTCAGTCCTGAAATGTCACACTGTGTACCACTTACCAGGAATCCCTGCCCCTCCAGCTCTACTCAATGTGGGCCACCAGAATGACCTTGCTTGTAGCATTTTCAAATGACAATTACCAATCTTGATGCTGAGAATAGCCAGTGCAACTGTATCTTTTGAAAAAATTTAGTTCCCCTTGTAACAACCTCCCTGTGGCATTTGGTCGCAGGCATCTCAGAGTGAAACAGTGTATACCTGCATGACTCAGGGATTGTGTGTATTCTGTTTGTGAGGCAGACAGTGACTTGTCTAGTTCAGCACTGCAGTAACTCTGAGGGGGAGAGTAGTACTTTCTGAAGTCCCTCCATCATCTTAAATGACTGAATTGAGCCAGAAAAAAAATTCATTATGATGAACCTTTAACCTTAAACAATGCTGACACGTGTCACACACACACATACACACTCCCAATTACTGCCAAACTACAAGAGGGATTCAATAAGTAATGCAATTTTCCTTTTTTTTCCTCAATCAGTTTCAGTCTAAAAGATGCGGGCTTCATTGTGGGACGTCATGGCATATTCCCGCATCAGCTCCTGTAGTCTCGTGAAGTTCTGACAGGTGGCAACGCTAAACATAGTCTTCAAAATGGCCATCTGTAACACAGGGGCGTGCCAAGCAGAGAGCTGTTACTGAGTTTCTTCTGGCAGAAAACCAGAGCATTTCAGATATTCGCAATGGCTCGCAGAATGTCTACGGAGATGTGGTCGGTGAGACGATACACAAGGCATCCGTCACCACCGCAACAAGGCCGCATAAACCTGTCTGATCTCCCACGTGCTGGCTGGCTGCACACAGTTGTGACATCTGCAGTGTTGGAACGTGAAGACACTCTCATTCAAGGTCACTGACAAATCACAATCAAACACCTCACTGCTCAGCTGGATGTCTGTGGTGGTAGTGCTGACACACCTGTCTACCAGTTGGGGTACTCAAAGGTGTGTGCACGCTGGTTTCCTTGCCGCCTAACAGAAGGCCATAAAGAGCAATGAAGGGCCATCTGTGTGGAATTGCTAGTGCATAAGGAGGCTGATAGTGACTACATTTTGTCATACATTGTCACAGGTAATTTTATTTATTTATTTATCTACAAATTCCATAGATCCTGTTACGCATATGACGCTAGGATGTAGAATGACTTGAGTAATATATGTTCACAGACCATGGTATCAATTAATTTACAAGAGCAGAACTAGACATAAATTACATAAGACTTGCAAAAATAATAATGAACTAAAATAAAGTCATAGGAATAATACATTATGCAAACTTTATCACATTGCCAAAGCCTATTTGTCACAGTAAGTATATGGTTACAAATAGGAAAAAAAGGAACATCAACAAACAACAGTAAATATACATACATAGAAAGACTACTTTTCTCTGTTGAAGTATTCATCAAGTGAGTAAAACGTTTTCTCGATTAGATATGTCTTTAGATTGTTTTTGAATGATGCACTGTTACTACATAGACTTTTTATACAGCTCGGTAATAAGTTAAATATTTTGACACTGGAGTAATGCACTCCTTTCTGTACCCGAGTTAAACTTTTTAGTTCAAAGTGGAGGTCAACCTTCTTTCTTGTATTGTGATAATGGAAGCTTTCATTGGTTTCATAGTGGACAGGATTGTCAACCATGAAACAGGTTTCATCACTTCAAACTGGAAACAAAACATCAATCCATGGAGTGGTGCCACACCACCTGTACTCCAAAGAAAAAGTTCAAAGCCGCATTCTCAGTTGGTAAAGTCACGGCAATGGTCTTGTGGGACTCTAAAGGGGTTATTTTGTTTGATGTCCTGCCTCATGGTGGAACAATCAACTCTGAGGTGTATTGTGCCTACCCTCAGGAAATTGAAGAAATGACTTTAGCGTGTTCGTTGTCACAAAAATGCGAATGAACTTCTCTTTCTCCATAACAATGGAAGGCCTCACACAAGTCTACGCACCTGAGAGGAGCTCACAAAACTTCATTGAATTGTTCTTCCTCATTCACGCTATAGCTTGGCTCTCACACTTTACACTTCCCCAATGAAGGCCCAACGGAGGATGCACTTCGTGGGAAACAGTACCTGGATGGGAGGGAGGGAGGGGGGGTTATTGATCTAGCAACATGTTGGCTCTGATGTCAACCAGTAGAGTGAAACCATGCGAGCGTAGAGGCCCTCTTGGTAAGGTGACGTAAGGCCGTCACTTTGAACAAAACTTATGTGGAAAAATAGGGTTTAGTAGACAAAAGAGTAAGTGATAACATTGTGTATTGAAATCCTGAATAAAACCAACCTTTTAAGTGCTTGTATTACTTACTGAATGCCTTTTGTACATCTTGGTGCAAGTCTGCACAAGTACTTATACATGAACTACATAATTTACAAAACAATAAACACACTGCACAATGTAACATTGCTGTTTTCCTTCTAAACTAAATTAGATATGCTAAGATTGTACTAATACTGCAAATAGCATTTCACCAGAAACTTCTTTTAACCTATTATCTAAACAAAATGATTTACATGAGCTTCTCTCATAAAAGCTATAGAAACGTAGACATAACCCTAATGCGTAGTCACAAATATCACTAATAACTATTTAGAAGGCACAAAAGATTCACTTACAAGGCCATCTTGTGGTCTCAGGCTGTATGGATGTGGTAGAACAAATGTAGGTACATCCTGCTTCAGTTGCTTAGTTGTATTTTTTTCTCTTATTTTCCCAAAATACTTCTCTTCCCCCTACAGAATGAGCTGCCAGTAATTTAGGCAGTGCTTCTGATTTACCCTGAAATGGATGAATTCTTCTCACATGTATAGTTGTGCTTTGGACTGAGAGTTATAGTTTGGCATTAACTATGGCTAACTGCCCAACATGGCACTTTTTGTTGTGGGTGCCTTCCTGTGTTCCTAGAACCTTTTCATTCATCTCTTTATCCTGTTGCCATATATGTTTTAACATTTTAGCAAAATCTAGAGTGGAAGAGACTTCTCTCCCAAGTACGTTGGCATAATTCAAAACGGGAGGACATTAGTTGGCCAAAAGCAACCTTGTAGGGAGATAAGCCCTTGTTTTTATGGATTTTTTAATTGTGCGTGATCATGATGCATTGTGGCAAGGATGGCCTAATTATTCTGGCTACCATTTGTGTAATAACTTAATATTTTCCCCACAGTCCTGTGAACTCTTTCTATTGTGCCATTCACTTGCAGGTGTATTGCACTGATTCATGACTTCTTTATGCATAATAGTAATACTTGTTTCAATAACTTAGGCATAAATTTAGTGGCTTGGTCAGTTATTACAGTCTCTGGTGTTCCAGATTTCAATAAATATTTATTAACAAGATTCTGTGCCACAGTTTTCACCTGTTTATTTAGTATGGCGATTGTGGCCAAGCAACATGAGAAATTATGAATTATAGTTAACCCATATCGATTCCATACTGGTGTTTGTGCTGCTTCCTCCCAGAGGACCTTAGCCTCAAGGTTACAGACAAGGAGCTGGTAGTCAGAGGGGCCCACAGTGGCTGCACAGCCTCGCCTGAGTACTCACACACATCTCACTGATGGCAGCCACTTGGCTATCTCTGGACACTACTCACCCATCCTCTCTGTACAAGGAGTTCCTCATGGACCCATCCAATGCACACGTACTGGGGTTGGAATCTTCCCCACCTCCCCCTCCTATACTCACCTACGCAGGCTGTGCCATCCGAGCACCCGAGCATTCCCATGACTATCATTTCTACATACTGCGCCAGACCAACCTAGACAGCACTTCAGAGGAAACAATTCACAGTTTTATCTCTGATAGTTGAAGGTAGCAATTTGGTTTGTTCTATGACTCAAGTGTGTTGTGCCATGTATCCCTGTACGTATTGAGTTTCTATAAAATAAATTGAGTTGTGTACTCTGTACCACTGTGCCATCTATCATTCTCCATCACTATGTACAGGAGTTCCACATCTGCAACGGACATTGTTGCTACTCCATTTGAAAATCAGGTTAACCTAAGAGAACAAACAAAGGAAGGACTGCTTGAGGATGAAGAGGAGAACGCATGTGATTTGCACTATGTCACCCAGATAATGTATGGCCTAATACAAACACTGTCACATCTTTGATTCAGGTTTCCTGTAACTTACATTTTGTCAACTTTATATGCCTTTTCCTCACAAACCACTGACATTACAGCACTTAACTTTGGCATGCAATCAGTCATTACCGTAGTGAAACATTTTTACTACAATAGTAAGACATTTCTGCAATAGAAAATTCCTATGATTTAGTATATTTTTTTGCAGAAATTTGGAGAGCTGTAAAAATCTAGCAAAAGAATATATCAATATCCTGTTTTGTAATAATGGTAAATCAAACTGTGTACAAAAATACATTAATTTATTCTGAAAGATTTTTCAAAGAAGGAATATTTGCACTCACCTTGTCGAAAAAGTTTCAGTTGTTTACAATTGAAAACATATGACTTCAATATGCCAAATTTAGTTACATTACCTTCAAAAATTTGAATTTTATAAGGTTTTTTTCAAAGTATTGCAACTCTCTTCAAGAAGAGAGTAAAGTTTCTCTCGATTCCATATTGTGAAGCAACATTAGAACAATTGACAGACTTATTAACCATTGATTCCATCCTTGCTTTTCCTGACTATCAAAAACAGTTTATTTTGCATGTGATTCAAGTGATCTTCCTCAACGCTATGTTTTAAGCCAAGAGAGAGAGGGTAAAGAACACCCAATAGCATACACTTCTAGACAACTCAATATGGTGAAAAAATACTAGTCAGCTACTGAAGAAGAAGTGCTCACTCTAATTTTTGGCATCATGTAATTCTGTTATTATCTCCATGGGTGACATTTTAAGGTCATCATGTAGCGCTAAAATGGCTTCTGGGACTACAAGATCCAACAAGTAGTTTGACCTGTTGCACCTTATGGCTAAGCAAATTTGATTTTGAGGTTGGACACTGTCCAGGAAGATGTCGCAGGAATGTGGATGACTTAGCTGCAAAGAACATGCTGTGGAATGTATTGGAGTGAGCACAGAAGAATGATGCTTGGCACAGGCTGCTGATCTGATTTGTCAACAGTTCCTGAGGAAAACACATTTCAGACCTGACAATGACATACTGTACAAGCAAACACAGTGTAGCCCTGCTTAATTGTACTGGTAAGCCTGTGAAATGAAGTACTGAAGCAGGCTCATGATTCCGTATTCTACATCTACATAGATATTCCACAAGCCACCGTATGGTGCATGGCATGGGGCTTGCTAACAGAGCGGGGCAAAATCAGCTGTCTATATGCCTCTGTATGAGCCCGTACAATGTATATTGGTGGCAGTAGAATCATTTGACAGTCAGCTTCAAATGCCAGTTGTCTAAATTTTCTCAATAGTGTAGAATGTCACCTTCCCTCCAGGGATTCCCATTTGAGTTCCTGAAGCATCTCCATAACACATGTTGCTCGAATCTACCGGTAAAAAATCTAGCAGCCTGCCTCTGAATTGCTTCAATATCTTCCTTCGATCTGACCTTGAACAAAATCCAAATACTTGAGCAGTACTCAAGAATAGGTTGCACCAGCATCCTATATGCGGTCTCCTTTACAGGTGAAGCACACTTTCCTAAAATTCTCCCAAGAAATTGAAGTCAACTATTTGCCTTCCCTACCACAGTTCTCAAATGCTTGTTCCATTTAATATCACTTTGAAATGTTACCCAGATGTTTAAACAACTTGACTGTGTCGAACAGGACACTAGTAATACTGTATCTAGCAATGGAAAATCCAGGATGGAATGTAACAAAATTACCAATATTAATACTGTATCTGAACATTACACATTTGTTCTTCCTACTCATCCACATTAACTTATATTTTTCTGCTTTTAGAGCAAGCTGCCATTCAGCACACCAAGTAGAAATTTTGGCCAAGTCATCCTGTATCTTCCTACAGTTTCTCAACTTCGATACCTTACCGTCCACCATGTCCACCAAATCGTTTATATATATATATAGAGAACAACAGTGGTCCTATCTCACTTTCCTGGGGCACTTCTGATGATAACCTTGTCTCCGATGATATTAGCAGGACATAGAGGATGACACACCCCAGAGTGTTGCTTTGGTAAAATTTCTGGTGGTTCAGAAGGAAACAATATGTAGAGCATTCAGTAAAGAGCTACATTCCTTGCACTTAAAGCGCTAAGTCATTATCAAATCTCATTACAAAGGTTATCTGAGGTGGGTCTGTAGACCATGCCAGATGATTGGACTTGATGTTGAGTAGCATCTGGAAAGGAGGGGAAGAGTTGCAGGGGGAGAAAGGTTGGGAGTAGGGGGGGCGGGGGTGCCACTGTGATAGTAGAGTCCATATCAGGGTGCTCGTCAATGAGATATCAGGCAGGTTTCAGTTGGTTGATGGAGACTGTGACTGACTTGCCATTAAACAAAATATCATAGGTGTTGGAGCCACACTGGAGAACTCTATGTGGTCCCAAGAAGGGGGACTGAATTGCAACATGGACAGTATCATCACACAGCATGACATGTTCACATGTGGCTAGGTGTTTGGAGACAAAAATTTTAGGAGGGTATGGGAGAAGGGCTGGGGGACATGAAGGTTGACAGTGTGATGCCAGACACTGTCAACCAAGGTGGGAAGCAAGGTTGGCATAGGGGACAGTCAGAAGAGACGAAACCACTGGGGAGGGATAATGTCTCACCATATAACATCTTGGCTAGTTTGCCATTGTGGTATTTTTCATGCACTGTGCAGACACCCAACAGGACCCACGGGAGTGCATCGGACCAGTTACCCTCACTGCATATAAGAGCAGCCTTTACAGTGTGAAATCACCTGTCAACAAGCCCATTAACTTGAGCACGGTATGTGGTGGTTCTGTAACAGGTAATGCCACATAGTTTACAGAGTTCGGCAAACAGCAAGGACTCAAATTGCCTACCTTGGTCCGCAGTTATGAAGACAGGGCAGCCAAACTGCGTGAACCATGTAGACATGAGAGCTCTGGCAACTGTTTCAGCAGTGATGTCTTGGATGGGGGAGCCTCTATCAAGAGTGTTACCCGGTCAACAATGGGGAGGAGGTAGCGGTAGTCACCAGATGGGGACAGGGAGTGGAAGCAACCCTTCAGTGTCTGGAAGGTGTCTAACAGGGGCTGAGTGTGCCGGGTGGCTTTGCATTGCTGGCATGATATGTAGGCCCTTGTCCACAACTTGCAGTCTCACTTAACATGGGCCAAACATATCACTCAGTTATAAGGTAAGTAGTAAGTTTGACACTGGGGTGGGTGAGGTTGTGAAACAAGTCAAAAATAATTCTGTGGAATTGCTGTGGAGTGAGCAGGTGTTTGCATTCCCGGGACATATAAAAGAGGACAGCATGGGTTGAACCAGGGATAAACTTTGGCTCAATGAAGATTGTGGAGGAGGCATCATTTAAGAAGTCCTGTAGTTGAGGGTCAACCTGCTGAGCCTGCGTGAGCTTGTCGAAGTCAACCATGGTGAGTCGTTAGTGAATTTCGCAATGTATTTGAGGTGACACTAATGGTGGAGCCACTTGCCCTTGAGTGGGCTACATATAGCATCGATTATGGGCTGGTGGTCCGTGTCTCTGAAATACTGCACAGCCCCAAAAATGGGCAATAGCTCCCACCCATAAGCTGACAATGCGCACTGTGTGTCATTCAGCTTAAACAAGAAAAAGTGCAAGGGTTGATGGGAGCCATCAACCTCTTGCTGAAGTATGGCTCCTATCGCTAAATTGCTAGCATCAGTGGTGATGGACAGGGGAGCTTCTAGAATCAGGTGAGCTAAGGTGGCTGCCTGAACCAGGCCATCCTTGATCACTTGGAAGGCACACTTCATGTCCATGGTCCACGTGAGCTTCCTGTGACTGGTTATACTTTTGCATTTGAGGGCCTGTGTGAAGGGTTCCTGCAGGGCAGCAGTGTGGGGCAAGTGATGGCAATAAAATTGACCATCTCCAAGAGACAGTGGAGTTCATGGTAATCAGATGGTGGCAGTAAGCTATGAATCAGCTTGGTGCTCTCTGAAGTTAGGTGGATGCTGGAAGTATGAGTATTAATGATGTGGGCCAAGAAGGTGACATGCACCTGATGGATCTGCATTTGTCAGTGTTGAACATTACACCTTTGGCTTCGAGAGCACTGAGAACTTGCTTTTAGGAGGGCAGAGTTGTGTCTATGTGAAATGATGAAAATATGAGAATGTGTTGGAGCAACATCAGAGATATGCATATCTCCTATCTGATGGGCGAATAATGCCAGCTTGTAACAACTCATCCATCGCTGCCTTCGCTGTGTGGAGGCAGTCAGGGGGTAGACATCTGCTGTGCTGACTAACCGGCAGGCCAGGTGTGTGCTGACTAACCGGTAGGTCAGGTGTAGTGTTAATGTGGTTCACCGTGCTATTGTTTATGGCTTACAAGATAAAAAGGTCACATGGGGTGGAGCCACTAGCTGAGGATTTGTCGGCACTGGCCGCATGGAGGTCAGTGTCTCAATCGGCAGAAATGACATCGGACGTCAGCTGTAGGCTGGAGCCAGGTTGCCTGAGCAAAGCAGTAGTCTGCACATGTGTGGCACGGTCAGCAGGCTGTGGAGGTTTGGATGCAATGCAGCAGGCAGTGTCACATGCAGATGTTCGCTCGACCCAGGAAATGGCGCTATCAGGTACAGGGTGCAGCAGAACCAACTAAGGAGTTTCTATCGATTACCGCTGGGGCTGTGGTAGGGGTAGGCAGTTGCACGTGGTCTGCCCTTGCTCAGTCATTGACCCCTTTAAGTAGCCAACATGGTCTGGATCGGTGCACATCGTTGTTTTGGCATTCGTGCTTATTATGAAAACAACGGATCAGTGGTGTCTCTGACGTGAAGCGCCACGTCGTTGAACTGATGTTCTTTGACTTTACATTTAGTTCACTTTGTCTACATCTCGTTGTGGGCCATGTTCGACAGCTTTTCTTATATTCGCTTTGTTCAGTGTTAAAATAAATGTTCATTTGACTGCAGTAGTGTGTTATTACGGTTCTACACCACGTAATACCCACAGTGGTGACCCCGACATCATCGTCGTGTTTTCGGAAATTATTGTGTACTGCTTTTCACCATTAACAAACTTCGTGTGCTGGTCCACATTGGCTTTGGAACAATGGATCTACCAGTGTATTCCTGTGCAAGCATAGTAGACCTAATTGATTTTGCTTCCGATCACGAACATACAAGTGTACCTAATGTGCGTCTGGTTAAAAGTGAACAATAACCTACGCTCAGCCATGCCAGCAGCCACATAACTGTTACCGGCCCAACATGGCCACTGTCAAATGCTACCACGCAGCAACGCCTGCTGCACAGACAGCGTACATCGCTTAGTGACATTGTGACCGATAATCGAGTGAAGGACGTTGTGTTTCACCCCTCCACTATGCAGTCTCCTTCAGTTTGGTTTGATGTGCCGACGAAATTCGAGAACCGTAATTCGAACAATCAAGTGCATGGGGCTGCACATCCTTATATTCCTGACGTCACGACACCCCCCTCCTCCCCGCACGCCGTCTCGGCGACGCCAGTCGCCTCATCGTGCCAGTTTCGACACCCATCGCTCCGTGGTCACACCATGATCGCCCTCCGCTCACTGTCGCAATGGGACCGGCCAGTACACCCGAGACGACACATGTTTCGTCTGGATGGTGAGCCACCTCCATGCTCATCCAGACCTCATCAGTAATCTGCTTTTCTTACAGCCCACCTCGCACAAGTATTTAACGGCGAAAACATTGCTCATCGAATGGCTTTCTTGCCCACCAGCGGAGGCTATCCACCACATCATCCACGATGAGCACCTCGATGGCCACTCACCTTCGCAGCTTTGGCGGCGCCTTCGTGCATTAATTGATGATCAAGCACTACCAGATTCCACGCTTTGGACTTTGTGGTTGGTCAAACTGCTGTCGGACCTACAACTTCACCTATTGTCTCACGTCGCTGACCCTCTCAAGCTTCATCTAGCCAATCGGGCCTGCACAATCATTCGTCACGGACATCCCTATCGCCTTCAGTTGGCACAACAGCACTTTCGGTTCCACACTCTGCCAGCAGAAACCAGCGTGTTCACCTCAGCATGTTAGCTGCCTGTCAGGAGCTGCAACTTGGCAGCCTACCGGAGGTATTTCATGTGGCCATCCAACACCAGCCGACCTTGCCCAAGCAGCAACCCAACCAGCTTCCAGCCCCGACGCAGTCAGCTGTGCTGTGCTGGTTCCACACTACTTACGGGGACGTGGCTGGCAACTGCCGCGCCTTACGCCTTTCCCAACCGAGACGGGCGGGCACGCTTAGGCACTACATCCCACTGCTTGCTCCAGCAGCGTGACGCCTCTACGTCACTGACTTTTCATCAGGCATTCACTTTCCCGTCGACACCGGCGCCGACGTCAGCGTTATCCTGGCCAAGCATGTAGGCAGCACGCTTTCTCCTCCTAACCTCACTTTGATCGCTGCAAATCACTCTCGTATCGCGGTCCTCGGCTCCATCACGATGTCGCTTCGTCTATCACCAGTTGCCACCTTTCCTTGGACTTTCCACGTCGGCGACATGGATGAATCTGTGATTGGGTTGGACTTCCTACACCATTATGAACTTTCGCCAGACCTACAGGCCGCCAGGTGTCTGGTTCTGCCGTTCCATGCTCGAACAAGTTCAGCACGACTTTGCTCTGCACCTCTTTTGCAACGCTTTCCACATGTGCATCTCTCCTCGAGCGTATTACTACACAGCTCTCTCGCCCACAAATCGACGAGCTCTGCACACAGAACAAGGCGTTACGCACCCGCATTGCCAGCGCCTTTGTTGATTTGTCACATGCACGGAATACGATCGGCAACCTGCCATGCTTCTTCCGGATCTGTCACCCACTACTGCATCTTCACACTGCATTGCTCTGGTGTTAAGTATCCTCCCCCCCCCCCCCCTCCTTGCTGCCAGTTCCACGCCATTGCAGGCAAATCTACAGGATGCTCATGTTCTCGCTACTCGGGATCCCTCACATCGCTTGGCTATCACGCCACGCCCTCAGCCATCATCTGCCGCCGACGCACCGGCCACGCCACTCTGGCGCGGCAATGTGAGCGAACCGGCGTCGCTCGTGCCTCCTCTCTCTTCCCACCTGCCTGTCTCCCTTCACGGACATCGGCAGTCAGCAATCGCCCTAGCAGAACGAGTGCGTGTGCACGTCGCCCGCCTTCACCCACCCCTGCATCGCACTCATTCCATGCGGCCAGTGTTTGTACACAAAGACCTGGCATTGTGCGAATTTGTCATGCTACGAGACGAGACTTTACAGACGAATGGAAAAACTGGTAGAAGCGGACCTCGGCGAAGATCAGTTTGGATTCCGTAGAAATGTTGGAACACGTGAGGCAATACTAACCTTTCGACTTATCTTAGAAGAAAGATTAAGAAAAGGCAAACCTACGTTTCTAGCATTTGTAGACTTAGAGAAAGCTTTTGACAACTTTAACTGGAATACTCTCTTTCAAATTCTAAAGGTGGCAGGGGTAAAATACAGGGAGCGAAAGGCTCTTTACAATTTGTACAGAAACCAGATGGCAGTTATAAGAGTCGAGGGGCATGAAAGGGAAGTAATGGTTGGGAAGGGAGTGAGACAGGGTTGTAGCCTCTCCCTGATGTTATTCAATCTGTATATTGAGCAAGCAATGAACGAAACAAAAGAAAAATTCGGAGTAGGTATTAAAATCCATGGAGAAGAAATAAAAACTTTGAGGTTCGCCGATGACATTGTAATTTTGTCAGAGACAGCAAAGGACTTGGAAGAGCTGTTGAACGGAATGGACAGTGTCTTGAAAGGAGGATATAACATGAACATCAACAAAAGCAAAACGAGGATAATGGAATGTAGTCAAATTAAATCGGGTGATGCTGAGCTGATTAGATTAGGAAATGAGACACTTAAAGTAGTGAAGGAGTTTTGCTATTTAGGGAGTACAATAACTGATGATGGTCGAAGTAGAGAGGATATAAAATGTAGACTGGCAATGGCAAGGAAATCGTTTCTGAAGAAGAGAAATTTGTTAACATCGAGTATAGATTTAAGTGTCAGGGAGTCGTTTCTGAAAGTATTTGTATGGAGTGTAGCCATGTATGGAAGTGAAACATGGACGATAACCAGTTTGGACAAGAAGAGAATAGAAGCTTTCGAAATGTGGTGCTACAGAAGAATGCTGAAGATAAGGTGGGTAGATCACGTAACTAATGAGGAGGTATTGAATAGGATTGGGGAGAAGAGAAGTTTGTGGCACAACTTGACTAGAAGAAGGGATCGGTTGGTAGGACATGTTCTGAGGCATCAAGGGATCACAAATTTAGCATTGTAGGGCAGCGTGCAGGGTAAAAATCGTAGAGGGAGACCAAGAGATCTATACACTAAGCAGATTCAGAAGGATGTAGGTTGCAGTAGGTACTGGGAGATGAAGAAGCTTGCACAGGATAGAGTAGCATGGAGAGCTGCATCAAACCAGTCTCAGGACTGAAGACCACAACAACAACAACAAGGAGACGACCTGTACGGGCGGCCCTGCAACCACCAATCTCTGGTCCACACCGCATCTTACGCCGAGGAGTTAACACCTTCGTGATAGTACTCAATGGACGACCAACTACGGTTTCGGTGCACCGATTAAAACCTGCGTGGTCCATCTCGAAGCCACGTTCGTTCACCCCCCGCCAGCCTGCCTTTGCTGTCGCCTCGCCTGCTGACACTGCCGATGCGAGCTCCGACGACTCCCCTCCGCCTTTGCGGCAGTCCGATGTGGATCCCGCGGCGCCCTCTTCACGCACCGGACGTCACCTTCATCCGCTGCGCTGGCGCGAGGATTTTGTGTTGACGTGAGCTAGCTTTGCCCCCGTGCTCCGTACAGCTTGGGGGGAGGGGCACTGTGGCGCCTGTGTCGTGAAGTATCATGTCTTTGAACCGATGTTCTTTAACTTTACTTTTAGTTCACTTTGTCTATGTCTCGCTACACGCCATGTTCGACAGCTTTTCTTGTATTTGCTTTGTTCAGTGTTAAAATAAATGTTCATTCGATTGGAAAAGTGTGTTATTACAGCTCTATGCCATGTAATACCCACAGATCTGTGATCGCTACACAATGAGCTATTCGGCGACAGTTCAACTGTCCACGCAACAATGCTGTTTCTAATGCAAACACAATTGGGTCTTGGGTTCGGCAGTTGGAGAAAACTGGTAGCACACTAAGAATAGATACAAATGGCCGACGCAGAACCATCAGAACGCCAGAAAATGTGCAGCGGGTGAGAACAGCAGTTCAGCAATCGCCGCAATGCTCTACTCGACGATATGCTGTTGCATTCAGGATTTCAGACCGCAGTTTGAGAAGTATTCTACAATGCGATTTGAAGTTCCATCCTTTAAAAATAATGATTGGTTCAAATGTCTCTGAGCACTATGAGACTTAACCTCTGAGGTCATCAGTCCCCTAGAACTTAGAACTACTTAAACCTAACTAACCTAAGGACATCACACACATCCATGCCCGAGGCAGGATTCGAACCTTCAACCGTAGCGGTCACGCGGTTCCAGGCTGTAGCGCCTAGAACCACACGGCCACTCCGGCCGGCCAATGATGATTGCTCAAGAATTACGCCCAGCAGACATCATCAACCGTCAAAATCTGTGTGAGCAAATGCTTACTCAGATCCCTCCAAATGCAGCTTTCTTCAGTAGTGACGAGACACATTTTCATCTTAGTGGGTGCGTGAAGAAGCAAAACTTTCGCTACTGGGGTGAAAATAACCCCGGAATTATTCATGAAAGACTGCAACATTCTTCTTAGGTGACAGTGTGGTGTGCCGTATCACAATGTGGCGTGGTAGGGCCTTACGTTTTTGAGGCAGAAGGAGTGACCGTGACAGTGAATTCCACACATTATGTTTCATTGTTGCAAAATTTTCTGCAACGCAGAATCGACGGAATTGTTGAAGAACATGGACTGGGGGACTTGTGGTTCCAACAGGATGGAGCTACTGCTGACACAGCTCGAATTTCACTTGATGTTTTGAGAGAAGTCTTTCCGGGATGCCTCGTCTCTTTGACGGGCGATGTCGTGTGGCCTGCGCGGTTACCAGATTTGAGCATTTGTGGCTACTTTCTTTGGGGATATCTGAAGGAAAAGGTTTTCAAAAGCCCCCCTCACAACCTACCAGAGTTAAAAGAGCGGATTATTAACGAAGTAAATGCCATATCCCGCGAAATGTGTGCAAGAGCTGCTCGAAACTTCAGGGATCGTCGACATCTACATCTTCATCCATACTCCGCAAACTACCCGACGGTGTGTGGCGGAGGGTACCTTGATTACCTCTATCGATTCTCCCTTCTATTCCAGTCTCGTATTGTTCGTGGAAAGAAAGATTGTCGGTATGCCTCAGTGTGGGCTCTGATCTCTCTGATTTTATCCTCATGGTCTCTTCGCGAGATATACGTAGGAGGGAGCAATATGCTGCTTGACTCTTCGGTATGTTCTCGAAACTTCAAGAAAAGCCCGTACCGAGCTACTGAGCGTCTCTCCTGCAGAGTCTTCCACTGGAGTTTATCTATCATCTCCGTAACGCGCTCGTGATTACGAAATGATCCTGTAACGAAGCGCGCTGCTCTCCGTTGGATCTTCTCTACCTCTTCTATCAACCCTATCTGGTACAGATCCCACACTGGTGAGCAATATTCAAGCAGTGGGCGAACAAGTGTTCTGTAACCTACTTCCTTTGTTTTCGGATTTCATTTCCTTAGGATTCTTCCAATGAATCTCAGTCTGCCATCTGCTTTACCGACGATCAACTTTATATGATCATTCCATTTTAAATCACTCCTAATGCGTACTCCCAGATAATTTATGGAATTAACTGCTTCCAGTTGCTGACCTGCTATATTGTAGCTAAATGATAAGGGATCTTTCTCTCTATGTATTCGCAGCATATTACACTTGTCTGCATTGAGATTCAATTGCCATTCCCTGCACCATGCGTCAATTCGCTGCAGATCCTCCTGCATTTCAATACAATTTTCCATTGTTACAACCTCTCGATATACCACAGCATCATCCGCAAAAAGCCTCAGTGAACTTCCGATGTCATCCACAAGGTCATTTATGTATATTGTGAACAGCAACGGTCCTACGACACTCCCCTGCGGCACACCTGAAATCACTCTTACTTCGGATGACTTCTCTCCATTGAGAATGACATGCTGTGTTCTGTTATCTAGAAAGCCTTCAATCCAATCACACAATTGGTCTGATAGTCCATATGCTCTAACTTTGTTCATTAAACGACTGTGTTGAACTATATCGAACGCCTTGCGGAAGTCAAGAAACACGGCATCTACCTGGGAACCCGTGTCTATGGCCCTCTGAGTCTCGTGGACGAATAGCGCGAACTGGGTTTCACACGATCGTCTTTTTCGAAACCCATGCTGATTCCTACAGAGTAGATTTCTAGTCTCCAGAAAAGTCATTATACTCGAACATAATACGTGTTCCAAAATTCTACAACTGATCGACGTTAGAGATATAGGTCTATAGTTCTGCACATCTGTTCGATGTCCCTTCTTGAAAACGGGGATGACCTGTGCCCTTTTCCAATCCTGTGGAAAGCTACGCTCTTCTAGAGACCTACGGTACACCGCTGCAAGAAGGGGGGCAAGTTCCTTCGCGTACTCTGTGTAAAATCGAACTGGTATCCCATCAGGTTCAGCGGCCTTTCTGCTTTTGAGCGATTTTAATTGTTTCTCTATCCCTCTGTCGTCTATTTCGATATCTACCATTTTGTCATCTGTGCGACAATCTTGAGAAGGAACTACAGTGCAGTCTTCCTCTGTGAAACAGCTTTGGAAAAAGACATTTGGTATTTCGGCCTTTAGTCTGTCATCCTCTGTTTCAGTACCATTTTGGTCACAGAGTGTCTGGACATTTTGTTTTGATCAACCTACCGCTTTGACATAAGACAAAAATTTCTTAGGATTTTCTGGCAAGTCAGAACATAGAACTTTACTTTAGAATTCATTGAACGCCTCTCGCATAGCCCTCCTCACACTACATTTCGCTTCGCGTAATTTTTGTTTGTCTGCAAGGCTTTGGCTACGTTTATGTTTGCTGTGAAGTTCCCTTTGCTTCCGCAGCAGTTTTCTAACTCGGTTGTTGTACCATGGTGGCTCTTTTCTATCTCTTATGATCTTGCTTGGCACATACTCATCTAACGCATATTGTACGATGGTTTTGAACTTTGTCCACTGACCCTCAACACTATCTGTACTTGAACCAAACTTTTGTGTTGAGCTGTCAGCTACTCTGAAATCTGCTTTTTGTCACTTTTGCTAAACAGAAAAATCTTCCTACCTTTTTTAATATTTCTATTTGCAGCTGAAATCACCGATGCTGTAACCGCTTTATGATCGCTGATTCCGTGTTCTGCGTGAACTGTTTCAAATAGTTCGGGTCTGTATGTCACCAGAAGGTCTAATACGTTATCGCCACCAGTCGGTTCTCTGTTTAACTGCTCAAGGTAGTTTTCAGATAAAGCACTTAAAAAAATTTCACGGGATTCTTTGTACCTGCCACCCGTTATGAACGTTTGAGTCTCCCGGTCTATATCCGGCAAATTAAAATCCCCACCCAGAACTATAATATGGTGGGGAAATCTACTCGAAATATTTTCCAAATTATTCTTCAGATGTTCAGCCACAACAGCTGCTGAGCCAGGGGGCCTATAGAGACATCCAATTACCATGTCTGAGCCTGCTTTAACCGTGACCTTCACCCAAATTATCTCACATTTCGGATCTCCGTCAATTTCCATCGATACTATTGCACTTCTTGTCGCTATAAACACGCCTCCGCCTTCGCTGTCCAGCCTCTCTCTGCGGTGTACTATAACTATGTATACTATATACAGGGCTATTACAAATGATTGAAGCGATTTCATAAATTCACTGTAGCTCCATTCATTGACATATGGTCACGACACACTACAGATACGTAGAAAAACTCATAAAGTTTTGATTGGCTGAAGCCGCACTTCAGGTTTCTGCCGCCAGAGCACTCGAGAGCGCAGTGAGACAAAATGGCGACAGGAGCCGAGAAAGCGCATGTCGTGCTTGAAATGCACTCACATCAGTCAGTCATAACAGTGCAACGACACTGCAGGACGAAGTTCAACAAAGATCCACCAACTGCTAACTCCATTCGGCGATGGTATGCGCAGTTTAAAGCTTCTGGATGCCTCTGTAAGGGGAAATCAACGGGTCGGCCTGCAGTGAGCGAAGAAACGGTTGAACGCGTGCGGACAAGTTTCACGCGTAGTCCGCGGAAGTCGACGAATAAAGCAAACAGGGAGCCAAACGTACCACAGCTGATGGTTTGGAAAATCTTACGGAAAAGGCTAAAGCAGAAGCCTTAGCGTTTACAATTGCGACAAGCCCTGACACCCGATGACAAAGTCAAATGCTTTGAATTTTCGGCGCGTTTGCAACAGCTCATGGTAGAGGATGCGATAAGTGAGAAACTTGTTTTCAGTGATGAAGCAACATTTTTTCTTAATGGTGAAGTGAACAGACACAATGTGCGAATCTGGGCGGTAGAGAACCCTCACGCATTCGTGCAGCAAATTCGCAATTCACCAAAAGTTAACGTGTTTTGTGCAATCTCACGGTTTAAAGTTTACGGCCCCTTTTTCTTCTGTGAAAAAAACGTTACAGGACACGTGTATCTGGACATGCTGGAAAATTGGCTCATGCCACAACTGGAGACCGGCAGCGCCGACTTCTTCTTTCAACAGGATGGTGCTCCACCACACTTCCATCATGATGTTCGGCATTTCTTAAACAGGAGATTGGAAAACCGTTGGATCGGTCGTGGTGGAGATCATGATCAGCAATTCATGTCATGGCCTCCACGCTCTCCCGACTTAACCCCATGCGATTTCTTTCTGTGGGGTTATGTGAAAGATTCAGTGTTTAAACCTCCTCTACCAAGAAACGTGCCAGAACTGTAAGCTCACATCAACGATGCTTTCGAACTCATTGATGGGGACATGCTGCGCGGAGTGTGGGAGGAACTTGATTATCGGCTTGATGTCTGCCGAATCACTAAAGGGGCACATATCGAACATTTATGAATGCCTAAAAAAACTTTTTGAGTTTTTGTATGTGTGTACAAAGCATTCAGAAAATATCTCAAATAATAAAGTTATTGTAGAGCTGTGAAATCGCTTCAGTCATTTGTAATAACCCTGTACTACTGCGGTATACTACAACTATGTATTGATGCTAACGGTAGCCATCTTGAGGACATTATTTTCAAACCTAAATGAATGTAAAATGGTATATTGTACTAATTACATAATAAAATCATTTTTTTCTCTATGCATCCAGATTTACTTTTTATTGCTCCTCGAAACTGCTTAGTCAGTTCTGTCGCACCCGGTAGTAGCTGCAGACTAGAGCTGGCCCGCCTGGGTGAGGACAGAGCGTGAGCAGGCGTGGTGTGGTCAACGAGTTGCAGAGGTTCGGTTGCAGCACAGCAGTCTGTGCCGGGTGCAGTCCCTGGCTCGCCAAGGACAGTGGAGCACTACACAGGTGCGGGTGCAGCATGAGTGAGGCTGTTCTAGGCTGGTGTGGCAGGAGGCAGCACGCTGCACACTTGCGGCTGTGGCACAGCAGGCATCATCTGGCACAGATGGATGGTGGAGGAGGTGAGTGGTGGTAGCGCAACCGTGATGCACAGTGAGGTGGGTGCGGCTGCATCAGGTGACTCGAGGTGTCAAGGGACAGGTGCAAGTCTGCAAGTATACGTGATAGGTGAGGAATAGAGGTGCTCGAGAGTGGAATGAGCCTCTGTAAGCTCTACTTGTGGTGTTTGGATGCAGTTGCATTGGAATATGTTGCCCTGTTGAAAGCGAATGAGTGTCTCTAGCTTGTCCATACACAGTTGACAGATGTGTAGTAAGAAGTCAGTGCAGTCCAAACACTGTTCCATTTACTGTTTGTGGGTGTGCTGATGATGTAGGAGCTTCGGTGTCATCGTGTTGGGGCAGTGAGGTGGGCGTGGCACGTGTACTGTCGCAGTGCAGTCAGGAGGCATGTAGGTGAGTTCGTTTGTATGCAGTAAAGGCAAAAAGTGAAAGGCCCATAGGAAATCAGCACCCAGGACTGGCTTCGTAACATCAACAATGATGAACAACCACGTGAAGGGTGTAGCAAAACTGAGGTCTAGAGTCCACGTTTGGATATCTCTAACGGCCGTAGGAGAGCCTTTAGCAGTTGTCAAGCGAAGGTGCGAGTCTTCAGGTGCAGGCTAGCCAGGAGTGTGAGGTGCCCTGCAGATGTGCAGTCCTGTGTCAACCAGGAAACTTAGTCTGGTAATGCAGTCAGGGTCGTACAGATGGTTGTTCAGAGTGACATTGGAAGCCAGTGGGCAGACAGTGACTGTGTCAAGGCAATTTATGCGTCGTTCTCACAGGCTGCGAGGTGAGTTTGGACAGTCACAAGGCTGACTACAGAGGCAGGTGGTGTCGCCAAAGCAGGCACGATACCAACGAGGCAAGACTGCATGTGCACAACTGCCAATGTGCCGTGAGTGACAGCTGGAGCCGGGTTTGTTTTGTAAACGCAGGGGGCAGTGGCCACTGTGATATCAGTATCGGGCAGGGCCGGAAGTGCTCGGCGACTGTCGATGGGTGCAAGAGGTCACATGCATGGCAGTGCAGCATGTGTATCCATACCATTGTTAGGAGCTTTGTTGATGCTTCGCCTGTGTCAAGAAATGACGAAAATGCGGCCAGCCAGGGACAGGCGGACATATGGAGACTGGTTACTAGTGGCGAGTAAAGTCATCTGCACCTGGGATAGGAGCTTGTCATTGGACATGATGCACAGGTCTATTTTGCTGCGAAGATGCCACACTATTCAGAGGGTCTCATCCTCTAAATTTTCTTTGTAAAGAACCTGGTGTTATTGCTCTTCAGGAGTCCGGGAGAGGTATCATAAGAGTGATGTTTTGGCAGTTTCGCACTTGTTCACAGATAACGTCAGCATGGGTGACAGGGTGGCTGAGAAGAGTGAAGTACTTCATGTCATCCATAATGGTGGCACTGGGGGCAAAAGTGCTTTCGACTATCACAAACTACAGGCGCAGGTTGTCTGTATGGAATAGTGGGAGAGTGAGGCATAAAGCAGTCCACTGTTCTGTTTGATAATATGGTTGGACTATGGCCACACAGCACGAGCAGAACTGCAGGTGGCCGGTGGCCAGTAGTGCATGCAGCTGCAGGGACTAGAGGACACATGCCCCGCCACGCACCACTGATGTGACAGAATGCGTATTGGGCAGACACATGTAGAGTGCATATGACTCAATCACCAAGGATCAGTGGTCCAGGTCATAAGAATGTTGACGGAATGTGGGGGTAGATGTAATACTAGTAGCATCTGTAACAATGTCAATAATCAGATTGTCAATTGCATTGCATTGTAGCGGGGCGCTGCAATGTGTGAAGTGACACCCTCACTTTTAATCATTTGGGCAACACACGAAGCACTGTTCATGTCTGTCAATAGCGAGTGGCACAAGAGTTAAACGGAATTCGCCGTCGGCGTAACACAGTGGAGATGCCCATATTGTCGCGACGCGAATTTGCACCATTTTAGCGTTCACTCGAGGTTCGGGTCATCAATATGGAACTCCAGTACATAGTGACAGCGAATGATAGGTGACACAGTGGTACGGAGTACACAACACACTTCATTTTATAGAAACTTGATACACACACAGGTACACGATGTAACACACTCGAGTCACAGAGTGAATCAAACTGCTACCTTCGACCGTCAGAGACGGGACTGCGAGCCGTTTTCTCTGGCCAGCGATGCTAACATTCCCACCCATCAATTCTTCTGTGATCGATTTCATTCAATATTGACAGTGTGAAAGCTCCTAGATCAAATCCTAGCCGCTGTAGAGTCCGCAGACTGCCAAGATTAGCATAGTTAAAAACTATGCAAGCATCAATCATATGCTGCAACTTCATTAGCAGTTGTGGAAACAAGTGTTGCCTTGGGGCATGGTTTTTCTATCAGAGAGTTGTAACTTTCACTAGGATTTTGAGTTTTTCCGTTTACACATTTTTGTAGAAGTTCTGGATCTGCTAAACACCGAAATAATCCCCGCATTGTGACTGCGTAGAACTGGAAGAAAAAACTGCAGGAATAAATAATATGAGGAAATACATAACAAATGGGTGTGTCCCTGTGCAAGCTTTTGTTAACTATTATTTTTATCACATTTAGAAGTGGAACTGGAATGTAATATTCAGGAACTGAAATTTTAACACCATGTAGTAAATGAAGATCCAATAAACAAATTTTCACAATTTTGGTCGCCTTTGTTATACATTCCCCCTTACCAGGGTTCTTGTTAGCTCCATAAATTTGGGAATGTATCTGTTATACAAACTGAATACCAAGATATGACTGCTACTCTTTTACTGTGCTCATTGTGGGGAAGTCATTTATGGCTTGTGCCAATCATGGGTCAGCTCGTGCAACATCAAACCCGATAATGTGGCCTAAGTAGTGGATCATCTGTAATATGAAGGGGCACTTTTTTAAACTAAGGACCAAGCGGGATGGTGCAGTGGTTAGCACACTGGATTCGCATTCAGGAGGATGATGGTTCAAACCTAAGTCCAGCCATCCTGATTTAGGTTTTCCATAGTTTTCCTAAATCTCTGCTGATAAATACCAGGATGGTTCCTTTGACAGAGGTCATGACCGATTTCCTTCCTCATCCTTCCCTAATCCGAGCTTGTGCTCCGTCTCTACTGACTTCGTTGTCAACGGGATGGTAAACACCAATCTTTTCCTTGTTCTGCTCCTCGTCCTAAACTAAGGGTCAGTCATGCTGCATGTAATGGTTCAAGTACCCCTCGTAGACAGAAATGTATTCCTGGATGTCCTATGTGACGTAAGAGGTTGTTCCACTTCCTCCCCGCAATCAGATGAAAGTTGATATTCTAAAAAGATTGTTTAGGCAGTTAGCATGTAGAGATTTTTTTCTGTCTGCACAATGGGTCTATCAGTGTTCAGAGTTGAAGTGAGACGCGCAAGCATAGACGTCACTGAGACTCAATAGTGACTGAGTGCCTCTACCTGGTGTGAAGGGATCGCTTATGCTTTGGTGTTGTGGATGGGCAGTGTTTTGGATGGCAGAGGACAAAAGGAGCTTCCTACATTGAGAATACACAGAAATAGTTGAAAGAAGCCGAAGAGAAATGTCATTCTGTTCTGAGATTCACTTTCGCTATGTTGTTCTGGTTAATAAGAGATCGGTATACCCAGTGCTGTAATTGTTACCTGGAACAACCAAATACAGACGAGTTCTTTAAAGCCAGTAGTGAGTTGACATAGGTGTGGGCTTTCTTCCAGTCCTCAGCCCTCTGAAGACGGAAAAGGTGCAAGAGTTAGCGGCATTGCAGAGCAAGTCCACAGCTACAAGAAAATTTAAGAAGTAGAAAAGATAACCAAGGTAACAAGTTTTCAAGAAGAGCACCAGGATGATAGATCGTTCGTAAATATGTTGGCTCAATTAGAACTCATAACTTGAGCTCCTTCTAACATGTTATTGGCACCCAAGGTGAAAACTGCATGCGGATAAGAGGCGCTGAAATAATACAGCTTTTTTGCAAGTGAGAATAACCTTTAAAATGTAACAGAAAAACATATGATGTTGCATAGAGCGACAAAAGTAAACTGCAAAGAAGATATACGAGTAGGCAAACACACACTGTAGTGTCGCCTGAAGTGATACTGAAGATGAAATAATTGTCCGTTTTGTAGAAACCAAATAAGTGTGACCTGTCACAAGAGACAGGGTAAAGGAGATCGGTTGACCACATCACAAGCTCTTTACATCTTGAAAAATCCTTCGACAAATGAATCAAGAAACATTATGTTGACAAAACTTAAGACTGTCAATCCATAGCTCCAGAATCAATCTCTAGTCAGTTTTAAGATTATTTCTATCACACCACCTTTTGCACTTCTGGTTATATTCAGTCGTCATTAGCATCACCAAATACCATGTAGAAGGCAACACATATAATGAGTCTAATAAAATTATATATAACTCTTTATTTACTTCAATTACAAGTAAATATTTTGGAGCAATTTCCTTTAATACTGAAATTTTAAGTTTTGTGTAATGCCTTGATCACATCTTTGTAAATCACTTGTGGCGTTCAGTGATAAAACTACATGCTTTGTATCTTTTAATTTAATATCGGGATGCGCTGGCCAATCACCAACAATTACATCGACAACTAATGATAATTAGTTGAAACCCTGAGCTGCCGACAGGTGTTGTTGATATACCTCAATGGGGACAGCTGAAAATGTGTGCACCAACCGGGAATCGAACCGTGGATCTCCTGCTTACATGACAGATGCTCTATCCATCTGAACCACCGAGGACACAGATGAATAGCGCGCCTCCCGTGACACCCACATTCCCAACTGTCCACAATCTACATACGTACTGTTCCTAATAGATATTTGCTCACCCACTCATTACTAGCGCCAACTAAGGTGACGATTCATGGTATCTTTCGAGTAATATTGTTCAAAATTGAAGAAAGCGTAGACTAAAAGCAATCTGTGGCTGAAGCCAGTTAGCTTGACAGTGTGCCAGTGTAACATCTCTGACTGGAGAAAAGGAAGATCGTTGCCCCAGGAGGCAAGGAGAATTAGTATGCTCTGTAGCCCTCGAAGGATGACGCCAGTTATGTATATTGTGTTCAGTAATAAATGGTGTGGAAATCGTATCTCTATGGTGTATCGTTACTCTGCTATCGCACCTCTGGTATTCCATTCCAATAACAGCAAACATTTTTAAGACTATACTGTTTCTTTCCTTGGAATGTTCCAAAATGCCTATATTTTCAGAATATTCATTTGTTTTGTAAGTTCATCAGCTCTTTCCAGCAATCAGTGTCATGGCATGGGCGCAATGAACAAGCAAAATGGCCTGTTCATCTTCACGTTTTCTCTCTAGCTCAAATGTTGCCGTAATGTTGAGTTAGCAGCCAAACTTTTCACAGACTTTCGTTTTCGACTCAATGTTTTTCAACCGCCTTAAAAGCAGCTTCATAATTATGCTAAGCGAAATAGCGGTTTGTTTTCGTCCAGACTGCTCCTTCGCTGCATGTAAAAAGTTCATCATCATCAGTTATCTGCTATATTAGCAGGTCCTTTGCCTCTCCATTTTCTGCGATCCATTGCTTCCTTCTTAAGGCTGCTGTATGTTGTACCGTCCATCATGTCATCCAGTATCTGGAATCTCTTCCTTCCTCGCTTCCTTTTCCCTTCTACATAACCTTCTAAAACTGTTTTTATCAGTCCGTCATTCTTTCTTAATATATGCCCAATCCAATTTCTTTTTCTTCTCTTTATTACATCTAGTAACTGCCTTTTCTCTCCCACTCTTCTCAGTACCTCTTCATTTTTTACTCTGTCCATCCAACTTATTCCTTCCATCTTCCGCCATGTCCAGATCTCAAAAGCCTCCAGCCTTTCTCTGTCTTTTTTCCTCATAGTCCATGTTTCAGCGCCATATAGAAGAACACTCCATACAAGACATTTTATGAGTCTCTTTCTGAGTTCTCTGTCCATACCGCTGCAGAAGATTCTCCTTTTCTTATAAAACGCCTCTTTTGCCATTGCTATCCTTGTTTTAATTTCTGTGGTGCACTTCCAGTCGGTGTCTATCCTGCTTCCAAGATACTTAAAATTTTGCACCTGTTCTAGTTTTTCTCCATTCAGCACAATTTTTAGTTCCTTATTTCCTCCTATTGCCAATACTTCTGTTTTATTTGTGTTAATTTTCATTCCATATTTTTTTCCGTTAGTTGCAATGGTGTCCACCAAATCCTGTAATTCTTTTTCCCCTGTGGCTAGAAGGACCATGTCATCAGCAAATCTCAAGCACCCTACTCTTCTTCCTCCAATTTCTACTCCTTTGTCATCTAATGAGCATTGGTCAATCATATTTTCCAAGTACAGGTTGAAAAGAGTAGGTGATAAACAGCATCCTTGTCTTACTCCTTTCCCTAGTCTGATCCAGTTTGTACTTTCTCCTCTCACTTTAACTGAAACTTTTTGATTAAGGTACAATGAGTTTATAAGTCTTCTGGTTTTCCAGTCCACTCTCTTTTCCCTCATAATAGTCGCCAGCTTGTCCCAAACCACATTGTCAAATGCCTTTTCTAAATCGATGAAGCACATATATAGGTCTCTTCCTTTTTCAATAAACCTTTCTCCTAAGATTCGTAGGAGCCCTATTGCATCTCTGGTGCCCGTATTCCGTCTAAAGCCAAACTGCTCCTCGCCGAGATTCTCCTCTATTACTTTTTCAAGTCTTTTATTAATTATTCTTAACATCACTTTGGCTGCATGTGAAATGAGGCTGATTGTCCTGTGCTCGCTGCATTTCTTGGTTCCTTGTTTTTTCGGCAATGGAATCATTACTGTTGTCAAAAAGTCCTCAGGCCATTCACCACTGTCATATATTTTATTACATAACCTCAATATTTCTCTTATTCCATTGTGGTTCAAGCATTTTAGTATTTCTCCCGGTATTGTACCTGTACCTACTGCTTTGCCATTTTTCATTGCAGCAATAGCTGACTTTACTTCTTCCATTATGATGGTCGGTCCTTTCTCTTCATCACTTACACTGTTGTGTGATTCAAGTTCCAGAGTTTCTGGTTTGCTATTTGTGTCATATAGCTCTTTTATATATTCTTCCCATCTCTGGAGGACATCATCACGATCTTTATACACTACCTCTTCGTCTTTACTCAAAATTTCCAAAGTTACAGTATCTTTATTTAAAAACAAAAACGTAAAATTGATATGACGCAACATCCACTGATTTCAAGACACAATTCATCGACTTCAGTAGGGTTACCAGATGTCAGTCTTCGAAGAAGGGGACATTTCTAGATTCATACAACAATTTACAAAAGTGTTGTAAGTTACTCGACGTTTACCTAAGTGGCATGAAGATAAATTGTAATTTTTAAAACTACAGTCTTATATCATGAAAATATTTATACTGCGATAACTGCACTGCATGATTTGCAACTATATACAATAGGTAGTATTTTATCTCAGTTTTTTAAATCATACAGTTTACAATAATTTGTGGCAGCTTTTAATACAACTATAAAAAATCAAAATTACTAAATGAGTCATCTTCGTCTCCATCATGCGCTGAAGTACTCAGACATTTTTTTGATGGTCCAATATCTGAAAGTAATGTCTTGTTTTGCAACACATAATGGTAGAACTGTACACAAGAGAAATCCTTATATTCTACACTTATAATTCGGTTAACAGAGTCAGCACTGACGCTATTTCTACCTTGGTACACTGACTCTCTGACTGTTCACCAGTGAAAAAATCCTTTCTGCACTAGCACTGTGACTAGGAATAGCAAAGAAAAACTCTGAAATTTTTAATAGCTCTGAGTAACAAGCAACATTCGTTGTCTCTGGGAAATATTTACACCAGATATCTTCTGACAACAACTGATCGCTTCCATTAACATTAACCTGGTTTGTCAAAAAGTTCTGAAAGCTACAGAACTGGTCAAATAAGGCTTTCAGTGCATACAGTGTAAATATAAAAATAATTAAATATTTTTAATACTAGAAATAACTCAAAAGCCAAGATTGCTTAATCACTGTTTACTAGATGACCGGTTTGGATATAACAATATGTGAGGCAGACCAGCTGATATAAAATCATTGTCACAGAAATAAAAATGAATATAAAAATGACCACGAGAGCAGTTGTTTTTTAATTTTTATTTCTGTGACAATGATTTTATATCAGCTGGTCTGCCTCATGTTCGTTATATCCAAATGATTTATACATGTTAAGCTACACTCAGATCCGATGATGACACCTTTAGTGTGTTGAAACTGGTCATCTAGTAAACAGTGTTCAAGCGACCTTGACTTTTGAATTCTTTCTACAACAGAGTGATCGCCCCACAACACACTATGCGTTCATTGCATTGTGTTGAAACTGGTCATCTAGTAAACAGTGTTCAAGCGACCTTGGCTTTTGAATTCTTTCTACAACAGAGTGATCGCCCCACAACACACTATGCGTTCATTGCAAAATTTTTAATACTATGGAGCCAGCATCTAATGTCTGTCCTGTATCGATACCATGTTGAACACGGCTATGTAAAACGGGAGGGGCATCCTACTCATACTAATCTATCATTTAAATTATTTTTCAGATGAGCAAAAACATTATTTCCCGACCTCTTACCAATTCCACTGATTCTGCCAAAACTTTTATTGATTTTATGCCCGGAAAAGGCAACATTTTTGTTATAAATATCCCTGCTTCTAAGAGTACTGCATATCTAAGGTGCAGAAGATTCAGATTTTTCATTTGGAGTGCTTTTACGTTCTATCATCTTTGTTAATGTCATTTTATCGAATTATGATTGTAAATGATTACCTACTGCCATCTGATTCAAGACCAAAACGTCAATAGACACATTAAAAGAGTGAGGTGTAAATACAGAATTAATAACTGCTTCTACTTTAGTGCAAGCTCGTGGTATTTGTTTAGCTATATTTGAATCTTCGAATAACACTTGCTGCAGTTTTCCTGTTCAGTTCATTGATTGAAAACTTTGATTACGTTTGACCACGTTAAAAGATAGGATGCCTTCAGCTGCATGGAACAGATCACTAAGTTTCGAAGCCTTAATCCCTGTCCTCTTGGGTAAAATATTCCAGAGGTAAAATAGTCCCCCATTCGAATCTCCAGGCGGGGACTACTCAAGAGGACGTTGTTATCAGGAGAAAGAAAACTGGCATTCTACGGGTCGGAGCGTGGAATGTCAGATCTCTTGATCGGGCAGGTAGGTTAGAAAATTTAAAAAGGGAAATGGATAGGCTAAAGTTAGATTTAGTGGGAATTAGCGAAGTTCAGTGGCAGGAGGAACAAGACTTTTGGTCAGGTGAATACAGGGTTATAAATACAAAAACAAATAGGGGTAATGCAGGAGTAGCTTTAATAATGAATAAAAAAAATAGGAGTGCAGGTAAGCTACTACAAACAGCATAGTGAATGCCTTATCGTGGCCGAGATAGATACGAAGCCCACGCGTACTACAGTAGCACAAGTTTATGTGCCAACTTGCTCTGCAGATGACGAAGAAATTGATGAAATGTATGATGAAATAAAAGAAATTATTCAGATAGTGAAGGGAGACGAAAATTTAATAGTCATAGGTGACTGGAATTCGATAGTAGGAAAAGAAAGAGAAGAAACATAGTAGGTTAATATGGACTGGGGGTAAGAAATGAAAGAGGAAGCCGCCTGGTAGAATTTTGCACAGAGCATAACTTAATCATAGCTAACACTTGGTTCAAGAATCATGAAAGAAGGTTGTATACATGGAAGAAGCCTGGAGATAATGACAGGTTTCAAACAGATTATATAATGGTAAGACAGAGATTTAAGAACCAGGTTTTAAATTGTAAGACTTTTCCAGGGGCAGATGTGGACTCTGACCACAATCTATTGGTTATGAACTGTAGATTAAAACTGAAGAAACTCCAAAAAGATGGGAATTTAAGGAGATGAGACCTGGATTAACTGACAGAACCATAAAGTTTCAAGGAGAGCATTAGCGAACGATTGACAAGAATGGGGGAAAGTAGAAGAAGAATGGGTAGCTTTGAGAGATGAAACAGTGAAGGCAGCAGAGGATCATGTAGGTAAAAAGACGAGGGCTAATAGAAATCCTTGGGTAACATAAGAGATATTGAATTAATTGATGAAAGGAGAAAATACAAAAATACAGTAAATGAAGCAGATTTAAGTGTCAGGAACTCTTTTCTGAAAGTATTTGTATGGAGTGGAAGTGAAACGTGGACGATAAATAGTTTAGACAAAAAGGGAATAGAAGATTTCGAAATGTGGTGCTACAGAAGGATGCTGAAGATTAGATGGGTAGATCACATAAATAATGAGGAGGTACTGAATAGAATTGGGGAGAAGAGAAATTTGTGGCACAACTTGACTAAAAGAAGGGATCGAATCGTAGGACATATTCTGAGGCATCAAGGGATCACCAATTTAGTATTGGAGGGCAGCGCAGAGGGTAAAAATCGTAGAGAGTAGATGAATACACTAAACAGATTCAAAAGGATGTAGGTTGCAGTAGGTACTGGGAGATGAAGAAGCTTGCACAGGATAGAGTAGCATGGAGAGTTGCATCAAACCAGTCTCAGGACTGAAGACCAAAACAACAACAATCCATAATGCTCGCGTTTTGTGGTTACCAGTGTTTTGGTAGTCTTCTAGGCTCACCCACTTGCAAAACAATAATTATACACCGTGTCATAAGTTATTCTGTATATAAAAGCTGCACTATTGTTGGCGAATTTCCAATGTATTTACAGTATAAACGGCTGCGAGACTACATGCTTTACCTTTATTAGCACCTGGAATGAATGTACTGGGTGGGCAGACAAGACATTCTGTCTCAGTGTTTATTCTTCCTGATCTGAAGTTAGAAAATCGTTTTTGTAATTCTTCACTGAGAGATAAATTTGCGTTTGGCATGATTTCGACTAAACATTAACAATGCTCCACGACAACCAAGGAGCAACTGAAAATAGAGAAGCTGAAAGTAATCTTTCAAATTTGAAATTATTAGAAGCTGAGGTATCTTGCATGGTGGCATACGTAATGCTTTTAACTGGCCAACTCGCAGTGTGTATTTTCATGATAAGCGCTACACCAGTTATTTCAATTGTCCTGATATCTTAGCTTCAGTTCGGCCTGGCAGCGATAAAGAAAAGAGATAATTCTTGGACAAAAGAAAAAATGTTAAATTCTTCAGAGTTTGCGATCGTGAGAGTTCAGACAGTTGTATTTCTGCACTTTCTAGCTGAAGCAGTTGTATAACACAAAAATAGGACATTTCCTCATTTTCCTAAAAAAAACCTGCCTGGACGTTTTCTAGGATGCAAAAAGGAGGGCATATCTGGGTCAAAGATTACATCTGGTAACCCTTGATTTCAACATGCTCCCACCGAGTTTGAAAACTGACTGAAGTGTTTTAACAATGGCAGTATTCTCTCTTTCTCTCTCTCCCTCTCTCTCTCTCTCACACACACACACTGCAGAGAACAGGTTTGTTTGTTCGTCTAAGAAGTGAGAGGCTTCCATGTTAAATGATTTTTATTTCATTCTGAAAGTAAAAATGTACGAAATTACATAGGGTTTAGTCAGATCAACACTACTGCTTCGTGATCACCGATTTTTTATGTTAAAAGTTTTCGTATTAAACGTTTTCCACTGTATCCACTATCAACTCAGTGCAAGGAAAGCTATCCTACTAAACTTGAGCCACAGTTCCTCTATGTACTCCCACCTGGAGCTAAGTGTTTCAAGTTCTTTCTTGAAATAACGCTGCCTCTTTACCTATTTTTATTGAAATGTAAATCTTTTTGCTTGTATTTGGCAATTTATTCTGTAGTAATCATTGGTGCTACAACTAGCACATGATCACTGCTACCAGTTTAAACGTAGACGTCGAAAGTAGGCCAGGTCTATTTACTGTCAGTAGACCTAATGTATTTTCGCCTTGTGTGAAGATCCCAACAATTTGTTCTATGAAGTTTTCATTGAAAGCATTTAGTATTGTTTGACAGGACGCCTTGGTGCAACTATCAGTTAAGAACTGACAATGTCTTCCTAAGGAGTCTCCCCTAGCAATCCGAATGGAGGACTATTAACTTCTGGAATATTTTACTCAGGGTGATGCCATCATCACTAAACCACCTAGTAGTACCGAATGTCGTCAGGAAATATAGTGGCTGTATTTCCCTTTTACATTGTTCAAAGGGGGAAAAAGCAAAGAACTGCAATACTGTCATATAAATGGTCAACATTTCCGTAAGACTTAGGATAGAATAGATGGCTGTGCTCAAATCAGGCAAACGCTGTAAGAGAAGCTGCAAGCCTGTTAGCTATTCCAATATTTTCAGTGCTCTGGATAACACACAAGAGGTTCCATACAACCGAAGAAGCTGAGAACATTCTGACTAGAGGGAGAGAAAGGTGCCTGTTAAGGCTCATTGAAATCAGAGAGTTGAAACACCAAGAAGGTCCTTCTGCAAGGGTAGTCAGAGGAGGGGAACGTCTGAATTAGTACAGAGCTTTCTGAATAGAGAAATAAGCGAAGCACAAGCCTCATCGATGTCACCCACAGGCTCTCTGGAGAAAGATCCTGGTACATATCATGAAGTGATTATGGGGAGTGATAGGGACAGCTTAGACCGTGACAACTACACAATGAAGAATGACTTCTGGCACATTCTCTGGGAATGCTTCTCACACTAAAATGAAAATCGTGTCTCACTTTGAGTGATATGGCAATTCTTAGATGTCACTGTCTGAAGAATTGCCCTTAGAGCAGACTTTCAGGAATCACTTAACAAAGTAAGTCAGTCACACATCAGTGTGATTGATGATAGTGGCGTTATATGATGACACAGCATTGTCTAAACTGGATGTGTCCAGTAAGAGGTTACTTGCAGAACTAATCTCCAGAAGCATTGGGTGTTGTCCAAAATTTTCAAATTTTTCTAAAAAAACGTTGCCAAATAACTTCAGACCTGGTTGTGACAATTATGAAAACCAAAAAGAGACAGATTGGGTAGCACATAGGGTATGAATCATAAAAATTTTCTGATGTCTTGAAATCCTCAGATTTGTCCCAGTTTATAAGAAGAAAGATAAAAACAGTCCTGACAGTTATACACAAATATTCCTCATTCCACTGTATCTAAGGGACCAAAATAGGGTTGCCATCATTCTCTTCTACAAAACCAGCACAAATGCATATTAGCAATAAAATATAGCATGCAGCCAATGAAATAATTAATACAAATATATCTTTTATAGTATTAATACGATATGCTTTACAAAACATTGCAGTTTATATTTTAGTCTATAAATTTTACTTTTTTGATGACTGTACAGAATCAAGGTATTTGAACATTTTGTTCCTGGGGGTTAATACATAGAATCCAGGACACCTGATTTTTACTGTGTTTTCCTAAATGTCAGGAATGGCCATTATTGACGCCAAATTTAACTTATTTCTGTCATCAGTCTCTAAAAGAACAACACAGTGCCACACATATTTTTTTCCTGTTTTATTAACGATGTACATTTAAACGAAGGATATAAATATGTTGTGTGTATTATTGTGATGTAAATACGTTTTAATAATTTCCTGTATGCAGGATAACCAATGAAAGAGAATGAAAGAATTATAGTAGATGCACTGGCCAAATCAGGGAATACCATTATGTAAACCATAGAGATTATTGTTATTGTTGTACTGTCACTGGGTGGAGGAGTGTGGCGCAGTCGGGCAGTGTATGCCAGAAGGTAATGAGGGTCAGTTAGTAGCGAGTGAGCGGTTCGGACGCAAAGGAGGAGTTCAGCTGCAAGGGGACACAAGACTTGTTTTATTTCAAGATTCCACGTAGAGTATGGGCAGACATACGGTGTAGAAGTAATTGGGCACAGCACGAAGCATCAAGGTTAGCCAGTGTCTAAGAAGAGCGCTGGGGGCCCAAAGTTAATTATGGAATACCCTGTGGACACACATTGTTGGTGTATAATGAACCTTACCACATTGATCACACAGCTATGAAGCAAGACCCGACCTGTTTATCAATTAGAATCGTAAAAGGCTTGCCAATGTTAGTTGTGAATCATCCAGTAACAAGTAATTTAGCAACTTATGTGTGAAATTCTCAGTAACAACTACCTGACTTGAGCCTCTCCATATCAATAATTAACCAAATATGTCATTAATGAACTGAAAGTAAGTGATAAGAAGACTGAAGTTTATCGAATTGATTAGTAGTTTAAATGAAAGTGAACAAAACAGTTACTTTTTTGGGTCTTGCTAATTAAGTGCTGATTACTGACAAAGTATTTTTAACAATACTTCATGTTCAGACAATTTTGTGTGAGAAGTAATTTACATAACAATAAGTGAAGTGGTGAACTCCATAATCATTTTAAAAACCAATTATTATTGTACTACTAAATTATTCTTTTTGAAAAGTTTACCTTTTTCAGAAATAGTTTAATAGCTGTTAGCATTACAGTGGAAAACACAGTTCATTTGTTGTATAACTGGATATGTAGAGAACTAATAATTAATTTCATGAAGTAGTTGCAAGTTTGTTTTTGTTCACGAGTGGAATTTTTCTGGGTAATCATTGTGTTTTGATAATGAGTGTGAGCCAGAGCCTTTGTGACTGTCCACACCTGCTGACATGCAACAATAGTGACGTAATTTAATTTCAAAGTCAGGATTTTTATATTAACAGGATCTTCCGTTGGTTCTTGGTAGAACAACATTATAATAAATGAAAAGCACCAGTTTGCTTTTGTTTTTTGCTCAGGATTTTGTAATTGATTTTGCTCACACTATGTGAGCTGGCGACCATTCGTTTGCAGTAATTTCCAAATTACTTCATCATTACACTACCTGGTTTCCATTTTATACTGTAAATTTTTTATTTCTGCTGACCATTACTGCACAAAGTAAATCGCACAATAACGATCGAGTCATGACAGCACCCGACTTCTTCCAGGTATTACTTTCGCTTTGGATTCGATCCCTTATCCCAAATTAATATAAAACCATTATCAGCACAGTAATTCCTAAATTAGTCTAGCAAACGGAGAGGGAGGGACATGTTATAAGTTCAGTGCACATTCATTAGTTACAACACTGTGTCTACAGCAGTAACGGGGTCAGGGAGAGAGAAGAAAAACTGCACTATTTTCAGCAGTCCAGAGCATTGCTCCTCTGACATTCAGTTTTTGAGGAACAGTATGCACTTTACGCTTGTTAACAAACCACGACTTCTGTATTTGAGTTATTTTCTTTTATAAAAGACTATAGTTCATGACCTGATAAAACAAAATACAGTACTCGAATTCAGTTCAGAGTTACTGTGTTCACCAGTGGGGGCCGCTGAGGCATTCCATTGGTGGAACCAAAAAAACTTAGTTTGGTAGCATTGAACTTATTACGGAATTGTGTACATAGTTCATATATTTCATAAGATATTAAATCAAACAAAATGTATAGAGGATCAGAAATAAACACTTATTACAAAGCGCCCTTCTTATGCGCAGTAAGATTGGTATATTCCTGGAGAACATCATAGCAAGTGATTGTATAAGAGAGAGAGGTTGCTTTAGCTATTTTTTTCGCATGTCTGCATGAGATATAAAAAACTCCCTCGCACACACAAATGCACACGCATGCACACATATCAACAGCACAATTCTTCACTCCTCACAGGATATGTTCAGTCACTTTTATGAGGTGGTCGTAAGCAGGCGGTGTTTTGATATATAGTTAGTTGCTTAAGATACTGGTGGAGATCAGGCCTGAACCACCATGTAAAGACACCACCAACCTCAGCTAACAACTGCACTCTAGCCCTTACCAAAGGATTTATGTGCTCCGCTTTGCTTTGAGTTATGCTTGCTGGTTGTTACCTTTTCTTATTTTGAAATGAGTGCAAAGAGCAATCTTGCTCTGTTACAGAGTTCGAATATGACTCTCACAACACCAGATGGAATCAGCAATCAATATGTACATTATTAAATCGGTTCTGCCTTCCCAGGAGCACAGAAAACGGGCGTTGGCTGCCAGCCCTGTGATAGGGAGACGTGACTTGTCCCCCTACTCCGCTCGTCATCCCTTGACAGCCAGAGCTCCTCATTTGTTTTACGTTCACAGCCGACTGCCAGAAAAATGTCCATTACAATGTGAGTGCCAATACTAGAAATAATAGAGCATGTATAAATTATTCGAACTTGTAATCTGGATTTTGCGGAACAAATTTGATTACATTACCAACATTTAAAACTAAAAGCATTGTACTCATCAAAAGAAGCAACTCCATGGCTTTGGGAAGAAAGCTTCAAAATAATTAGTAGGAACGATATTGTAAATCGATTCGTCACTCCCTCTTGTTGCCAAATAAATCTGCCGTTCCAGATTGAAATGTTCAATTTTACACACTAACGACTTTTCACTGGATAGCATTCCTAAGGCACTAAGTCATTCTTATTTCATGGTATTTTTTGTGGGAACATTTTAATTCTCTTGAGCATTGAAAAGCACCACTCATCGTGTCGAGGTAGGCGTCGTGATTAGCAGTTTAAAAACCTGAACAATCTCCTCAAATGTGTCACGAAGTTCATCCTCTAGAATCAGCGAAAGAAAGGGAACTGCTCCAGAAACTGCTCTCAACTCAGCCTAGCATAGAAGACTTGAAGCTCACCCTTCAACTTTCTTTTTTCCAGAAATGTATATGTGTCTCTAAATTCAAGGTATTTGTCTGGAATATCTGTGATGTATTTGTCAAAATGATTTACATCAAATAATTTGCCTGGCATAAGGTGTCCAGTGAACTGTAAATGTAATTTTATTTCAGAAAGGATGACGTTGGCTCAAATGGCTCTGAGCACTATGGGACTCAACTGCTGAGGTCATTAGTCCCCTAGAACTTAGAACTAGTTAAACCTAACTAACCTAAGGACATCACAAACATCCATGCCCGAGGCAGGATTCGAACCTGCGACTGTAGCGGTCTTGCGGTTCCAGACTGCAGCGCCTTTAACTGCACGGCCACTTCGGCAGGTCAAGGATGGCATTGCACATCTCCAAAGCACCTCTTTATTTATGCTCATCAAGAATCTGTGTCTTCTTGGCAGGCATCGTTTCGTCATTTTCGAAACGAACCGCATTAAGGATGGAATCAATGCCATCTCTGATGTTTTGCATTACCACTTCAAATTTCTGGTTGTCTTGTGTTGCTGTGGTTGCTTTGGTTAACTTCTTCTGAAGCTGATTAAAAAGTACACCTGCATGAGGCATTATCTTATAGAAAAATGACGGCCAGTAAATGAATTTGTTATCTTCCAGTCTTTGTTTGTGTGAACCAGTTTTTAAATACTAGAAGATAGTTTTATGCTCTCACTCGTTTCAGTGACTTCCATTACAGTAATAAGATTTTTCCCTGTTTTCAAAAACATCTTTTACTACTTGCGAATGGTAATTCCATCTCATCACATACACGGAGCAAGCTTTTTTGAATAATGCTATCCAACACTTTTGACCTCTGTGTCAAGTTAGAAAAGAAAGAAGAATTACCTGCGGGCTTTGCGATTAACAGAGGCTGCCATAGACATTAGATAGAACTGATGAGTATAGCAATGTATGTAGCTTGCATTTGGATATTTGTCTTTAATTAATTTCTTAACCCCATTCGACTTGCTACTCATAACGTTTGCACCATCGTAACTCTAAGCTATTAGTGTTCAATCATCGCCAATTAATGGTTCAATTTCTTTCAGAATACTCTCAGCTATAATTTGAGCATTCTGACTTTCTCGATTGACAAAGTTCCAAAATCTTTCAACATGTTTTCCTCAACAACATAACGCAAAATAATAACCAACTGAAATTCGCAAGACACATCGGTGCTTTCATCCGCAATTATTGCAACATAATCGGCACGTTTTATTTCTTTACGAACTTCAACATGGTACACTTCCAATGTGCATTGCATTAGTTCGCCCTGAACAGTCTTAGACATGCCTTTGAACAGTGACACTTGAATGAGATGAACTTGAAGATATTTATCCAGTTCCATGTTGAATTGAATTAGCTCACGAAAAACCCCCTTATTCTGAGAGGCGACGCATTGGTTGTGGCCTCTGAGAGCCAGTTCTAAAGCACAACAGAACTGAATATAGTTTACAATTAAATTCATTATATTCTTTTCTACACATTTGTTGTGGCTGTCAATTGTTTCTCTATATTGCGAATCTAATTTCTGCTGAATGTTGGTTTTGCCTATAAATGAAAGACTAAGCACATTATTCATGTTGTAACATTTCAGGCATATGGTTATCACCCCTGCATTATGTATTACTAGGTCAATACTCTTATATATTAATTATATTCAATTACTTTTCGAAAATAGGAAAAAGGCTTTTAGAGGAATAATACGAAACAATAGTAGTTACAATACCGTTTGTACCATAAACAATCAAAATCAGATCCAGGAAATTAATATATGGAAAATGCTTGGATAAAAGAATAATATATTTCGTTCTCATCATCTGTAAATGGTAGGAATTAAATCTCGAGCCTAGTTAACAAAGTATAGATAATTGGTCGTTTAGCGTTGTTAGAATGCTTATTTCTGTAATTTCAATATTAATGTGCTTTTTACGTGTTTAGGAAATGTCTTAAATTTGTTCTATCAATGTAGGGAATATTAAAGAGTGTTTGATAATGTTGTTAAACTATTTCATATTATAAATTATGTTTTGCATTATTATAACCAGTAGTACATTGTAGGAAGAGTATAAATACTCAGCCTCGAGTATTGTTAAGGGAGATGAGTGTTCGACTCACTAAAGGACAGAACTGTGCATACAAGTTCTTGCTGCATTCTTCAGGTTTGGATTTATAATAGAGCAACTCGTATGTTGGACATTGTCTAAAAGAGCATATTAGAACAGAGAAGTAACGCATTATTTCGGAGTGTTAAACAGTTTGCTTTAATATTGCAAAGGGCAGAATGACATACGACTTAATATTCGTACTTTGTTGAGTGTATGTGCTACCATCGGTTAGCTGTAGTAGTAACAACGACGCTTATTACACCGAAGATTGATGATGAGCTCATAAGATATAGGTTTTGAAGTGTATAAATCTGTGTACTTATTTTACTTCAGTTGTGGCCTACATCACTGTAGTGAAATCCATCGTGGATTTTAGCTCATGTATGCAGTCATCGAGGGACACCAAAGGCAAGACATTCACAGGTATTTAAACCATTTTTTAACTTATAAAATTGTTAAGGCTTTCGTGGCCACTTGTTGACAAACTGCCTATTGGCTTCTGTTTCGGGTTCTTCGGCCGACGTTCATCTGCAGCGAACGACCGTCGCAGGTAGCAAGAGGAGAACCGCACCGGAAATGACCGCGGAGAAGCCCTCGGACGTTGGCGCGCCAGGTACTTATAGTCTGCGGCCGCGAGCTCGGCTCCAGTTCACCACCGGCAATGGAGGGTGAAGCTTTGACAATGCCAGCCACTCGTGCTGGCGAAACGTCAGAAAAATCATTAGATGAACGTCGGCCGAAGAACCCGAGACAGAAGCTAATAGGCAGTTTGTCATTTTTTAACTACTCACTAACCGGTGGGACATTACGATCTGTCGCTTTGACATTTCATATACTTTCATTTTAGACTGTATATGCCCATTATCAGTTATTCCGGTCTTACACCAACGAACATCTACCCCAAATAACACACAAGGAAAACAAAAATCAGCCTTGGTTTCTTCACAACCACAAATCCATTTCTTCTTTTGGTAAATTTCTGGACTGAACTTATGGCATCGATTTTTTGTTTGCTGCTACAGATTCAGATTTGGGACTGGCCTACCTAATGCTTTTTATCTGAGAGTCCTGTCGCTAAATGGCGTTTTTAATAACTCATTTACTTTGATCCTTTAGCTGTTTTCACAGTCAACTGAATTTTCCCTTACAGATAACATTGGGCAGACAGCTAGATACGGTAATAGCTACAACATATTTGTACAGAACTGTATTACACAAACGTAATGGGTATAAACAGGAATACTACATCTTTTTTTTTGGAAAGCAAATGCTCAACATGCAGCGAATATGTTAGTTTTTTTGTTCTGTAGCAATAGCCCTGCTGTTGTGAGATTGAAATAATGCCTCTTAGTTTCAAAATGTAAGGGGACAATTACATTCAAATTACATATAGATATTTATAACGATATTTAAGTGTATTATTTCTGTATTCATTTTAATTAAGCATTAATTAACGTTTAGGTATGCATTAGCATTAACTTGCAGAAAGATTGTAAAACTATATTACAAGTAATCTGTGCCCCAATTTATTCTAACATGATCGCTAGATGGCAGATCATGCTTCTGTATGTCCTGCACTTTACTGCTCTCTGGCGGAACGAACGTAAAGCTCGAGTAAGACAAGCTGTGGCTCCACCTACGCCATAAGAAACGTGTAAAAACCAATGGCCGAGCGTTTCACACGGCGCTTATGAGGACAGATAGTGTCAATCTGCAGTTGGCTCCAAGCTTCAGAAAACCACCGCAAGAGCGTGTGCGGCGAAAAGTGCCTCTTCAAATCAGAAAATATATACTTCGAAACAATGTTTTTTGTGGAATTTGCGTAGATTTCTCTTTCTTTCATTTTTATACAAGTGGTGCCACGGCACAATGGCACTACCTCAGAAGCCGCCCCTGGTGCTCACCCAGCCATGTGAAAGCATATTTCACTTCATGTTCACTTTGCCCTCGTTTGATTTGACGGAAACTCTCTGGTGCATTCATCTTAAAGGTCAATTTCCGTTTAGTTGCCATAGTCTTAAAATGTCAGATACTTCACATTTGGTAATACTGGTCACTTATTAGTACATCACACTGAATTTATGGATTCCTGCAAATTGTTCTTCTCAAAACATAAAACGTTGAACAAGATTCTTTCCAGGATTCCAATTTAAAAGGATGCAGTAATACCGGAAGTACATAGAAAGTAGCGATATTTCGATATTTTGCTTACTTCATCTATGAGGTAAAATGTTATCGATAATTTTTGGGTCTCAACCATTCACATTAATGTATATTTGAAGAGATTTGGTAAGTATTTACATGGCATTTTCATGATGTCTATATATGGTAATTAGTACTTAAACATCTGTGATTTTCTCAGCCCAGTGGGACATTATTTACTCCTCTCAGATCCGATACAGTCCCAGTTTTCTGGGACATATGGCGACCCTATCACAAACACTGGATGGAAGAGCAACTAGTAGCTACTTTGCTATATGGCTTTAGGCCTGGTCTGTCCACCAGTGAAGTTGTACAATCTCTGGTGTTCTAAAATGCTTTGAAAGCCATTCTTTTGATTCTGCTATGCTCCTTGAACTGAGTAATGCATTTGACACTTTGTCACATGGCATCCAAATATATAAATTTGAAAAAAAAAATGTAATCAAGGCTGATGAAATCATATCCTATCTCTTAGGCAGGAAACAAGTTAACACTCCAAATAATCATAGATCAAATGTCATACCTGTTACTATATGAGTGCTACAAGGTAGTGTCCTGGGCGCTTTTCTTTTTCTTATACACTGAATGACCTACCTAGTTCTTTGCTGTACAAAACAGTAATATCAGTTGATGATACAGCCCTCATAATAACCGATCCTAATACACAGGATATTTCAAAATTTTCCGACGAACTTCTAGGGGATACAGAACATGTCTTGATGGAGAAAACGAGGATAGGAACCCATGTCCAGAAACGCCATCAAACGAGGCAACAGAACATCACATTCGTAGGAGGACAGGCTTATCTACACGGGAGTTAGCTCCATCTTCTCCACTGCTAATCGTGGGAATAAGTCGTAATTAATGAACAACAATCATCTTTGCAAGACATTCCTCCTGTGCTCCATCAGTGTACAAAATCATGTCTACTTCCAAAGGGGCAGCCTAGTGACAGGCGTCAGAGCCTGTATCTTCGACTGTAGCATCATTGGATGACATTTCTGGACATGGTTTCCTATCTCAAATTTATTTCTCAAGACATGTTCTACACCCCCTTGAATTTGTTGGTGTAATTTTGGAACAGCTTGTAGACGAAGTGGAAAGGAAAACACTGACAACTGTTGATAAGCTTACTCAGTGCCCACAAAAATATGAGCTAATACTAAATAAAAACAAAACTACTTAATATGATTTTATTTCCACAGATTAAGTGAAAAGGTAAATGTGTGTTAATCTCTTAGACTACTAGGAATTAATTTGAACACAAAGCTGATTCAGGATACACACGCAAAACAATTATTGTGCATTAAAATATCACATGATATTTATTTAACATACAGCTTCAGTCTTCATGTTTTCTTTTTTGACTCTCACAGTCTTTATATAATTACAGGCATTCCAAACAGTGTCATGCTTGCCATGTTTCAAACAACTAAAACTATTTACTGCACCTTGCCTCAATATTAAAGTCTGTCTCCTGTAAATAAAAAACAAGCATAGACTTTAACTTAACATGCATTCTATCTAAATTTGTGGGATAAAGAATGGAAGTAATATAAACATAGAATGTACTAGATTAAGTAAGTCCCAAATTAGTATCAATTATAGTGACATGTAGTTGTATAATGAATGAATGAGATTTTCACTCTGCAGCGGAGTGTACGCTGATATGAAACTTCCTGGCAGATTAAAACAGTGTGCCGTACCGAGACTCGAACTCGGGACCCTTTCAGGGTGAAAATCTCATTCTGGAAACATCCCCAGGGCTGTGGCTAAGCCATGTCTCCGCAATATCCTTTCATTCAGGAGTGCTAGTTCTGCATGGTTCGCAGGAGAACTTATGTAAAGTTTGGAAGGTAGGAGACGAGGAATAGGCAGAAGTAAAGGTGCGAGGACGGGGCGTGAGTCGTGCTTGGGTAGTTCAGTTGGTAGAGCACTTGCTCGCGAAAGGCAAAGGTCCCGAGTTCGAGTCTCGGTCCGGCACACAGTTTTAATCTGCCAGGAAGTTTCAGTTGTATAATGAACTATCCCTTGCAGTGACAGACCTACTGTACAATTTCTTTAAGAGGTATTTACAGAACCTGCAGCCATGTTTATGAAGTAGAAGAATTCTGTAATATTGTGGTATTCTAAATAGAACATTTAATCTTTAATGTAACTGTAATATCTAATTTTTTATGTAAAATTTTCGTATTGTATATATATCAAAATCAGAACCATCTACATGATCAGCAGTTGATGAACAATTCTAAAAAGTAAAATATTTGAACTTCTCCAATAGAGCAAATCAAACTTTTGAAATAAGAAATATGAACTACTCCTATGACCAAAGATAACGAAAAATCTGTTGACAGTTCTAACAGTGTGATCTGCATAAAAGAGCAATGTTTGGAACTCTCAGAAATTGAACAGATAGACCAACATGGATAAGAGATAGTATTCCATTACTGTAGATGTAATATAAGGAAACAGGGAGTGGTTATATACAAAAAAGTAACATAAAGACCTACGTTATTGGCCTAAATGAGCGCTGCCTCTAACAGTGCTTTGAGAGCTGCACTTCAGTAATAGAACTGGAAATATACAAAATAGCAATTTTGACATCGTATAGACCACCAATAGCAAATCTGTAACCTTCACTAAACTACTGGGAAGTCTGCTAATATAGCTCAGTGGAAATAACTGGGTAATAATTGTATGTTGAGATTTTAACATGAATGTCATTTGTCGTTGTTCTGACCATGCCAAGGTCAGTCTGAGAACATTTTCCCCCTACCCCACATCTTTCTAAACAAGCAACACACAATTTAATGCCCCTCCCTTCCCCTTAGATTATTTGCTGTTCCTTGGGCTCTTGGTTAGACCTTTAAAAATAAATCTAAACCTAGTGAGCCCGGGAAGAGGTTACTTTCACTACTAATTATGGCACACCCCATATCCAAATTTTGCACTAGGGCACCAGAAATTGGCACCCCAAGTGGCCACTAGTGTTGGTTGACCCTGAAACCAAACCTGGATCATTGCCACTTAAGAGAATTGGAGGTCAAGCTTTGGCATGATAGCTAAAGTAACATTTCCAAGAAGAACATAGTGCAACAGCAATTGAGAATTCATTTCTAAATCACTGGCTGCCAGTGCACCGTACAGTTCTTTCATGGTGGCTGCAATGTGCAAAACCAGCGATACAAAGAGCTCTCATAACGTGTGGCAAGGAAAAAGCGAGATGACTCTGAGATACACTTGATTATTACTACATGGTGCTCTGAGACCTGTACTGCAGTGCCCCATCGCCCAAGCGTCACGTGAAAGTCCATCGCATTCAGACATGTATTTTATCGATCACGAAATGTCGATTGGAGGAACTTCCGATCCGTGCTCGGTGCTTGGACAAGGTCTATGGAGAATGTATTAGCATGTATCATGTGTCCAAGGGACATGTGCGTAACCACCTATCCTTGATCACAGTTCTCCATGATGGTGATGGTCGGCCCTTGACGTCGCAACGGGACAGTGCTGCTGGATTTCTGGAGCATTACCGCCTCTTTTTCACTGGTGCGCCGACGGACAATAGGATAGGAGAAGAAATTTTGCGAAAGATGCAAACGGAGGTGGACAGTCTGGATGCAAAGGCGTTAATGCAACCCCTGCTGGAAGATGACATATGGAGGACACTCACGGAGGATGCGGTACATAAATCCCCTGGGCCAGATGGGTTGACACTCGAATTTTATCGCGAATTTGCGGATTTAATGATGTACCTATAGGTGTTGATGTATAATGAGTTATTGAGCCCTGGTACGGATGTCACATCTCAATTCATGGCGGGATTGTTCATACCAATACCGAAATCGGCAGGGAGTGTCAGCGCTCATCAATTTAGACTGCTCACAATGCACAATACTGACTATAAGATCTTTGAGCGAATGTTGGCGGCAAGGCTCAATTCTGTAATATCCAAGACATTGCCACCAGACAAGGCTTGTCTACGGGTTCAGAGCAACATCTATTCCATCCTAGGCAAATACCGTGACATCATTTCCCGGATGGAATCTTGTCGTATGCGAGCGCCGTTAGTATCAGTGGATTTTGATCGTGCCTTTGACAGGATCAACCATGATTTCCTTGACTCGACTATGCAACGCATGGCGATAGCTCAGGATTTTATTACCGTCCTGATGCGCCTCCTTCGACGCTGAGAGTCAATGGCAGGGAGGTAGGAACGATTCCTGTTTGCAGTTCAGTTAGGCAATGAAGTCCCTTGTCAATGCCGCTGTTTGCAATAGCCCGCGAACCACTGACGACGACTCTTAGACGGACTCTTACAGGCGTCCGACTCCATGCGTGTTTCTTCACGTGCCGTGCATATGTCGACGACCTGATGATACTCGTCCGGTCGTAGAACGAAGTACGTAAGGTGGTTGCCCTTCTTACTACGTACGGAGTAGCAGCGGGTAGCAGGGTCAACAAGAAAAAACCAAGATTATCCACATCAGACGGGGGCTGGACGCTCTGCACAGTTCGTTTACGACAGTGGACATCTTGAGATGTTTAGGAGTATTGCTCACCCGATCGCTACACAATCAGCGGCAGCGAGCTACCGACGTCTGCTCCAGCACGTCCGACTGCACATACGCAAGAATTCCCTCCGAACCCACGACCTGCTCCAAAGGGTGGAATACACTAATGTTCATCTGACCCCGCGACTGCCGCAGACGGCACAAGTACTGCCAATGCCACGTGGTATTGCTGACAGGTTAATGACTGCCTTTGTCAGCCAACGGATGTTCCTTAAGGTAAAATACGAGACTTTAACTCTCCCACACCATTCTGAGGGACTTAATCTCACGAATGTGCGGAACAAGGCTCTAGCTCTATACCTGCGAGCGACGCTACGGACACTGAACCACCGGCAACACGCCATCACGTCCGCGATCCTGGACGTGCTTCTTCCATCCGTTCTTTGAACCGCCGGTGGCGGTAGGCACAATATCGCCTTCTTTTTCTCACGTCGCGTGATTCTTTGTTGATGTTAGTTACGTTCAGTTACAGGTACCTTCTGCAAGGATCCCCAGTACTCGTGAGATATATCGTTACTTGAAGCTTTATCATGGCAGCAATGTTGTCGAACTTAAATAGCCAACGAGAGACTGGCGACAGGTCTGGCGAGCTGTCCATACGCCTCTCCTCACCACGGCAGAGAGGTCGTCTTGGTATACATTAATCAACCGCAAGACAGTCGCTCGCTGACGGTTGTACGACATTTACATGGTAGATTCGCCGCTCTGCCTTATATGTGGCATGCAGGACGCCGACGAACATTATCTGCAGTGCGGTGAGGCAAAGGACGTTTGGCGGCTGACGCAACGCATCATGGCACTCCTCCGACGAAGCGACGACTCCACGATCACGACGGACGCTATATTTTTCCCAGACACTGTCTTTTACCCCTCACAGAAAACGGCGGCAAACCGCTGGATTGGAGGGCACGCATCGCACTGTGTGCTCTCACGGACCATGATATCGGGCATGGACTATTGGCATTATCTACTAGAACAACACGAAATCATCCGACGTCATTCTAAATACAAAACTCACTTTGGGATACTCCCAGTGAAGTGAGGAGGATGTCACTTCAGCCCTATATTTCTTTCCTTCCTTTACGTGATTTTTTTCTGGGACATTAAAATTAAATAAATTAAAAAATTAAGAAAGGAATTACATAAATGTACAATGTTTCCTTTCCGCTGCCTCTCCTTTATCCTGTCAGGAGACAGGGACACCATGGCTAGTCCTTCAAGCACGATCCCTGCCCACTCTACCCCCTGATCTATAACTTAAAAAAAGGGTTAAAGCGACTGCTTGCGATAAGTGGGAAATCTGGGTTCGAATACTGGTTGGAGATAAATGTTCATTGTTTTCATTCCAGTCTACAGCTGATGGTTTTCCATATTCGTAATTGTGAATACAAAAATGAAAGACACAGTATGGACGAGAAATTTAAGTCTTTCCTAAAATATTCATCTTGGTCCAGAAACACATAGCTCTGTTTCATGCAGAAGACTATCTCTAAAAAAGACTTATAGGTATATTACAGCTAGTGTTGAAAACTTTTTCACTGTGGTAGCAAAATGCAAAAACTATAATTTTTCACTTTGGTAGCAAAATGCAAAAACTATGCCCTATTTACAAAAAGTTAATAATTCAGGAACACAGCAAATACCATTTGTAACAATGTAAGGCATGAAATTAATAAACTTGACAGGTCTCGCGGTTCTAGGCGCTCAGTCCGGAGCCGCGTGACTGCTACGGTCGCAGGTTCGAATCCTGCCTTGGGCATGGATGTGTGTGATGTCCTTAGGTTAGTTAGGTTTAAGTAGTTCTAAGTTCTAGGGGACTGATGACCACAGCTGTTAAGTCCCATAGTGCTCAGAGCCATTTGAACCATTTTGAATAAACTTGATAAGGCAAATAATACCCAACTTCCTGATGACAGTAGCAGTGACACAGAGGATATAGAATAGAAGTTTGATATCTGATAACAAACAATTTTAAGTCACTGACTTAATGTAGTGGAGACTCATCAAAATACAAAAACTGATTTACAGTTTTTTCTTAAAATTTCGTTAATTTAATATATTGCACCAGATATATAACCAATTTTGTTACTCACAAATTTTTATATTAAGTGTTGGTATGATGTGTTCTCTCCTGCTTAAATTCTCAGATCATCCTTCATAAACTCTTCAGTTGGTTAATAAAACTTCTACACCAATTTGGCAGATAAGTTTTTTCAGTTATTTCAAATCAATATTGAGCAGTATGCTTCCTTGTGCTTTGTAATAAAATTTTTATACCTGTGTACTGTGGAGGATACCTACATACTGTGGAGTTTCAAACTATGAGTAGACAGGATAAAAGTTTTTGATTCATAGGGTTGTAATTATGTTGACATGAATTTTCTGCATGTTAATAAGGGTTCCTATGAACAAAGATAATCAGTTCACAGGTGTAGATTGATGTAACATTTAATAAATTTATATCGTTCAGAAGTTGGTGACGTAATTCTTTTCACTTTGTATTGTGTGTACTTCTGAAGACTAGATTTGTAGTTTTAATATTCGACACATACTGTACAAGCAGCACCAAAATATAATCTTGTGGCTTATTACTGATTAGAAGTAGCTGAGACATACCACTTTCCTGACGTTTATGCTCTTTGCATAATATAATATCCTCACTGCAATTGCCTACATGTCTCATGTACTTGCCAAATACTGTGAATGCAAAGTTCATGATAAGTTTATATCCAACTGTTTTCCAAGAAATTACACACAGTTAGTTTCCTGCAAATCCTGGTTTTTGCGATGGATATGAACACCAATTAACTTTGCCTGTTTTGTTTTAAACTGAATTAACTGAATTTTTCGCACATTTGATTCGAACCAAAGTACAGGGTGATTATAATTAAAGTTAAACTTTAAAACCGCTGTAGAAATGACAACACTGATCAGAATGACGTCAAATTTCAGCAGAATATTATCAGAGAAGGGGGAAAACGTTTGGAGAAGAAAAATAAACACTTACAAAATATAAACATAAGTGGCGCTGTAAGCATCATAGCTTAATAGTGGTTGGCAACAAATGACACATGTGTCATACAACAAGGCCTAATATGTACGTTTGACGTTAAAAAACTATACTACTCAGTGTGCATGGGTGTACAGGTGTGATACTGTGAATTACATAAGCCCAACCGCGGCAAAGTCATATGACATCAGATGGGAAAAATCGGTTTTCAATTGTCCTGAGCCCAAAAACCGCATAAAAAGCATAAACCACATCGGTTTTTAATTGACCTGAGGTCAAAATCCGCATAAAAAGCGTAAACCATGTTGGACTGTAATTGTCCTGAGCCCAAAAACCGCATAAAAAGCATAAATCAAAATCAAATCGGATCATTAATTTCCATTTGACCGGCGCACGCAAAACATGTTCAATACACTGTCCACCATTTTCTGCAACGAGTTAAAATCGAGAAACAGCATGTTCCACAACTGATCAAAGTGTTTCCGGGGTCACATTCAGAATGTGTCGCGCAATGTGTGTCTTCAATGGACCTAAGTTTGCAATTGGAACACTGAACTCAATATCTATCAGATAGCCCCACAGCCATAAGACACACAGATTAAGATCAGGTGATCGGGACGGCCAGGCTGTAGGGAAATGATGGCTGATAATTCTAGTATTTCCGAAATGGCGCTTCATCAGCTGCTGAAGTTGATTTGCAATGTGTGGAGGTGCGCCATCTTGCATAAAAATGATCCCAAAGATGTTGCAGAGTTGGAATGATAGGGTTGCACAAAAGACACTCATAGCGCTTACCAGTGACAGTACAGGTACAGGACCAGAAACACCTGTCTCTTTGAAAAAATATGGATTATGATAAATGGTGTCATAAACCCACACCATGCAATGACCTTTTCAAGATGAAGTGGCACTGGTTGATTTGCGTGTTGATTTTCCATTGCCCATATTCGAAATCCTGTGTATTGACATATCCTGTCAGATGGAAGTGGGCTTCGTGTGTCCACAAAATCTTCCACCGCCAATCATTGTCCACTTCCATGCGAGCAAGAAATTCTAAAGCAAAGGTCTCTCTTCCTGGCAGGTCAACGGGAGCAACTCGTACACATGGGTAATTTTGAATAGATAGCAAAGAAGGATGTTTCTTAGGATTTCACACATTGTACTCGCAGGTATGTCCAATGTTCGGGCAATTTGCTGTGCACTACATGTTTGCACACCACCACTCTCTCCTCCTGGACTGCTGTTGCCACTGCTTCCACTGACATCACATAAATCCGTTTCCTCCCTCTATCAGGTTGCACACAAAAAGAACTCCTCTTTTTGAATTTCTGAATCATTTGCTCTAGACCCATGGCATTCATCCAACCAACGCCTTTTTCAAATCCTTCATTATCCAGAACTTCTGCAGAGCGACATGTGCACTGTCATCATTCTTGTGATACAGCTTTACAAGCAGAGTGCAATCCTGCAAGATACAGTCAAGGTGAACATCGCATATGCAAATGGAGAAAAAGCCGTATACCTGGCGTGTTTATACCAATTTCAATGGTTGTGTGCATGACAAGTATTTTTGTTCAAGTATTCTGACACATACAGCGCCATCTATCGATCAATTTTCACAGAATTTTTTTTCTTCGGCCATATGTTTTCCCCCTTCTCCGATAATATACCGTTGCAATTGGACATCATTCTGACCAGTGGTGTTATTTCTACAGCGTTTTGAAAGTTTAATTTTAATTATAATCACCATGTAGATCAATACAGTTATCTTATTTTTCTGTGTAATGTATGACAGTTTGAGGAATTTGGCCAGTATTGTTAGTTTCAATGAATACAGATGTGTCGTCTACAAATAAAACTGACAGTCAATATTGAGAGGTAAACCAATACCATAAAAGAGAAACCGAAGGAGACCTAAAATAAAATACTGGGCAACTCGTTGTGAAATGGTTTCCCAGTTCGAAGTGTAGCCTTATTTTTCTGACATTCTAACAGCTCTTTTTCTTCGATTGGATAGATAGGACCTAAACCATTCTAATACAATGCCCCTAATTCTATATTTACCCAGTTTAGAAAGTAGCAAGCAGCAGTTCACACTATCATATGCCTTTCATATGTCACCAAAAAATTCTGTGGCTTGCAGGGGATTGTTTAGAGGGGAGCTAATATTTTAATAAATGAAAAGCACCAGTTTGCTTTTGTTCTACAATAAAAGTAATATTGTGGAACAAAAGCAAACTGGTGCTTTTCGTTTATTATAATGTTGTTCTAAAAAGAATCGACGGAAGATTCTGTTTATAAGAGCTAAATTTTTTCTTAAATTAGTTGATAGCAATTTCTGTGCTGTTTTAATTTCAAATCCATACAGATTTTCTGCAGTTATATGGATATAACATTTTGAATTTGAATTGTGACAACCTTTCCACATGTTTGTAATAGCGATGGAATAAGAGAGACTGGACGATTGTTCACCACATGTATTTTGTGCCTTTTTAGTAGTGATTTAACAACTGTATACTTCAGAATATCTGTAAAACAATCTTCTCCAAATGATTGGTGAACTGGCATGGATAGAGTCTGCACTATTATTTTAGAGAAAGCTTTTAACCATTTTTCTTGTATTCTTTCCCACTTTACCTTTGTCTTAATTTCCAATGACAGTATTAAATTCATATCATTCACTAGTGAAATCAATGCATTCTTCCCTTCAGATAATCTGTTAGAGATATCACAAAAATCATTAGGTCATTGGCAAGAAATAACTCTTCTCACTGTGATGGTATTTGAATCAAGAACACAGCAGTCTTGTGCTGACTTCAGTTATCATTGTAACCAGTCTATGAGTCAAGGTGTATTTCCTGTGAGGCTGGAGTCTATGGTAGTAGCACCCAAGTATAAAAACAGAATTAAACAACTCAGCTCTAATTATAAACCAATCTCCTTCTTTCCCACATTCTCAAATTTTGTTAAGAATGTTGTGTACAGTATAATATTAAACCATGTCTCTGAGAATAACGTTTTTCAGCAACTCAGTTTGGCTTCTGTAAATGTTTCAGTACTGAAAAGGCAACAGAATTTCATTATGATAGAGCTAAACCAGAAACAATACCCTCTCTGCATTTTCTGTGATCTTGCAAAGGCCATTGGTCAAGTAGATCATAAAAATCAGCTCTGGAAACTAAAATTATATTAAATTCAGTATGGGGAAACATTTTGGTGCCTGGTCCATACTGTTCTTGGTCTATATAAATGATTCAGTCAGGACACTGAAGACTCATCAAAACAGTGACATTTCCAAACGACACAATAATATTAATAAAAGGCCCAATCGCATTCATAGCGGACACAGTCAGCAGAATAATGGAATAGCTTTGAAATTATTCTTAATGTGTACAAAAGTGGTATTATGCAGCTTCAAACAATTGACTCTCGTGTACCAGAAGCAGAGATCAATGGGCACACACTGGGTAAGGTTCCACATGTGAAAGTCCTAAGTATGCAAATGGATAACAGTAAACTGAGGTGCCACCCACATGTGGATAAGTCAAAAAAAGCACAGTTCTGCCTAATTTGTACTTAGAAATCACTGACATTGCGTTGACCTGGAGACAGTATTGCAATCTGCTTTGTATAGTTTCGCCGAGTAGTGTCCTATGATATTTATCAGCAAATACAGGTAATGGTGCCATTAGCTCCATAAAGAAATCGAAATGCAGTGAAGAAAAGTCTACAAAATGCGAAAAATAGTGGTATATGTTGTGATGCTAAGTGTATATCATGTTACATTGTACTAAAAGTTATTGGGATTATTAAGACAGAAGCAAACAAAAAAGCGACTGATTTAGTGTGTACTTCAAGCGTGTCCTTTTGTTATTACACAAATGTGGTACGAGCAAATTTGAACTTATCATGTCTTCCCCTCACACAAATTATTCTTGTCTGCTTCGATCCTCTTGATGCAGGGCTCTTGGCGTGTTGTGGAATGAAGACCCGTCGTGTATGGTCATCGTGAATGTACGAATAAACTTTTCTATGTCGATCAGTTTTCATTTACACATTTTAATGTACAATTGGAATACACATTTGTTTATAAAATTAATTCGGCGGAACTCTTCATATGTCCACCCTCTACCACTTATAGAGACAGACAGATGAATATATAGAGATTAAAAAATGAAAGAGCCAATGTCTACTCATTTTGTTTGTGACCCAATAGTATCACTGGTACAAAATAACTTACATGTGTCTGTATATATATATATATATATATCTGTGTGTGTGTGTATCTTATATGTACAAAAAAGAAAAGAATAATAATAACAATATGTTATGTTACAAGTTATTCATTTACAAACACTAAAATAATTATAAGCTTTTACGAAGTTATTTCGTGAATCAAGATTCCACAATTCTTCACTGAAACCATGTCATTACTTCCATTTTTAACATACATATTCTGTAATATAACATGATCGAATAAAGAAGAATCGAGTAACTGATTATTCTTTCAATTACTTTGGGAAACAACTAAAGTAAGGCATATCAAATTCTGTAGAATTATAATCATCAGCAATATCTGTAAACCAACTAATTCAATTGTTTGAAGTTCAAAGAAAGAAACTGGAACACTTGGATTTTTATGTCATTCTTGTTCAAATTGAAATGATTATTCTGGTTCATAATTAACAACAGAAACACGAATTTCTGTACACTTAACAACATTTTTACCTTCTTATGCAAGTGTAGAATTATCATTATCAGTAGTCCAATGATGGATAGAATGTTTTTGATTTTTTCTAGAACTTCAGTTAAAAATAAGAATCAACTTTCCTTCAAACATAATTTCTTAATAATCTTTAAAAAATTCACCAGACATTTCTAACAGATAAATAACTTCATTTTGTTTAGTTTTAAGTTTATTAAGAATATGTCCTTCCATTAAATCATTTAAAAGGAAAGTCATTAAATGAATAAGAGTTGAAGATGAAAAAAAAGACAGTGGATTCTAGATAAAATATTGTTTCATTACTAAATTGTAATAACATTGAACAATTTCAAAACATAATTATCTGTTTAGTATTTAAGTTTCCATCATATGCATTAAAATCAGTTCCATCTGTACGAATAACATCAAAAGTCACATAAAGTTGCCGAAAATTAGGATCAATCCAACGATTTCCAAAATCAATATTAATTTCAGTTCCCCTGAGAAATAATTAAATTATTTTTTGTTTTCTCATTAACAGTAAATGAGCAAAAATCCATCAATTTATATTTACAATAGCTGTTACATTGACACCATTAAAGACCATCAATTATCCTTTTTGTCAGTTATACTTATTTGAAAAATTTGGAATAATATCGGAAATTGGAATTTTATATCATGATTTGGTTCATAAATTATTGGGACACCAAATTCAGCATTAGGTTTAAATATAACCATAATGTTAGTTTTGTTGATGAAAGTAATCATTATATTTAACAAATATTCCCTTAGCCTAATAATAAATTATAATAATTAATTAAAATGGAATAATTTTGGGAACATCATTCCAAACATTTTTTTTATTAGGTTCAATAATGTAATTTTTAAATCCTGTCGCACTTGAAATACAATTTTCTTTTATATCGATGTATAATTTTTCTTCACTTTCGATAACAATTCTATTCAAAATTTTATTTGCTTTAAAATGAATGTTTCGATTTTTCAAATGATATAAATTTATTTAAATTTTTCCTACTATATTGACCAACAGTAGTTTCGATTGTCTCTCTATCACAATATCATTTGTTATATTTCGATGTAGTATTTGGAGTTTAAGAAATAAAGAAACACAACTAGTGAAATGTATTTATCAGTTATGTACCAAAAATGTAGAATGTGGAATAGTAAATTTAGATACTTCTGGTCATGCTGGAACTCATAGGATTTGTTATTACAACAATAAAAATATAAAAGTTTGTTTTTGATATATATGGAGGAAATATTCCAAAACAACTAGTCAGCTATTTGGGAAAAAATGATATTTACTACAACATGGAGAGAATACTAAATTCCAATGAAGTAATTTTCAGACATTTGTGTATAAGTTGTTATAAAACTATTATGTATGAATCACAAGTTAAATGTTACTCTAAATTTAAGAAATATATGAGCTCTGAGATGTCCTTAAAAAGTACTGGAGCAGGTGCCAAACCTGAGGTAATAATGGATTTATTTCTTCTTTTATTTCGTTCATTAAATTTTCTAAGTGATTTATGTTATTTTTCATTTTATATTCACCACGTTTTCTGATCGATGATGAAAATGTCTTCATAAAACAAATCTTGAAAAATTTGGCTAAAAATATGTTCGATTTCATAATTAAAGAACAAAATCCAGATTCATTAATAAACTTGGTTTCAGGGTGCAAGAGTGACGAATTTTTACCCTACAAAGCCTTATACTTTTTCCTACATTTGTCTCCAAGAGGATCTAATGTTGTCTTTCTTGTTTTTTTTTATTCTACGGAGTACCAAAACCTCTTGGTTTAACCCAAAGATTAATTTTTCATCAATGATTATCAAAACTTGTTTCTTGTAAAATAGAAGTATATTATTTTTACATCCCTTAGTGACTATAGTTTTATATAAAAATTTTAAAATAATTTTTATTTTTAAATAGTAATAAATTTTTCCTTAACAATCAAAAGCGATAATAATACGATTTGTCCACTGTGCAATGAAGAAAAAGAAATTCATTATGAAATTATAATACCGAGATATAATTTATCTCCAAAATCAGGTTGTAAAGATTGTCAAAGAAAAAGTCAAAGAGAACTTCATCGTAATTGGTATATTAAAACATTTACTTGTGTAAATGTGGAAAGGAAATTAGAAATTCTTCCAAAAATATTTATAACTGTGATCATTCAAATAACGAGAAATTAGCTATAAAATATCAGTAAGACAAAAAACAATTATGGAAAATTTGAATGTTTTGTGGAAAATGGGTTTATAAATTTGATTACCAGGATATAAAAAATTACAATATCATGAAAATATCTTTTTGAGTTAATTTATTTTTATTCTTTATTTAATCAATGCAACTTTATAATTCTTTAAGAATAGTTTTATCTTCATTGCAAATGTTTAATTCTTTTAAGATATCATTTTTATCATATGTTATTTTATTTCGATTATATTACAATGTCCACATGGTAATGTATAAATTCCATCTTGTAATACAACATCATTAACAAAACTTAAGACAACTTTATAATATTTGACTGCATATAATTCATGTTTAAATGAACTCATACAATTCGCATTATATCGTTTTATTTTATCACTTAAACATTATTTAGGATCATCTAAAGTAGTTTGAGTTTTCACAACTGACTTCTTAAGTCCTTTATATTTTATCTCTTCTATTTCACCAACTTTTTATGCATACATTTTTTATCTTAAAATAACAAGATCTGATAGTACTCTTCCATAACTTCCATCTTTCTTTTTTCCTAAAGCTTTCTTATTTACTTGGAGAAATACATAAGTATTATCTTTCAAATAATCACTCTTATATGATTTGTTTATCATATCTCCATAGAAATCTATAGTTCTTATATCATAAATGAAAGACTCAGTATCCATATAACTTAAATCAATATTTTGACCATATTCTGGGGTTCATAACATTGTAATGAGAATCATACATTTAGAAATATCTAAAATACTCATCCCAATGTAAATCTGTTTATTGAACTTTAATTTTCTCCATATGAACTGGTACTAAATTTTCAGAAAATGCTGTAGTATGTTTTAATTTTGTTTTGAAACATAATCTCTACATTTTGGCCTATCTGTCATGAGTTTAAAATTTTGCCTATGTCCAATAATTTCCGTTTTTCCGTCATGCTGAACTGGTCATCAATTTGTAGAAATCGTTTTCAAAATTATAAGCTGGCATTTATCTGATTTCTGTATTAAAATAAAAATATCTCTTCAAAAAATCTGATTATTCAAATGATATGACTCTGTGAATTTTCTTTCATTTTAATCCAGAATTCAAATTTTTTTAAGCTTTCTAGAATGTAAAACAAATTTACTTTATTATTTTAAGTTGATAATTGATTATTTCCTCCCTCATGTACTTAAGGTAAATCTTTATGTAAATCATGTAATTTTCTTGGAAATTCTAAAGCAACTTCGAAAATATAGCCATACTTGTAATCATCCAGAATTTTAAGAATTTTTTCAGCATGAAAATATTTTAGTTTCATCAACTCTAATTTATGAATGTTAAAAATTGAGACTTTGCGCAAGCATATAAATATTTGGACCTAAATACGAGATATAATTTGGTTGTTTTGTTGTTATTTTGACATAGTGTCCCAAACTCATCCTGGATCTGTAAAACACCGAGATGGATCAAGTTTACAAGATTCAATACATGTATCTCTAAAATTTTCCAAAAATCCTCTAAGATTAAATTTATTATATAATTTTGTATATTCATCTAATTTTTTGGGATTTAATTGTTCCCAAACTATGTTTGCTCTTCATCAGAAACATTATCTGTATCTGTATCAGAAACATTATCTGTATCATTATCTGTATTCATTTTTGGGTAATTTAGTTTCTTGTAATTTTTATCCAGAATCCATATATTCAAACGGGTAATTTCCTATAATTGTTCACCTTCAAAATATTTAGCTGTTTCTCTAAATTGTTCTTTTTTATGATTGGAAGATAACTTACCAATCCTTGATATTTTGGAAAATTGTGGCAAGTTCTATCAGACCAAACTGCTGAGGTCATTGGTCTCTAACCTTACGCACTACTTAACCTAATGAAAACTAACTTAGCTAAGGACAACACTCACACCCATGGCTGAGGGAAGATGTGTACCTCCAATGGGGGCGGCCATGTGGATCATGACAAGGTGCCTCAGACCAGGTAGCTGCCCTATGTGGCTAATACATGAAGCTATAAATTGAAATGTGACTAAGAAAATCAAGTTTACCCATATTTGTTTAGTAAAATAAATATTTTTTGTTCATTATTTGGTATACCATCAATATCTTTATATTTATTGCTAATTTGTTACATTATGAATGTACTGGAATACATTTATGAATTTTTAAATAAAGTATGCAGTCTTGATATGCAGCACATCGATACTTTCCTGTTGAATGACAATGATCTCTTATTTTATTTTCTAGAAATACAGATTCTTTTTCACAAATATATCAGGTTTATTCATTTTTATAATTGATTACTTCTTCATTAGGCAATTTTTTTTTACTATTTCAATTATATAGTCTAGCAATTTCTCTTGATTCTTGTTTTAACATTTCAACGAAGTTTTGTGCTGCATCATTACTTGTATAAGGAAAGGATTTTGATAATCATCATCAGAATATTTAACATAGTAGCTGAATGAAATTGGTAAATGTTTTTGATATTCGTTAATATAAGATTTTTTTCAGGATTTGGTTAACTAGTTTGAACACCCTTTAATAAACATTCGAGATCTGCATAAATTACAAAAGGAGCTCATAGTAAGTTACTATAATTGTCAAATTCAGGTTTTTGACTTTTAAAAATCATGTCTATGTTTACTCTCTTATGTTCTTTACAATAGTTTTCATAAATGTCTAAATTTCTTGAGAAACTAAATATCTTAAACATCTATTACAAAGATAAATTCTTCCACTGTGTTTGTTTGGTTATTTACTAATTAATCTATTGTGGATCAATCTTTTATTCAGCCATAATGTTAATTGTTTTCATGTTGAATTAAAAGAAGATTGACATGTTTTTCTCTTTCATTTTGTGTATCTTCTTCAGTGCCTTCATATGCATAAATATCAATTAAAATATTTGATTCCTTTTCAAATGTAGAAATCTGTTAACTTGACCCTAAAATTAATTTTCGCTTTTTAAAAAATTTCATCTAGTTCTAATCCAAAATTTTTAAATTTACTAATTCATTGCATCACATTCTGCAGGTTACAATGCTGATTTGAATGGATGAAGAAAAGTTTTTGAATGTTGTTTTTATATTCATTACAACTTTTTTATCTTTAATTAATTTTGGCAAATCGATATAAGATGAACAGAAAACTGCATTGTGTCTGTTAACATTTAATTCTAAGCTATCTATACAAAATAAAGACCAACCTGATTTTTTCTATACATTTCTTTCACTTCAAGTAATAGTTTATTTGTAGATTTTTGATAATAATCTTCAAAGTCGGTTGTTCTTTCTAATACTGCATTAATTCTTTTAAAATTAAATCCTTGTATTTCTTCTTCTCTTTTATAATTACAATAAAAGTGCATGGTAACTTCAATTGCTCTTCTCTGAATTAAAATATACTTTAATTTAGTTTATTTCTATCTTTAATTGAGTTAAAAGGTTCTTTTGTTTCCACAATGTAATCATTACTACTAATTCTGTAAGTAATTATTCTTGATGCAAAGCAGAAGCTTTTCTATAAAACTGTTTATTTGATGGTAATTTCTCATCTATAAAATTGAGGCCTGGTAATTTTTTCTGATAACTTTTTTGTTTAATTTATTGATATTACTCTAGCAGAAGCTTTTGAAAATAATTCTCATTATCATTACTAATAATATTACTCTCCGATCTATTGATAAGATCGATTAATTGTTGTTTCTTAAGATAAGAATTATTTTGTACATTTTTTGTTTAACATATTTTATGAAGTTCATTCAAAGATTTTTTACTCAAATCGTGTCATTATTAATTTTCATTTCAGTTCCGTTCCTAAGATTTTTTTACAGATTTTTTACTTATTTCATTATGTTATCACTGTTGTTAATATTCTCAACAGGATTTACAAGAGGATCAATTAACTCACTTCTTCTATGTTTATAAAAACTCTTCAATTTTTCTGTTTCAGCAACTGATCGTAGTTCTTTTAAAGTTATAGATTTTACTTTGCCACTCTTTATTTCTTTATTCATTTGTTTCATATTAAAATAGTCGACAAATTTGCAATAGGATCAAATAACTTGCTTCTTCTACATTTATAAAAATTCTTCAATTTTTCTGTTTTAGCAATTAATCAAAGTTATTTTAAAGTTTTAGATTTTATATTGCTCGTCTTTATTTCTTTGTTCATTTCTTTTGTATTAAAATAGTTGATGAAGTCATATGGATCCTCACTACTCACATATGAGTAACCATTCTCTTTACAATAATTTTGTCAATCTTTTAAATTCAATCCATACTTTCCTTTACAATAATTTTCTAAACTATTAAATAGCTTAGCTTTCTTCACAATTTTTTTCTGTTGTGTTTATAGAGAAGAAAATTTCTTTTTTATTTTTATTAAAATGTTAACTGTTATAATCTACCTTTGTGATTTTAGGTTTGGGAGTTCTCATTTATAAATATAAAATTTATTAGTTTTGAAAATTTTTAAATGCAAAACTGAGAATTTATTTTTTATCAGTGGGTAAATGACATTTTTTGGTTCTTATTTATAAAGAACAAAATTTATTAGCTTTGGAAATTTTTAAATGAGAAAATGAGAAATTGGTTCTTTGATAAAGGCAAATGAGATTTTTAAAAATTTCGTTTTTTATTTTAATTTAGATTTCATTTACTTAATTCTTTTTTATTTATATAAAACTTAATTTTTGAATTTAGGGAAATGAGATTTTTTGATTGGGGGGAAACTTAGGAATTACATTCTGTGTCAGTCTCCTGGGAATTTGACTTGGAAATGCTCATTCGCCCAGAACTCTCTTACACATACTAATGAAAGTCATTCCACATCTATCTTATTGATTTGATCTTGCACCCTCACATTTTCAACTTCTTCACTCTCTAACAGCCTTTAAGGAGCTTTCTTCCTGGATAAAACCGAGCTCCAGACATGACTTGGCGAGTTCTTTGCCTCAAAACCGTATGATTTCTGCAGTCAGGGAATCGAAAAGTTACTGCAGCATTGACAGTGTTTTGTAAAGACTGAATGAGAATATATAATTGATGACTGAAGTCTCTATTATGTGTGTCTTCTGTGTTTATTAAACTTATTGTAAAACACTATGAACTTAAGCACCAGCACAATAATAAACAATACCAATCTTTCCTACAGCAATTCTGATCATCATGCAACACAGCTACAATTTGAGTCATGTGACTTAGTTCGTTTGTCAGGTAGTTACATGTTCCACAGAACATCTGAACAATACTTTTATTGCAATGATGTGGGATGAGTCAGTTTACAGTGTATGCATACATTATTACAGTTAACTTTAATAAACGCATTATTTTTAAGTTCAACTCATTCAGCTACAGTTAAAAGTGAGTGTTTTTCAGGGTAGCAGTTTTTATATAGTAATATATCCACGGAAAAGAAGTTGTCGAGGAGTAATGATTTTAGGTTAGATTTAAAACTTGATCTGCTATCTTTCAGACACTTTATGTTATTGAGCACAGGATCAAAAATTTTTGTTGCTGTATGTTAAAACTTCTTCGTGAGCCACTGACAACTTTAATAATGAATAGTAAAGGTCTTTTTTTCTAGTGTTATATTTACAGATTTCACTGTTCTCAAATTATGATGGTTTGTATTTGAAGAATTTCATTAGCAAATGTACATATTGTGATGGTCCTGTTAAAATTCGTAACTGCTTGAAGAGGTTCCTTCATGGAGCCTGTAGGTGAACACCTCATTGTATTCTTTCTGCTCACTTTTGTGCCATCAATACTTTCTTCCTAAATATGAGTTGCCTCAGAAAATTATTTCATAGAACATAACTAGGTTGAAATATGCAAAATGGCTCAGGAGGTTGAGTCGTTTGTTTCCAGGAGTAGCAGTCATACAAAGAGCAGAAGTACCTGAACCCAATTGTTTGAAAACCTAAGTAATTTGCTTTTTTCAGTTCAAGTTTTCACCAATACATAGACTTTAAAATTTGGAGCATTCTACCCTACTTAGTCACTCCTACCCAAGTGCTACATCAGTTGTTGGTATAACTCTTTGTTCAACAAAAATGAATATAGAATTTTTCTCAAAATTAAGAGAAACTATATTTTCGGAAAACTACTCAATAATTCTTTCACAACATTGTTTACAATCTCTTCTGTGGCACTCTCTCTAATGGGATTCATTATAACAGTGGTACCATCTGCAAAAGTGCCAATCCTGCTTGTTGAATTATAAGTGGAAAGTCATTCACATGTGCAAGGAATGCAAGTGGACCCAAAACTGAACCATGTGGGACACCCTTTCTGATTTTGTTTTTCACAGTCACTAAAACTTTCTACCCATCCAGCACTGTTTGGATATTTCTGCACAACTTTCTGCACTGTGTTTGTTAAATATGATTAAAACAAGTTCGGTCTAAAGCCATGATTTCACTAGACTTCAGTTTTTCTAAGAGTGTGACATGTTCTACACACTCAAACACCTTTGAAACATCACAAAAAAACACTGACTGGCGACATGCTACTATTTAAGGCTACTAATATTTAACGAGTGAACTTATAAATAGCATTCTCAGTTGAGTAATCCTTCTGGAATCCAAACTATGAGATGCTATTTAAGTTGTTTCTACATAAACGTGAGACAGGTCTTGAGCACATTTTGGAAAACGATATCTGTAAGGAAATTAGACCATAATTATTTAAGTCTTTCTTGTCACCACTCTTACGAGAAGGTTTAAAAATTGCAAATTTAATCTCTCTGGAAAAATTCCCTGTGCCAGTGATGCATTATGTATGTTACTAAGAATATTACTTATTGAGATAGAACAGCTCCTTTTGCCATTAGAAAGAAATAATATGTAAGCAAAAGAACTGGATATAATAATAACATTAACAGATTGAAATGCATACACATGCCATGACTTATTTGAATACACACAACTGCGATAGCATTTAAATTGTTTATTTTTATTTTTAGATGACCTATTTCGAAGAAATCATGTTCAGACTTTATATCCCATGACAACTGTTATAACCATTGGCATGGAGCAGGTCTATCTGTGCAGGTGTGGAGAACATTGCATTCTATTTGTTAAGTATGATTAATTCTGTGTAAAGCCATCGACCCCACAAAAGTTGAATTTTGCTATGATGGACCTGCTCCATGTCAACGGTTCCCACAGTCAACTTAGAAGTCTATAGAAGTCTATTTTATAAGTCTCTTGTCTCTTAGGAGATCAAAACCGGTCATCTAAAAATAAAAATAAGCAATTTAAATATGATCACGACTGTGTATTGAAATAATTATAATATCATGAAGACCACTGTTTACCTGGAATGTTGCAAAACATTTCACACATGCCATGGTTTGACTATGATAGCTTTGCTTATGATAGCTTTACTGAGGCCTTCTGCTACCGCCATGACACCACATGCCACATTATAGTCGCAAAAGCTAAACATATAAAAATATTACAAAAGCATCTGGATAAGTAGTAATGTCACTGAAGGAAGTGGAAAATTAAAATTATTCTTTGCTGCAATGATGGATGATCTAAAAAAAAAACTCAAGTTAACAGAAACCTTAAATTTATCCTGAGTACTGTAAAGATATATGAACAGAGGTAGGAGAACTATGAGGAAAGCAAGCTTCAGGCTTCACACAGTTTTACTGCTGGTGCCTGGGCGATGATAAACAGTCTTAGAACATGCAGAGACAAAGCCTGCATGGACTTTATTGTTAACCACAATGGGCTGTAACAACTTGAAAATGCAAACAAATTCAATCAATGTAATTTTTAAGTCAGTCCATCAAAGTATAGCCTGGTTCAACCCCCCACCCACAAACACACATAAAAATTGCAAAGAAATAATGAACATAATTCGCTCTTTAATACTGTGTAGTTCTACAGGGCACAATGGCCTCAGTGTTGATATGCTAAAAGTGTGTAGGCTGAATGTCTCTGCTTCTCTGTCAGTAGCAGTAAATACACTGGCGTGCAAAACTTAAAGATGAAAGCAATTGTCACATCATGTGTCACTGCCAAGCAGTACAGCTCGATGAAACTTGGACTGTACATAGAAAGAATTGCTATAATATAGTATAGAAGGTAACTGACAGAAATACTCAATGAGACGAACAGAAACGACACTTTTGTCGAAAGGAAATAGTTATGCTGAAGCCACTTTGAGTTGTAATGTTCCGGTGGACATTAGAAAAAGAGGGACATGGTTCTTAATAGAGTATATGAGCATAGTAGACGCCAATGCCTGCTCCACTATGTCCTCCCTTCCTGGTCACATGGTTGGTAAGGAATTCTTGTGGTAGGTGGTTCCATCCCTCCACCAGCACAGCTAATGCCTGCCGGATGGTTGTTGGTGCGTATGTATGATGCGCAATACGTCTCCCCACACTGGGATTTAAGTAAGGAAATCGGTAGGCATTATGTGTTCCTACCTCCAGCTACACGAAAGTACATAAATCATTGTTCAACATGATCGTTCTGGTGGTCCAGCAGCTATGGTATGGGGAGGCACAATGTTGCATGGGCAGACTGCCTTCCAAATCTTTGATCAAACTACACTCACTGGTCAATTTTATTGTGGCACTGGACCCATACTACGTGTTTGTCTTATCAGGGGTGGATTCAACCCTGACTTAATTGTTATGGATGACAACGCGTGACTGTATCGACTTATGCAGGTGAAGGAGCTCCTGCAAAGAGGATATTTCGCGAATGGACTAGCCTGCCCATTCCCATAATTCAAATTCCGTCGAGCACATGTGGGATGCATTATGGAGAAGTACCACAGCATGTCCATGTGCACCAAAGACCATAAAGCAGTTTTCAGACATGCTGGTGAAGAATTGGAAGAACTTCTTACTAACCTTGAGGCCAGCACAGAAGCACATTGCAGAACAGGCATTGCCATCTGCGATGATCACACATCCTATTAGGAACCGTGTCCCACCTTTTGTAATGGTCAGGGGACCATTACAAATCGTAATGACTTCAATGTAATTATTGTCGTTGGATAAAAGCGTAATTTCCGTTAATTTCATTGTGTATTTCTTTAAATTACGTTCTCTACTATAATGTAGCAGTTCTTTTCATTTATGATCCAAGTTTCATGGAGCTGCTTTACTTGACAGTGAGACATCATGTTAATGTCACTTTGAAACGTCCCCTTTGAACAATTATACATGACTGTGCTTAAACTGACACACAATATTTTGTTAGCGCAACGCAATCTGACTTTCAAAATTCCCTACAAAAGAATGGCCCTGACTAACATTAAACTATACCTTTCACAAATCACTTACCTCACAAAAATCTTCGCTGCTCAAGCTACTGCAATACAGCGAGCGCCACTACTGCCAGCTAAATAAAAGATTCAAACTATGGAAGGCAGTAACTACTGATAGGGATAGTTAGCAAATGAAAGATATTAATAGAGAACAAACAATGTATTTACCTTGATATCATCATATATAAATATAGCAGTTCATGACAAATTACAAAACTCCATCATCTCTCTCCCCACATCCACCACTGCTGGCGGCTCACCTCCAACTGCGCAACGCTACGCGCTGTTCACAGCCAGCTGCCTAACACTACAATGGCGAGTATTACAACAATGCAAAGCAGCCACAGACTGCACACAGCACAGCCATTGATTTTCATACAGAGGTGGCGTTACCAATAAAAAAACCTAAACAGCCTACTTACATATAGAAAACATAAACAGCCTACTTACATAGCCCCCATGCTCCCCACAAAAAATTTTTTTATAAATGGTGTTGGGCACTGGCCAATACACATTTGAAAAATTTTTTTTCATAACAAAGAAATCAAATGCACACACTTATTGATACAATGTTGGTCAAAAGCTAAAATTGTCTCACAGTCCATAAAGACAGTCCTAATCGTACATAACAGGAGAATAGCAGTGTTTTTCTGAAAGTCTGAGCAGTAAAAGAAAATGCACACGAAGTAGTGGATTTCCATGCAGTCTTGAAGAAGTAGTGTTGTCCTTCCAATGGAAAGACAGTGCTGACTCTCGACATGCAGACAGGTAATGGGCCACAACAGAGCAAACCCACAGCAGAGTCAGTCGAAATTTTGAAGAGTATTGGTAGGTAGGTCATCACAGAGCAGACCCACTGTAGTCCTGGTAGAGATTACGGTATTGGTGGGCCACCAGAGGTGCAGACCCACTGCAGTCCTTGTAGAAATAATGGCATGGTGGGTCATCATAGATGCAGACCCACTGTAGTCCTTGTAGAGATAATGGTACTGGTGGGTCATCAAAGATGCAGACCCACTGTAGTCCTTGGAGAGATAGCCAGCAGCCATCTGTTGTGACTGTGCAGGTGCACAATCACCGTTGAAGAGTCTTGCGGATAATATAGCAAGTCCATAAACCACCACTTGTGCACTCACAAAGTTTTTGAAATTGTCCTTAGAACCAGCAATGCTGTTATCCAGTCCCTTGCTGAATCATTAACACACGTGCAAACACTATCAGTCCCTACTTCTCACATATTGTCCATATACTATGACCAACAGAAACGTGTGCAGTGAAATGTAACTAACAAGTTAATAATATCATGAACTGGTGACAATTAAAATTTTATAACATAAGAATACAATAACAAAGGTACAAAACACATCATTAAAAACATAATAATACAGATAACGTTTGTAGTAATAGGGGCTTTACAAAAGAATAGAAATAAACATATACATCAGTGTTACAGGAATGATGACATGAGTACAAAAATAAAAGATCAGAATCACTTTTGAAACGTCAACTTCGCACATGAGCATTAAAACAAAACAGAATAAATAATGTCTAACATCTTTACAAAGAAAATACCATATTATTAATGCCAATTATATTTGAGGAGAACAGTATTCCTCATCATAGTGAATGTAGCTGAGTATGAGAAAAATTCTACAACAAAAGTCTGATGAGGTAAACATATAAAGACAGGAAGAACATATATACACAAGGGTACCCAAACACATAGTGGGATAACACAAAAGGAAAGGACAGGGTTTGTTTCATTGCAGTATTTTGCAAACAAAACTTTCTTTGCTTCTTGGAGCTCTCCCTTCATTCATCATTATTCCCAAAAGTCCTATCTAAGCCTGCCTTCTGTATTTCGTTCACATCCTCTGTCAAAAATAGTTTTTCTCTCTGCTTTCTGTATTCTGTTCACATCCTCTGTCAATAATAGTTTTTCTCCACTGTACAGTATCCTTTTTATTTTGCCAGACCATTTTCTGATAGCTTCTCAATGCATTTCTTATAAATTTATAATAGTTAGTTTCTTATATAGTCTCCTCTTAAGCTAACTTAAATCTACTGAGCTCAGATACTAAACTAAGGAACGAGGCAATGCAGCAGCACATAACAAATTAACACAAACAGCAATGCAAAAAAAATGGAAAATTGCAAAGCAAGCTACAGTAAATATAAATTACCAAGCAATGCAACATTACAACTAATATGAGCCAATGTACAGTAGCAAGAAAAATAAGTCAGTAGTAAAATTAGCTTAACAGAGTAACACAATTTAAAATTCAGTAGCACTATGCCTGGCAAACAGCAGCAGCAAATATAAAAAATATAAAAAATATAAAACTTATATCTATACATGACAAAGCTCAAGCAGAAAAAATATTACAGTAAAAACAACAATGCAGATAAGGGAAATGTATATTCACATCTTAATATCTATGTAATTAAAGTGGTGCACCACAACAACTGATTGTAAAAAGAAATATTACCGTGTACTTGAAAAGAAAATTATGTGTTACTGTTACTAGTTCCTTCTTATTGTTCTTTCCTTTCCAAGTGCTCCTTTTTTAAAGAATGTGGATCATAAAATAATTATTTAATAGATCTGTTGACAGAAAGTGTTCACATTAGCAAATGCATTTTATTTTATAAAAGCAATGCTGCAACACAGCTGGAAACCAGATATCAAGTGAAATAAGCAACTACGAAAAGCAAAGCATAAAAATATCATTCAATAGTCATGTGGCATTTCGTAAGTCAGTAGCTCTCAACTCTCATAGAAAGACAGTTGTCATAATCAGGTGTGCAGATGTACGAATATTTCCCATCAATTCATAAGCATTGCAGTAATTAGCACAAAGTACGAGTAATCATATGTTTTCAGGTAATGAGCGTGTAATATTTGCGATGCTTTCTACAAAGGAATGTCAATAGCAAGGTTAATGGAAGTAATGAGGGTGTAGCATTTGCAATATTTTCTCTAAAGGAATGCCAATGGCGAGGATAAAGGCCTGCCTTTTTTCCTTTTTTTTTTTTCTACCTGTGCTTCCGGAAAGGCACACCCTAATGGCTTATTCTCCAGGTGTTTGACACAGCTGCGTGCCCACGACGCATTACGTGCAGGTGGTCACTTAACTTTCTTACGGAAATATTTACGACACCAGTTTCCGCTACAGTGACAGTCTCACATAAAAATATTTCACAGGTCAAGAATTAGCGTTGCAAATCTGTAGAAAGAAAATCCTATGAATATAACGTTGTCCAAAAAAGTTTCGCTGGCATTGTGATATATTCACGCATCTACACACACATTTCATAATTCTTAAAGTACGATTCTTGGTTTCCAACATCCTTTTTCACAAGTCAAGAGTCCCTAAACACTACTCATTATTCCTTACCTTATTCGTCAATACTTCTTCAATATTTCATCATAACATACGTGGCATAATCAAATAACTCATATAGCATTAGCTTATTGATCATAAACATACATCAGCAGCATAATACACATCGTCGTCGTAATAATATCATAACACCTCAGTCAAATTTCAAAAACGTCGTAGCTTTCTGCAATTGTTTCAAAACCTAAAGAAAATTCTCTGCTCATGTCAAAAGTGTCATCTGCCTCAAACGTACTTTAAAATCATGCTCCTTTACCAAATACATCATTCAAAGCTCTCATAGTATCACAATGGTACCAAAAAAATATGAACAGTTCACACAGTACAGACAAAATACAATTTCGTAAGTAACGGTGTAATTGCGTAAACATGTGTCACTGACGTAGAAAAAAAATGTTTGTTTCTCTGTTAAATGATCAGATAGCTGTGTAATTTATGTGTTAGAGAAATATGGTACCGATGTGTAAAGTAGTATAAGCAAATACCATATTAGCTAGGGTTCCTTGTGCTTGCCAAACACATGGTACACAAAGCAAGCATGTACCCCCCTGAGGAGTAATGTAATTATACCCTCAGGTGTTACAGATTACAGCAATAGAATGAAATATATCACGGAAAACTTTCTTTGTAATTCAAAAATCTTGAAAAATAAATGGCTTAAGTACAAAATCTCTCAAATGCGTGTCCTGTAGCGCTAAATGTGCGTCTTGCTGTAAGATAATTCTGTGGAAGTGTCGTACTTATCGTCCTCCGAAAGCCAAGTTCTGCAGAAGTCAATGTACTTACCTCATGATAAACAAAAGTGAAATGCTTTATGTATAGATATCTTAGTTATTACGCTTATTGCCGTGATGAAGAAAGTACTGTGCTGTAACGTATTGTTGTGCTACGGAAAAGACAATCTCATTGTTGCTGTACCACAAAAATTACTACTAAAACATGTTTTACTTTCCAGAAGATTTCAGAAAAACTGTGCAGATATAAAACAGAAACACTGCAAAAGCAACATTGTAAATTGTCACTCATTAGTAGCGTCGTGATAAAATCGTGTAGCTGTCACATAAACTAACCACTGTGCCATCTGGTATCTCACTGAAAGTACTTTAAATCCAGAATATATTTTCAAGTAAACCAAAATGTTGCATTAAAATCTCATTAGCAGTACTGGTAAATGTTCTAAGTATGTAAGCCTTATAGTCGTTCCATAATCGTGCAACTAACAAGCAAGAATGTACACACACAATAACACTGTGACGTCTGTTCACTATAACAATGCATTCGTCATTTCTGTTTAAGTAAGTTCTCTTGGTTCTTGATTGGATATTTAACTTCAAACATTGTTGTATGTTAACAGATTCTAAGTCTGACAATGCATATTAGTAATGTGAAGCAAAAAATTTTATGGCAAAGACTAAGTTAAAAAGCAGGTTATCTTTCAATAAATGGTTTTACATGTGAAATGTGGTGTAAACCTTTACTCTTCCTAGTACGCAGAGTTTCAACTTCAACGCTATTATCATGTGGTATACGTTGGATTCTGTAAGGTCCATTGTAAACTAGAAAGAATTTGTGACTCAAGTGTTTCTTCTTATGTGACAATGAATGAGCTTTAATGAGAACTTTCTGACCAATATACAACTTCTTTGCATTTGCTTTACCGTGTGGTTTTCTCCTTTTGTCTGCTGCAGATTTTATATTTTTAAGAGCCAAATCAATTATGTCTTTGTGTCGAAGTTTACGTGTATTCGGGAAAGGTACAAGCTCTCTGATTCTGTTCGGTGGTTCTTCATTCTTCAGTACAAGAGTAGGTGGTAAAGTAGTGGAGTCGTGAGGCATTTCATTCAGCACGTTTTGAAATAAGTGTAAATATCTGTCCCAATGCTGATGCTTTCTGTGACAATAAAGTCTGCAAAGCTTATTGATTTCTTTCATAATCCGTTCAGACGGGTTGCAATGTGGTGAGTACAATGAAATAAAAACGGGTTTGATTTTATGGTTGCGAAGCATGCGTGACCAAACAGCAGATCTGAATTGCGGTCCGTTATCTGAAATGACTTTACTAACGTGTCCAACTTCACGTAAGAAATTTTTAACAAAGGCGTTGGATACAGATCGTCCAGTGGCTTTACGTAACGGAGTGAAAGAAACAAATTTTGAAGTAAGTTCAACAGCGACTAGAACGTACGAAAATCCATTAGATGTTCTGACAAGCGGTCCCAAGAGATCAACAGCAGCAAATTCTTTTAATTTAGAAGGAATGATAGGAAACAACGGAGCACGATGTGAGACAGTAGATGGTTTCGCCTTTTGACAAAGTTTACAAATAGACAAGACTCTTCGAATTCGCTTTTCCATATTGTTAAAATAACAAGTCGTTCGAAGAATATGATAACATTTTCGTGGGCCAAAATGTGCGTAGCTGAAATGAATGTACCAAATGAGCTTATTAACAAAATCGTCTGGAATGCAAAGTACCCATAGCTTGTCATCAACAGTGCAGCGTTTGAAGAGTATGTTGTTTCTAACCAGGTAATAATGCCGAATCTGTGTGTGTGTCTTTTCATGCCATTTGTTCTTGATGTCTTTCCAAATCGGATCTTTATCTTGTTCATGAGCAATGTCCTTTAAAGATGTGGTGATGAAGTTTTCAAAGGCGACTTTCTGAATGTAAAGAATACTGAAATTTTTCTCAATGTTGCCTTCTGTGTTACTTTTCTCAAGCCCAGCCGGTGCGCGTGACAGTGCGTCCGCAACAATGTTCTCCTTGCCGGGAATGTAGACTATTGTGAAGCGGAATTCTTGCAGAAACAATGCCCAACGTTTTAACCTGTCAGGATTTAATTTTGAAGACATAAGAAATTGTAATGCACGATGATCACTGTATACTTTTACGTGCTTACCAGAAAGAAAGAAACGGAATTTGTTAAATGCCCAAACGATTGCTAAAGCTTCTAATTCAGTAACGGAATAATTTTTTTCAGATTTTGTTAGCACTCGGCTAGCAAAAGCAATGGTTTTCTGAACAGTAATGTCATTTTCTATGGCTTCTTGAAATAAATGGGCACCAAGACCGACTTTAGAAGAATCCGTGCTAAGGCAGAAATCTTGTGATAGATCTGGATGAGCTAATATTGGCGCATGAACTAACGCTTCTTTTAAAGAATCGAATTCCAACTGTGCTTGTTCGTCCCAGTTCCAAATAGTATTTTTTCCAGTGAGAGAACAAAGTTTTGGTGTAACAAGAATTTGCATATTCAGAAAACGACGGTAAAAATTTACGAGACCTAGAAAACTGCGGACTTGTCTTTTTGTGGATGGAACTGGAATGGCTCTGATTGCTTCTAACTTTTCAGGATCCGGCTGAATGCCTTTAGAAGAAATAATATGTCCCAAAAACTTCACCTTTGTCTGACCGAATTCAGACTTTTCCAAGTTAACTGTAATTCCAGATTCTGCAAAAATGCGTAACAAACTGTTGAGGATGCGATTATGTTGTTCCCATGAAGCTTCTGCTATTAGAATATCGTCCACATATAAGGTGATGTGACGTTTTAAGAACTCAGGCAATATGGAATTTAGCCCGCGAATGAATGCTGCTGAAGAAATGTTCAAACCAAAGGGAAGTTTCCGAAACTGATAACAAACGCCGAAACAAAGGAAAGCTGTGTATTTTCTACATTCTGGATGAAGTTCGATCTGATAAAAGCTGGATCTGAGATCAATGGAAGACAACACTTTTACACCATTAAAATTTTGAAGAAGTTCTTCCAACGTTTGCGGCCTGTCTGTTTCAGGAATAATGATAGTATTGATTTGTCTCGAATCTAAGACAAGTCTGATCGATCCATTTTTCTTCTCAACAACATGTAATGGATTGTTGTATGAGCTTACTGCAGGCTCAATAATGCCCTCATCAAGCATAGATTGTACTTCTGTTCTAACACGGTCCCTATAATGCGCCGGAATTACGTATGGTCTAACACAAAATTTAGTATGCTCACGAACACGAAATTGGTATTGAAATCCCTTGATTGTTCCTGTTTTGTGAGTAAAAACTGTGGAATGTGCTTGTAAAATCTCAAAAAGGTCCTGCCTATCAGTGTCATTACAATTCTCAATTGTTTGAATTTTATTCTGAATTAACTTATTAGTGTCAAATGCGCTGTCGATATCATCCCTGTCAGTACTTGCAGAATGATTGTTAGCGTCAAGTTCCGTCGAAAATTCCGAACTGTTGTCTAACAGGAGGTAAAGCCGATTAATTTCTTAGTCATGGTTTGAGAGCCAATCTTCAAATTTCAAAGCTACTGACTTACCTTCTTTTTCTAAAGTTATTTCAGCATCGTGAAAGTTTAAGATTGCTTTGTATTCATTCAAAAAGTCTACTCCCAGTATAATTTCCGTCGACAATAATGGAACAATAAGAAAGTTCATAGAGAAGCTGTGGCTTTGACAAAAGAATTCTAAGTTGGTTTGTTGGCGTACATCTACACTTTTTCCAAAGATTGCACCTTGTAATTTAATCTTACGTAACGAAAGTGTGGGGCAATCGTTCGATTTGTTGCATTTGCTAAAGGCTGTTTCACTGATTACTGAAATGGGACTGCCAGAGTCAAGTACTGCCGTAAATTTTACATCATTTACTGTAATGTGAATCACAGGATATGCAATGTTGTTATGTTTTATGTCGTGTTCCTGGAGTAAGATGTCCCTAATGTCTTCCATTTTTACGTAATTACTAGCTACGGCAGCTGCGTCGTCAGTTTCATAAGTATGTTTTGTGGCTGCCAGCGGTGTGAGTCATTGCCTATTGTCTCTTTGTTGGCGCGCGTCGTTATTGGGGTTTGGAGACCTAACTTCTAAAAATTCACCATGACGAGAGGGCCCTGCTCTGTTTGAATCCCGCCAGTTCTGATGCAATTCAGGTCTGTCGTTACGATCACATCGTCTGTCGTCATGTCGGTAGATGCCTTAGTTTCTTTCTTGTCGGTCATGTGGTGGAGAATTTCTCCCTGAATCGTAACTGCGCGCTGGACCGTTGCGTCTCAAGTTATTCTGTCTCCCGTAATAATAATTGTTTTGGTTCCCATATTGTGTTTCTCTGATTGTCTCTGTGATAGTCATTACTGCGGAGAGGTGATCTTTCCCTGTAATTATTACTACTCTTCCAACGGTTGTCATACGGGTGGTGTCTGTTTTGGTCACGATTTGTGTTGTGAGAATAGCCTTGTCGCGTCCAGTTACTATCGAGGAATTGTGACGGATGTGACCTGTAATTGTTGTGTTCCTGTTTCCGCATTCCGCGATTGTCAGTGTCAATTTCCAATTCTTGTAACAGTCCCTGAAAAGCTTCAATGTCGTCTTTGCAACGTCCTGCCAAAATAATGTGTCGTAAATGTTCAGGCAATTTGATTAAGCAAATGCGGATAAGTTCTGAGGGGCTGTATGGGTTTGACAGGTACTGATTCTTGTGCAACATGTCTTCAAAATATTTCATAAGACTGGAAAATTCAGATTGTTCGAAACGTTTCATCATTATGATGCTTTGTTTTACTCGGTCTTGTGTGGCCTGAGACCAATATGCTGAGAGGAAGGCATGGTAAAACTCTCCTTCACTGTGGCAATCGTGAATGACCGACCGCATTCTTACAGCTGGTTCATTCTCTAAGTAGCCACACATAAATTCTAATCTGTGCTCTAATGACCAGTTGGGAGGAAAACAATGGGAGAATTGATGGAGCCATGCTTGTGGATGAATGTCGTTGCCAGAATTCTTAAATGTTTTGAATTTACGTGTAGTAATGAACAGCTTATAGTCAAAGTCATCAGGTCGGCGAGTCGCATATCGGTCATTGTTACGTCGTTTCGGCGGTTCCATTTCAAAATTCGGTGCACCTTGCCAATTTCTTTCATAACTTCCGAAGTGTCCTGTGTTATTATTTTGTGGTTGTTCCGTATTTCTAAGTCCCTCTTCCCGTATTGGAGCGCGAGTGGCCTCTGAAATACGTAATTCTTGTATTACCTGAGTCAGCTGATCTTGTACTTCCCGGATTTCTCTTTGGTGTTGCGTATTAATTTGATTCTGATTTTGTTTGAATTTCCTAATTTGTTCGCACTCTTCTGTGTCATTAAAGACTACCGGTTTTGTGTCGTTCAGATTATCATCTACCTTCGTAGATAAGTTAGTGAACTGATCCGAAAGTTCGGCTACTTTCTCCGATAGTGAACACATTTCCTCAATGTGTTTTTCTGGACCAAGTTTCAGAGTGTCCATTTGTGTTGAAATCGAATCTACTGTGTTCTTTAAGTTTTCCTGAGTTTTTGCAAGTTGCGTAACCGAATCGGTAGATGCAACTGAGTCAAATTTAGCTTGCAAGGTCTCATGATTTTCATGAACAATAATTTGCAGTTCTTTTATGGCTGCTTCGTGATTCTGTAATGCCTTTTCATGCCGCGAAAAAATAGGTTGAAAATGCTCACAAATTTGAGTTTTTACGTCATTACAGACTTTTTGACATTTCGATTCAATGTTATGTAACTCAGAAGTTAAATCTTCACGCGTTTGTTCCAATGAGTCTAACTTTTGAAGCTGTTGCTGTGTTTGTCTCTGATTTTGTTCCAGTGTGTCTAACTGTTGCTGTGTTTGTCTCTGATTTTGTTCCATTGTGTCTAACTTTTTGAGATTTTGTTCCACTGTGTCTAACTTTTTAAGATTTTGTCCCATTTGTCTCTGATTTTGTTCCATTTGTTGCATTAATTGCAATAATAATGTATTAGTGTCTGGAATCTGTTTCTCTACGCTTTTCGGCAGTGTATTTGCACCGGCAACATTCACATTTTGACAAGCAGAAAATGCGTCTTGACATATTTGAGAAAACGGTGATGACCCAAAACCTGAATCTACAGTATTTGCGAAATTGTGTCCTGTCATTTCGGATTCCTGAGGCGAGCTGTTGCCGACCGATCGATCGATAATGCTTCCCTGTTCACTACCTGTTTCACTGTCTACACCATTGTTTGCAGCCCGCTCCATTTCCCTATGCACAATTACCAAATTAATACTTTGAACATCAGTTAATTCATTACTCTGCGGCGCTAACACACTGCTTTCGTCTTCACTGTCATTTCTCAGTTTACTTTGGAGCCTAGTATTACGTTTTTCACACGCCATAATTGTCACAATATTTCACTCGATAACACAGAAAAGCACAATTTGAAGAGCAAAATAAAATAACATAGCAATGGAAATAATGTCTACTTAATTGCCAGCGCAGCTGCGAAATACTTGGTGCAAATCTACATGCATGCCACAACTGTTTTACTGTACAACAATGAAAAACTACAACTACAAAGGAAATTCTCTCTATGATTGCGCGCTATCAATAAACAAAATCTACACTAATTACACAAACTACAAGAAAAAAAATCAGAAGATTCCAGTGAGGTATCCTCGGCTAAGGGTCGACATATGAAACGTCCCCTTCGAACAATTATACATGACTGCTTAAACTGACACACAATATTTTGTTAGCGCAACGCAATCTGACTTTCAAAATTCCCTACAAAAGAATGGCCCTGACTAACATTAAACTATACCTTTCACAAATCACTTACCTCACAAAAATCTTCGCTGCTCAAGCTACTGCAATACAGCGAGCGCCACTACTGCCAGCTAAATAAAAGATTCAAACTATGGAAGGCACTAACTACTGATAGGGATAGTTAGCAAATGAAAGATATTAATAGAGAACAAACAATGTATTTACCTTGATATCATCATATATAAATATAGTAGTTCATGACAAATTACAAAACTCCGTCATCTCTCTCCCCACATCCACCACTGCTGGCGGCTCACCTCCAACTGCGCAACGCTACGCGCTGTTCACAGCCAGCTGCCTAACACTACAATGGCGAGTATTACAACAATGCAAAGCAGCCACAGACTGCACACAGCACAGCCAGTGATTTTCATACAGAGGTGGCGTTACCAATAAAAAAACCTAAACAGCCTACTTACATATAGAAAACATAAACAGCCTACTTACAACTTCACCTTTAACTTTTGCAAACCCATCGAATATAATAGAATCAGGCACCTTCCCAAAGACAAAGTACCGTATTCTGGCCCTAAAGGGGCCAATTAGGCCTGACCAACTGCCATGTCACCCTCTTCCAATGACTTCATCAGCTGTGCTATGCAGGGAAATTTGGCCAGGACACCACTCTCCCAGTCACTGTCGAGATTCTTGATCTTGGAACCGCTGCTAATCGGTCGAGAAGCTCCTCAATTGGCCTCACGCGGCTGGGTGCATCCTGTACCAATGTTTCCATTAAGGAAAAATCCCTCGCTGTATCAGGATCGAGCCCATGTCACCTACATGCCAGGCAGCTGCGCTGGCCACTCATCTATGAAGGCAGATGGGCACGTTTTCAGACTGACTAAAAATAGTTCAGCTAACACTGATCTTTAGAAAAGGTGACAAACATAAAACCGAAAAATACAGAGCAAGTTCAGTACTTCCTAACTTTTACGAAGTAGCGAAGTAATAGAATTATAAATGTTCCTAAAAAACACAATCTAAAGTTTGAATTTCAGAACGGATCTGTAACATGTAAATCAAGTAGCACAGCAGCTGCTCAGTTAATTAAAAAGGCTGTAAATCGCTTCGAGTACAAGGATCAAGTTGCAGGCATGTGCATAGATCCTGAGAAGGCTTTTGACTGTGTGAATGTTATATCCTACTAGATAAGCTATGGAACACCAGCGTTAGAGGCATTACTTGTGACCTAATACAATCCTACATGAGCAACAGAAAACAGTTTGTACTACTTAAAACTGAAAGTAGTTTTCACAAATCTAACATTACTAACATGCAATATGGTGTGCCACAGAGTTCGGTATTGTGCCCTCTTCTGTCTTGATTTATGGAAATGATATTAAACATTCTGTGTAAAAAAAATTATTTAATGAGCTAAAGAGCCATTACGATAATGTAACAAATGAAATCAGTACTTCAATGAACACCACCTAAATCTAAGCACCAGTAAGACATGTCTCAAGGAGTTCAACAACAGTAGACCCAATTATGAAATTAAGCTGTATGTAGGTAATGAAATAGTAAACAAAGAGCTTAGTGGTTTAACCATTCAGAGCAGTCTGGAATAGGGCATGCATTTCGACTCTTTCTCATGTGAGTTATCTTAAAATACAAGGGTAATCCCAAGAGTAAGGTCTACTATTTTTTATAAGCAAGGAACTCTGTTTCTGTGGCAGTTGGTCACATTGTTATGAAGAGTGCTTCACACGCTGTGTGTAAACATGGGCACGCCACGCTGAGGCGCTCAGTCTTGGCTTGGCAGCCGTTGAGAATGGAGCTCCCATTGGATGTTACAGCCAAGTGCGAATTGCGCCCAATTATTCGGTTTTTGAACGGCACTGCGCCGACTGAAATCCATCGCCAATTGACGGAAGCGTATGGTGAGTCGTGCATGGATGTCAAAAATGTTCGTAAGTGGTGTAGAGAGTTTGCAACTGGTCGGACCGAAATTCACGACGAACAAAGGAGCGAGAGATCGTCAATTTCTGAGGAGACAGTGTTGAAGGTTGAGCAAAGCATGCGTGAAGATTGGCGGATCACCCTGGATGATCTCTGCACGTTGGTTCCTGAGGTTTCCCGAAGCACTACTCACAGAATTTTAACGGAAACATTGAACTACCGGAAGGTATGCGCAAGATGGGTGCCACGCATGCTGACTGAGGACCACGTGCGGCAACGAGTTGATGCTTCCCGGGCATTTCTTCACCACCTTGCAGTCCCAAACAGGACAACTTTCTGGACTCAATCGTCACGGGTGACGAAACCTGACCATACCACTTTACACCTGAGACCAAGCAACGATCAAGCCAGTGGCGGCATCCTTCCTCGCCAAAGCCACGGAAATCCAAACAAACACAGTCTGTCGGTAAAGTCATGACAACCGTTTTCTGGGATCGGAAAGGGTTATTGTTGGTCGACTTTATGCCCACTGGGACCACAATTAACGCTGACAGGTACTGTGAGACTCTAAAAAAAACTCAAACAGGCAATTCAGAACAGGAGAAGAGGAATGTTGAGCAAGGGCATACACATTCTCCTTGACAACGCTCGCGCACACATCGCTCGGCAAACCGTTACTCTCCTGCAACAGTTTCAATGGAACATAATCACCCACCCACCCTATAGTCCTGACTTGACGCCCAGTGACTATCACCTGTTCCCTAGGTTAAAAGAACATTTGGCCAGAAAGCGATTCAGTTCCAATGACGAGGTGAAAGAAGAGGTTCATAACTTTCTGTACAGCATGGCGGCGAGCTGGTATGACATGGGCATACAAAAACTGCCACAGCGTCTACAAAAATGCATCGACAGAAATGGTGATTACGTCGAAAAATAGCTAAATGTTCAAGTTGTAAACCTATAAACTGTTGTAAACCATTGTATAAATAAACAGGACTATGTACTTATTAAAAAATAGGAGACCTTACTTTTGGGATTACCCTCATATATTTACATGCAACATGATTAGCAAGTTTTGCAAAGATAGTGTTGTTATATGGGCTGCATTTCCCTTACACCTGAGCCACAGAATAGAAATCTGGGAAGCAACAATCAAAACAAATCTACAAGAGTTACTGATTCTTCAAAAAGGGCCAAGAGAATCATATGTGAAACAGGTTAGAAGACATCATGGTACGATTTGGTTCAAAAAACTAATGTGCTGATCTATGTAAATGTGTATAGTCTAAAAGTAGTGTTGCTTATTAAAAGATTGAACCACAAGGTTGGCCAGAAAGTAGCGCACCCCATTTTTTTCTCAGTCGAAAACAATTCTACAAATGTGAAACATTACGTATGTATTATGTGAAGTCTCCTGAGTGAGTGCGCCAAGTTTCTGTCACTTCTGACAGATGGCATAGCTGCAGGACAGTTTCAAAATGGTGTCTGTAGTTGGTGTACGTTACAAGCAACACGCTGTCAAAAAAACGGCTCAAATGGCTCTGAGCACAATGGGACTTAACTTCTGAGGTCATCAGTCCCCTATAACTTAGAACTACTTAAACCTAACTAACATAAAGACATCACACATATCCATACCCCAGGCAGGATTCGAACCTGCGATTGTAGCGATTGCGCGGTTCCAGACTGTAGCGCCTAGAACCGCTCAACCACCCTGGCCGGCAACGTGCTGTCATCGAATTTCACACTGCAGAGAAGGAAACTGTGGGGAATATTCACAAACACTTGTGCAAAGTCTATGGGGAGTCTGCTGTCAACAGAAGTAAAGTCAAAGTCACCAGGCGTGGAGGGTGAGGTCATCAGAAGGCGGTTCAGCAGAGCTCCACAATTTGCAGCAGTCGGGGAGATCATCCACTGCTATCACACCTAACATGTTGCAGCTAGGGTAGACGCATTCGTGGAAGACATTTTGAGGATGATGATGAGGTGATTCATACAACGAAGAACTGGCTCTGCCACCAGGACAAGGATTGGTACCAACATGGCATACACGCCCTTGTTTTGCACTGGAGGAAGGCCATAAAATGGGATGGAGATTAAGTAGAAAAATAGGGTATGTAGATAAAACATCATTCTCTCCTCTGTGTAATTCTCATTATGTTCAATAATGAATTGTTGAAGATAAAATGCATTGTGTTACTTTCTAGGCAACCCTTGTTTATTCACATCTGCGTCCTTACAACACTAGAAGTAAAGAAAATTTTACGTCCGCAGCCATAGAACAGCATTCTATTTAAAGGGTCTCCTGTTTACAGTGTTAACATTAGCCAATGCACTGTCCAGTATAGTTCTGACTTCCCATGGTGAAGCTCAAGTTTTAGCTTACAAAAACCCTGTTACAAATATATTTCTACACATTATCTACAGAATATCATAGTTCATTGCAGACTAAGACAGGTTATGAGAAAAATGTACATAATGGAAAATCATTCATTTGTAGTCTTATAATATACCAATCAGTGGCATATTGAGAAGAAAGTATTATTGTGTTTATACAAAGAAGTGTCACTTTTCCTGTTTTGTATGTGTGGAATGAATCCATAAATGCTGGATAAAGTAAAATTATTATTATTATTAAAAGACACCATGTTGAAAGCTGATCGTTCAGCTGGGAGTGATAGTCTCAGCACAATACCAATGGGTGTAACAAGCAGATGCTTTGACAACTACTGGTGTACATATTTCCTAGAAATGTTCTACTCTTTTTCGTGAAGGCGGCAACAAGCAGGAAGTGAGATATTTCAGTGCATCTCATTTGTGCTGTTGTTTATGCATAGGTAGCAAATAGATAAGCATCCCCAACGTTTTTGTTGTTACATCCAGTTTTAACTATCATATCAAACGTAAAATGAAGCTGTGAACCTCCAAATCTGGAAGAAAATACAGCTGTCTAAGATAAGTGTCTCCTCAAGAGTTGGGGATTTGAGATTCTACAGTATTAGTCAGAAGTGACAAAATACCTTAATCATTCCTAAACCTTGTCTAAAATCTAACTGACTGCCATTTAATATTGTGTTTCCATCATAGTATTTTACAATTTAATTATTCTGAAAAGCTTCTACAGTATTTGATAGCATTTTAAACTCTCACAAGAAGTGTTGCTGTCACCACTTGATACATTACATCTCTTATTTATGGGACTTCTTTCACATTCATCAGTCTCCTAGGATAATAGGCATAAAAATGCTTGTATTCACTACTTGTGTAAATAGTTTATATATATGAACTGAATCAGGTTTCAAGATTTCTCTATTTGAAGTAACTGTTGAAATGTCATCACTAACACTATTTCTCATTTTATTTTAACAAATTAGAAACATTTTGCATTTCATTTAACTAATGCAAAGTGTGCTTGCTTCTTGTTCAGTATTTTCCAAAAAGCATACATGGTCGTTGATTAATTGTTGAGTTTTTACCTTCGATATCATTTACTGTACCTTTTCCATAAAAATTTTTTAAATACATACACCAACCTTCTGTATCACAGATGGAGTCTGATAGCCTCACTTTCGTCATTTTGTACTGGACTAAGTGAAGTGCTTTTGCGCTGATATTCCACCTAGTGCGAATATACCTCCATTCCACTGATGTCTAATGTGGATATTTCTTAAGAAAACACAAAAGTATATTTTCCACTACTTTAATATGAGTGAAGACGGTGAGCAAAGGATAACTGTTATGTTAACAATAGATTATGCCACTCTTGCCCATCAACAAGAGTGTCAAAATTTTCTTCTCAATAATATTTAATGTGGCGTTCCATTCTATTCTGTTGATACTGACATTTGAAATGCATTATGGAATGTTCCCTGGCATCCAATGTTAATAGAACTCTAAATTTTAATCGATCACTTGCTTTTCACGACAGTTTATGAAGGTTGATGAGGACTTAAGAACTTTTTCAACAAGTACTTGTACTCAAAAGGAGGCCAAATAATGAATAAGCCTGTACTGTACATCAATAGGAATATAAGGATGTGAAGCAAGTTTCATAATCTTTTTATCAACGAAAATTTCTGGATGATACATTTCCTAGTCTTTCGCTTCCCAGCGGTGAGGAAAATGCGCCACACATCCTTCATCAATAACATCACTGACAGATTTTGCTTTGAAAATTAGTTAAGTGTAATATTATTACCAGTCCATTTAGTAATATTTGTGATGAGTCATTTACCCCCTAATCTCTGTAGTTCTGTATATTCTGACGTTTTGTAAGACCACCAGTACCTCCCATGTTCACTTTTTGTTGTTCAGTGGTAAGTAAAGTATTGTGACACTATGATCATTATCAGCCTAGGATGAAACACTGTCATTTGATGGAGATGTTCTGTACCATGATGTTCCATTGCTGCCCAGTCTGAACCATGTAATGTGGCAAATTATTTATATTTTTGTAAAGTTTCTAAGACCTATACAGCTTCTGCAGAAACCAATGTCCACACGCAGACAATTAGTTGCAAATCAAACAACTGTATTTTGTTTATTTCTCTAAGCACAGAAACCCAGGGATAATAGTAATACAGTCCTGCTGATGTTCCAGTAAAACTGAAATGTTCTCTTAGTATTGTGTTGAGCTTAAGACCATTGCAGCATGGTGTAAAAGACAATTTATCCGTTGCAGGCCTGTAGTGTTAGTTTTGCTGACATGACAAGATGACAGCTTAGTAAACCTCTTCTTTGCAGTCATGTTATTAACTACTGATCTTCGACTAATTGTAAAAATCAGTGAATGGTGAAACCAAATAAAATTAATTTTATCCTCTCTGTGTACATACAGTGTGCAAACGATAACTGTTTACATCGCATCACTTTGGTGTAAGAGAAGTCAAGACAAAGAAATTGATGAAGGACACTTGTGATACATCATGTCAGCAAACAGCCTCCATTTGGTATACAAAAGTCACCTAAGCTATAATGCATGATCAGTGGGTGAGACTTTGACTAAAATCACCCTTCACTATTAAAAACACCTCATTCTTCCACTTAAAAATATAAAATCGACGTTTTAGTACATTTTATCCCATAATTTTGTGAATTTTAATGCATCATATTGGTAATTAATTTGCTTTGCTTGTCTGACCTTCAGTCTACCTAGTTATTGTCCTTGTAAGTGTTAAGTTTAGATCGAATTGTAAATTTAATTTATATATTGTTTACATGTAAACATTACATACTCCTCTTTTTTCTCTCATTTCCCTTACAGGAAAGTTTAAATTAATAATGCTAATTAACTAAACTGGTGGTCTAAAGTGAGCAAGAGGATACTGAAAATCATACACAATGCACATGCTCTGTAACTTTGCAAGCTTTTGTAGGTCTTTTTGAAATTATTTGCCACTCTGATAGGCTACAAGTGTTCTATATTAAACTGTTCACCTAGACTTCTCCTACACCATTGTCATAAATTGCAAACAGTTGTCATATATATCCAAAAAATGGCTCTGAGAAATATCGGACTTAACATCTGAGGTCATCAGTCCCCTAGACTCAGAACTACTTAAACCTAACTAACCTAAAGACATCACACACATCCATGCCCAAGGCAGGATTCGAACATGGGACTGTAGCAGCAGCGTGGTTCTGGACTGAAGCACCTAGAATGGCTCGGCCACAGCGGCCAGCTTCACAAGCAATAAAGTAAAGTAAAAGGGTCATCTGAGAAAAATATTATCTGACTACATTACACTATTTCAGTTGAGCTGCCTTTGACAAAAATAGTGTCAATATTAATTATGAAAAATCTTAGATGTACTATGTGTAATAGCTTCTCAGATGCAAAAACAATCAAGGAAACTGTTTCAATAAATAATGCATTCTTTTAATAATAATTAATAAATGTTTTTATCTATATTCAGTAACAGAATACAAACCAAATATCTCACTTAACATTCCTGTTATTTTAATATGAATTCTTTTGCACATACCATAGGGTCTAGCTGCATCGAAATTTCAAACAAAAATAGAATAAACATCATGATAATTGCCTTGCCACTGCATCCAGTTACTCCAAAACAAGAAAGGAGTCCCATTTCTTGTTTTGGCTCTGCATTCCCACTAATTATGCACAAAAATCTCTAAAAAATCTACATGTAATTTCTTGGGCTTCAAAAAAAGCTTTTGTTCAGGTAGACCACAACTAAAGATAAGATGAAATTATGATCTTCGTATGTTACTTGTGTATAAATATTTGCTTGGAATCAACTGTCCAGGTCCCAGATTGTGTATTTTTTGGAGTTTCACTGTTCCCTTGCAAATAGATGTATATCTCCTATGCATTTGCTGATCTAGAAACTTCTCATTCTTGTCGTGAAGCTGTCACATGGTGGCAGGTTTATACAGTCAATGAAGACACACACACACACACACACACACACACACACACACACACACACACACACACACCTGTTGGTGCTACATAAACATGGCATCACATTTGCCACTGTATTGCTTAGGCTCAGACACAACCCTACAAATGAATAATTATACTGTATCCTGACAATCTTTGCTTCATTCTGTTTTCCATCTGGCTTCCTTTAAGATATGGTCAAATCTCTTCTTTACGGTTATGAGCATTTTTCAAATTGTTTCAGAACCTGTACTTAGACAGCAATAATGAACGTCAATTTCCACTTATGGAACAGAATGTCAAAATGTTCCACCATGCATTTGGAATGGCAGCATTCTCACAGGTTATCAGTCAGACAAGGTAGAATAGATGACAATGGCAAGGTGTCTTCGGAAGAAAGTTTTGATGTGGCATTTCATCATCTGCTGACACAGGAAATTAACCAGTCTGCATCTTACTCACTCAAACTATAGGAACTTATTTTGTGCTTCTTAGTCTTTGTCTTATTATCTTGCATTGTTTTCGTGATGCATTGTCAATGTTCCATGACGATTTGGACTTTTTTTGTCATTGAATGTTCTTCTGCAAGGAAATCAGGTATCTGAAAGCGTTAAATTATTTAGTTCTACCGTATCTGAACAGAAAAAAACCTTCCCTGAGTATAAATAAGAATACAAACTGAATCAGTCATTCACATTGTTGTAACTAACATCAGCAAATTTTACAGGAGAACAAAAAAATTTTTTATGCTTATGCATTTTGGATTTCTTGAAGCAGATAGTGTATGTAAGATAAAGCATGACTTTCATAGTTTTGTAACAGTTATTGTTATTCCTGCACAGTTACAACATTGTAGTGCTTAAATACACTTTTTTCCTGTGTTCCTTATTGCAGAAACAGAAAGCTTATTTTGAGAAAATACAACAAAACAGGACAAAGCACTTAATGTTTACTTCAGGTAGACTATAGACAAGCAGCAGCTACAGAAGACACTGAAGAAATTAATGCTACTCTGCTGCAATTACGCTAACATGTACATTCGGCATATCATTTTTGGTACTCAGACAACGATTTTTATAGGCTGGCTTCTGAAAGAAATCCCATTTTTCAGCTGGAATGTACTGATACATGTCAAGTAGGTCCTTCTTCTAGACGTTTTTAATTGGCAGAAGTTTATCAAAAAGACCAGAGAAAGTGAACTTTTAGTTGGCAGCAGATTTTGTCCCGGTACCTCTCGGCTCCTCTGTAGTGCTCTGACAAACCAGTGGAAGCACCTTGTTACAACTTTCTCTTCTCCTTTGCGTAGTACAATAGTGAGATGAAATTTGAAGCCAAACATACTCAGCTATTTTTAAAAAAACCTCTATGCAGCCTTTGTTCTAGCACACGAAAATACTCTGGTTTTATCTTGCAGACGAGGGATAGATAAGGAATTCATTGATCTTGGCACTCGAAACTATAATCAAATCTAGAATGAAATTTTCACTCTACAGCGGAGTGTGCGCTGATATTAAACTTCCTGGCAGATTAAAACTGTGTGCCGGACCGAGACTCGAACTCGGGACACTATCTGCATTTATAATCAAACCATTTGAGTGATACACATGAAAATACCTTCCATTCATCTCTGTAAAAGCAAGATCTCCATCACACAGCAGGAAACTACACCTGGTAACAAGAAATTTCTCGTGTACAGCAGCGAAATGTGCGGGGTGTTTCTGTAAGAACGTGCATAAATTTAACAGGACATAGCGAATGCCCCAATGACCTATTTGAGGAATGGTACCTGGAGTCAGAGGAGCCAGCTTAAGGAGATACTAGCAATAAGCACATCGCTGTGTACACTTTTATTTACGTTAGTTAAATTGAACTGCAGATACCATCATTGACACAATGAATGTACCATTTTTGCTGTAGCTCGCAAAATGTGATATAACTGATGACCGTCAACCTCAGTGCAAGCATGATGTCAGTGAACAAGATTGTGATGCATCCTAACAATTATCCCTGGTGTGTTTTGAATCACATGACAGGCAGCTACAATTCTGGCAACTAATTCCATCTCTGTATCCACTAGGGTCTCATACACATTTGAATTTAGATATCCCCGTAGGAAATAATCAAGGGGATTCAGATCAGATGGCCTCACAGGCCATGGAATAGGACCTCCCCCTCCAATTCAAAGACCAAGAAATATAGCATTGAGATAGTTACAGGCATCCACACTGAAGTGAGGCAATGTACCATCATGTTGTATCTACGTTCTCTCACAGACAGTGTAAATATGATGCAACAGAGCCACCTTATGGACAAGTAAAGTAAACGAAATATGTATCATAACTTCCTAGTAACCAGGCTCATCCTCCTTGTTTCCTTGCAGGTAATAAAGAATGTACATGTAAATAAAAAGGACAGTATGTGTAAACTTGTATGTATGTTAGTTTTACATAAGCTGGAAAACAGTAATGCTAGACAAAGAGGTGGACAAGTCTATTTCCATACCTCCTTAAGCTGGCTTCTCTGACCCCAAGTTCCCTGCCTCAAATTGTCCAGTGGAGCATTCTCTATGTCCTGTTACATTTTTGCACGCTGTTACGGAAACAGCCTGCATATGAAACTGATATTCCAGTTTCAATTCATGTGAAACTACTATAACATAAGTCTACAAATATTTAACAAATACAAATTTTTCCTACATTAATTATTAAAAACTCGTTTCGTTTTGAGTAGCCGATTCAATCTTGTTCTTCTCACCCCTTCAGTCGGAAACTTTTCGTAAACAGGGCTACTTCTTCTCAATATATGAAGACATGTGCTACCCCTCAGTGCCTTGCGTTTATTGTCCTTCCACTCACAAATGTTAACTTTATATTTCCTTCCCTCAGTTGAGCGTTTTTACCCTTTGCACTTTACTGCAAAATTCAGTGCAACACTCATGATGCCTTCACGTTCAACATTGTTCACTGCAACAAAAAACCTTATGGTTCAACAGTAGTATCAAAAATAATTCGAGGCAGAAACAATTTAACCAGCAGGATGTCAGATACATCGATGTTTCAACACTAACTGACTTACGACGAAAAATTCGTTACCATATTGTTTGGATGAACGATTCAGTAGATGAAGCAGTTTACATCAAGAAACTCTTTTACCACTGAAAATGTCAGCTGTACTGGAGGAGAAGAATACAGTTTGAAACATGAGTTTAGCCGCATTCATACACGCAACAAAAGCGTCGCCGCAGCTGGCAACATACTGCAATTGCATATGCGAACTCTCAGTTTTTAGTGGCCCAACTTAGGAGACGCTACTTTTGTCATGTCACAAAAACTTCAACTTAGCTGGAAGTATTTCGAAGCACGAGCATTCTGTCATAGTTACTGTGCTGCACTGCACTCGATTTTAGTGTGTTTTCATTTTTTTACTAAAAAAAAAATTGAAATCAGTGGTCAGCAGGTACACTTTCGATCTTCTGGAACTACAAGAAATGCAACCTATGTTTGATTTTCTGTAGCTGAGTGTGTGTGCGGGAGGGGGGGGGGGGCAATAATTGCAAACCAATGACGTATTCCACAAACTTAAAAGATTTTTGGATGAATAAATAACTAACTTTAATACAGGTAACCAAAAATGCGAGCATTATAAACTTCGTGGTTTGTGAGAGCAAGCATTGTATAAACTATGGATTATATGCAGGAAATAGCGCCCCCCCCCCCTCCCCGGGTGATATTTTAGCTATTGAACTAAATATTACTTATTCAAAATGCCTATATCAATTAACACAATGGGATTCTAAAATTTTGGAAGAGTGGTGTGTCTCCAGATGATATTTACAAGCCAGCTGTTAGTTAGCTTGTCACTGCAGACAGCGTTTTCGTCTACGAATGTTCTTTCTTTTATAAATATGCTTGTAGATGCTGATGTGTCCCTGTGCGAAATCTTTGGAGTTTCGTTTTCTTTGTATTTAACTCTTGTCATAGCTATAATGTCATAACCTGCTTTATAACATTCATATCCACTCTTATGGTTTCAACTGACGCCATACTGTAAGCTGTGCATCTACGTAGAATTTGTGGCATCTTGTGTGAACGGAAGCTCACGATGCCACTACAAAAAGCCACAAGCGGTGGAGCCACATTAGTTGCATATGTGAACCTGGTTTTTCTCTCGGTCCGCAAAATGGTTAAATAACTTAAAGGAATGCAGCCAGCTGCAATCCTGTAAGCTGTTTGAGAAAAATACGTTTTTCTGGTGTTATTTTGTATTTAGAAAGAAAAAGAACACACTGGATAAGGTAAATAGGCTTTACATATTGCCTTATAAATAGCGTTTTATGACTTTGAATGTGTGTATTCAGCTAGTAAATAACATTGATTTTTAAAATGTTTGGACGACTCATTTACTGCTGTTTCCGTTCTCAGTAGTTTACCAAATAAAATTTTACCAGGAGCATCCGTTTTGAAGCTTACTTTTGGCATTAATAAATATTATGGTTGCTTGTTGTATAATTCTGAAACTGTATTCCGAGTTTTAGTACCACGAATGGTGTCTCATAACCTCACTTTCACCGTTTAGTACTAGACTAGACGGAGTGGCGTAGTGAGGACTTCCTGTCTAGTGTGAAGCGGGAACACTCCATCATTTGACGGCGACGTCCACTTCCCTTCTGTTCCATCCTTTGCAGTTCAGTGTGAATCGGTTTTAATACTTTTCCATTTTGTGTTACGTAGTTTTTCCTCTGTGCGTACATCACTCCAGCAATCATCTCGATGTGGAATGTCAATTCGCAATTCATATTACAGCGAGTACAGACGAAATTGCCGTTACGAAAGGAGGAAAATTAAAGTGAGTTGAAAGACCGCAGTAATTTTCAAACTTCTCCTCCCTATGGCTAGTGATGCAGAGAGCATATCTTTGGTTTGAAGCGCATACGTGTTTGCATCTGTGACCGCGAAGTTCTAAGACATTGAAAGAAGTGGTTCCACTGTTGAAAATGGTAGTGGCGTTTATAGTGTCTAAATTGTGTTAAACAGTGTAAATGACGACGGGAACAGACGAAATGGGGTAAGTAAGTTCACAAGAATATTGTATGCTTGTATACTAAGCGTCTGTCGCGTCCAGCTGTGCGATTATGAAATCCGAACGTAGTTATCACAGGTTTTGACAGTGCCACGAGAGGTTAGCCGTAGGAACATTATGTTTTGCCGTGATACTCGGCGATGCGTGTGTTATACGTTACGTGAGCGATCTAGCAAACTGTCTCATAGATCGGTGTAGTGCTTTCCATTCATAATGTTGAAGTTCCTCGTCCTAATCTGGAAGAATGTCGTTCATACCAGACTTTATTGATTAGTGCAGAATGTTGACAAATCTGTTGCAACAACATATACCGGTAGTACATTTTATATTAGACGATTGTTATATTAATGTGAGGAACAAATTTAGTCCCGAACAATTGTCTAGCAAGTAGTATAGATGTTGTAAGAGGGCAATAGAAGTTCTAACCCAGCCTGTCAATACTTAAACATTTTCTTCCGCCGACTATAAACAAAGTAACTCTGTAGTGGTGGTTTCTCGAAAATCTGGAAAGCATTTTTTAACACAGAGCTCATCGGCAGAAAGTAGCGATGTTACAACGTAAATATTTGCTGTCAGAAATTAGTACCAGCTTCAGTGCTGTTTATTTTGTAGATAGTAATAAGTATTACTAGTATTTTGCTACTGCAGGATGGTGAAATAATACTCGTATCTACGAGTAGCGATGTGCTGGCATTGGTATTGCAGATGCACCACTGAGGTACGGGTGGAAAAAAAAAAGGCCCAAGTGAGTAAATCCAGGTGCAGGGAGGAGTTAAACTGTTTCGAAAGATTACTAATTTAATACAAAGTTGAGGAAGTGTATACTGTAAGATAGGAATTGGTCCCTAAGGTTTGTTATATGAATTACTGTTTAAAACGCACTGTACAAGACGTGCGGAAAATCCATATTTATGTTGGCTACTGATCATTTCTTTCTAATTTAAAAGATATGTGGGGGAAATGCAGCGAATATCGTCAGCTACAACTTTTTTCATTGCGGATAATGGAAGTTTGACAACCGTATTACAATCAGTTTACTAAGAATTCACTCCTAGTTTAAGAATTCGACATTCACCATTATTTCATTCTGTCAAATTGATAAGGTTTTTCATACATGCCGTACTTACGTCTCTCGCAAGGGAGAAGTGAATTTGAAGGTGTGCGCTCAACGAAGTAAGTTTTGGAAGGAACTGCCCCATGCATTCTCAGAAAAAATTGTTACTTCAGATAAGCATGTTTGTAGTTGAGTTATTGATTAGCTTATTCCACCAAATTAAAAAAAAAACAAAAATCTGCTCTAGGCTTTGTTTTCCTACTATTTAATTACTGGACCGCAAATTCGTGGATCGTAATTTTAAGGTCGAATATTTATGCCAGTATTCCTTGCTGCAAATTTCCCAGAGACAACTCTCCACTAACTACATTTACGTTTTGTTTTGAAAGAGCTGCATTTTTGAAGTTTATTACCAATTATTCGTAGTGATTGTGTAGGACTAATGCAATAAATGTTCCAGGATCAGTTGATACGCTATTTTGAGACAGGAAAGTAATTTTTCCTGATGATCCTTCTCAGACCGTAAAATTATGGCTTGACGTACAGAACCTCAGTTTAAAAACGTTGCATAGAAAATTGTTGCGATGGAAGGAATAAAGTTGCAGTTACATTGTTGGAGACGTTTCATTGAGAGTAATTTTTGTTGTGAGAAGGACCAGTGTTTCTGTAAATGAGGGTAGTTTCTCTGATTTCTATTTGCTTTAAGTAATTGAATGAATACTGCCGAAGTGGCAGGTTTTTGTTTTCCCATTTTCTTTATGTTAACAAGTTCTGCCTCAGGTTGTAAGTCCTGAAGCACTTTTACAAATACCGCAGGTTTACAAGGCCAGTGCGTAACAGCGAGTCATTGGGACTTGTAACTGTAGATTTAGTCAAAACGTGATGTTCCGTTAAGATCAAGAAATTTTTGCCCTTACAACCGGATAACTGTAGAACGCGAAGTGCCTTGCTAGAACAGTGAGAAAATATATTTTAATGGTTTTTTCAGTCGTGTTTAGAACTGGGAAACTAGGAAACGTGGCATTTGCCTTTTGTAGTGAAAACCGACGGTAGCGAACGTGTGTACTTCGAGTTACGCCCCTTTACTAACTTTTACAAAACATTTGTCGTGTTCTGCGTGGGCTTCTGTCTCGGAGCACGTTTGTATGGTCGTGAAATTTCATTTCATTAGTTTTAATTACGTTGTTCAACTATCAAGCATAGATTTATCATAATACAATGAAAATAAACGCCTCAAATGTCGATACAAACAGAACGTATCACTGCTTTGTGAGGCTAGGACAGGTGATCGGCCGTGCTATTGGACTATCTCAGCATTTGCCACAGTGATTTAAAAAAAAAAAACTAAATCAGGACGGCCTGACAGAGTAAAAACTCAGTCCTCACGAACATGTCATCTTAACTGCACTGTCTCATATTGTACAGTGTTCTTTTTTTATACACAGTATGCACAAAGTAAGGTATGTTAACGCATAGCTATCAGTCGTAGAGAGGTTGCACAACTCTGCCTCCCTAAGGTACGACTGCTCAGTGGTAAACCGTGGACAGTTCCGCGTTCACACCTGTACGCCATGCGGCTAGTCGCCCTGAGGCTGTGGTTGGCCCAGACGCAGACAGTCCCCGCATGCGACTTTGGACCAATGCTTGCTTCTCCTTGCCTCTCCGTGCAACGCCTCGATGCGCCTAGTGCGCATGGAAAGTCGCACAGATGTAAACATATCTTTACAGGTAGAGTACTGCGTGATTACTTCACCTGGAACCCTAATGACAAGGACCACGTCAGGCCACGTGGGAGAGGGTGTCAAGCGATTGGAACAAGGCGAAAGGAAATAAAATGTCGACACGGTGGAATATACAGTTAGTGTCTGAAAGGCGTAAACAGTCGTTAGCAAATACTCCTCGTGGATTTACGTCGAGGTGATTTAGTCGTGGATGGGATGTAGTAGTTTGAGCTGGTGTTGCCGTCTTACAGATAAGTTGACTCCAACCCTAGGGCGTTTCGACCACCCATGTGCTAGAGGACACTGAGATTTGTTGGACAAAATTGTTCTGGCGTCTCGCTAAGACCTGGCGGTTGTCAGTCGACACAAATTACAATTAGACTTCTAGGATAAGTAGAAATTCATAATTTACTTATTGAGGTGTGGGTAGCGTAAGGCAACTACGCAAGAAGTGAGATTCACAATAATTTATGTGAAAAAAGTTCAGATGCAACGTTGTTCCCAGTTTACGTTTAACTGTGAATCCCACTAACTGGTTGCATCGATCCGTTCAGAGATCGAAAAAATGCAAGAACATACCACCTTCAACGTGGCCATTTATAGTAAAACACGCCGGTGGCCAAACCAAACCAAACTTCGGGTGCGGTATTGCTTTACATTTACGCAAGTACGATACTTGTTTAACTGATACTGTATAATTAGTGTTACGTGGACCGGCGGTGACGCAGGTGCAAAACTGCAATTCAAAATTACGGGACTGGATCTCCTGTCATTTTTTATACTTCGCAGCGCTTAACGTGACTTTTATCTACGTCAATACTTTGCCGAAACGAGGAAATAAGTTTATTCAGGGTTTGTATTCTATATATGTCAATTCCTATTTCACTGGCCGTGTAGGGTAGTAAACAAGGGCGCAACGTGTTCTGTAGAAATGGTCTAGTTATGGAAACTTTGCTTAACTCTCAACAAATAGTTACTTTTCTGTCATAGTCGTTTGTAGTTGCTACATGTGAATCCAAAAAATTTCTTCATGTACAATACGTAATTCGCAAAACATTTTAAAGTGCTTAGCAGAGGGTTACTTTAAATGATACATGTTAGGTTTTCTTCCCACACCAATAATGTGTGAAGGGTGGGAAGAATGTTTAAATGCTTCAGTGTGCTGAAATAAGTCGAATCCTCAGTAAGTCCATTTTTATACAGATGGTTGTGTGACCTCGCCTGTTCAATATAAAATGTCAAATAAAAACACCTTCATGCATCTAAATTTCGAGGTATTTTATTTGAGCATCCAACTTCAGTACTACATTGTCACATTCAGGCCCCTTGACTGACCTCTGGTCCAGTTAAAAATAGGGGTCAGCATTCAATGACTGATATCTGTAGGTTTTTTGATACAGCGATCCCTTCAATTGCCACTTGTCTACTTTCAGACAAAAATGTTTTCTAACAATCGGCAAGTGATGATTGCTGGCCTGTTTTGACTGGATCAGAGGTAGGCTTCTTCCAGCACCTTGGTCAGGGGGCCTAAAGATGGTATTATGTAGTGCTGAAACTGGTTGCTCAAATAAAATAACCAGAAATTTAGATGGCTGAAGGTGTTTCGATTTGACATTTTAGTCTAAATATGTATTTATGGTCCCTTGGAAGCAATATGAATGGGTTAAAGAAACACTAAACCTTCCACATAATGTTGGTTCTTGATTTCAAGTGTGTGCTTTTGGGTATTTGGATTCTATCTTCAAGTCTGCCTATCCAGGTCTTAAACAATTGTGTGATTGTCGTGGAGAACAAAATTTTGACCATTTTTGCTGCTCTCCTCATATTTGAGCATTATTCTAAAATGGTTGCTGCAAGTGATTTGTAATGTTACTTTGAGCCCATTGGTCCCTGTAATGCTTGGCAGTCTGTAATGACCTCTACTTTGATACAATGCTACCTTTATCTTGCTGCTTATGTTCCTGCAATTTGTCCCCACCTTCCAGTGGATGGGTCTGTGGCTGCTGACAGAAAATGAAAGGCTATCTGCACTGATGTAGTGAGCTCTCACACAACAGAACTGACAAAAGTAGCCGCAGACTGTCACACAAGCCACCTTGCGATGTTGTGTAGGGTCTCTTGTATACCACCATTTACCCCTTACTGGCCCCCAGGGAGCTCATAAGTCTTCTATGAGTATGTCTGTGACAATTGCATAGGATCCTAGCCCATTGCTGCACTTCTTCCTTTCCTGCACTGCAAGTTTACTCTCTGGCTATATCTTTTCTCTGACTGTCTTGGACATTCCCTGCTGACAACCTAGATCACTCATAGGACATAGATATGGGCTCTCCCACTTTTCTCATTATTTTACACCACATATTTTGATAAACTTACGTTCATTCACATCTGTGTTTGACCTTCCCGTTTCCACATTATTTTACAGAATGTGTAGGGAAGGTCGTCCACTATCCAGCTTGGTAAAGGGGTGGGGGCAGGTACCTGTATGGTGGTAGTCCCCCTCATTTTCATTCATTTCTGTGTCAGGTCAGCATTTCCAAAATATAGCAGCTGTGACAGCTTTGTCATTTCCTTCATAAACATCTTGCTTTGTGCATGGGTTGCCCAGGAGGGGGCACACAAGTAGATGGCTTGGATCTTCTTCAGCCCCACAGTTGCAAGAGGTGTCTGCACTCACTGGGAGTATTTCCCATTTCTTCAGGTTGGTCTTGCATTGGGGGATGCCCACTCTTAGGTAGTTGAGGGACCTCCGTACAGGGTATTGTAGGTTTGCACCAGGAGCTAATTCTTCTTTTGGTGATAAGTCTATGGGCAGTGAGCTCTTCTATATTAAAAGATGAATTGCCTCTGGTGCTCCCTCCAGTGGAGTGGTTGTAACAAGGAAACTCCTGTAGGATTTAAGGGGGATCTTGCTGCCTGATGACCATACAGGTGATGTTGGTCATTCTTCTGCTTTGTTTCCTCATTGTCTGCTGCGATGGCCCTCCAGATATTGGGTGGGGCTGTTCCAACAATTGCATACAATTTCTCCACTGCTGTTGGCTTCAAGCATCCTGAGGTTATCCTTGCAATATCGTTGACAGCAATATCGACTTGCTTAGCATGAGCTGAAGCGTTCCACACACGAGCAGCATACGTAGCGGCTGATGCACAAAGCGCAAGTGTTGAAGTCCTTAGGGGGTGCGGGTTGGCTCCCCAGCTTCTTAAGTACCCCATTGCAAGCAGTAACTTTTTCACGTTTAGACATTGCTGCCTGTACGTTAGAGCCTGTCCAGTATGACATCTAGGTAAACTGGTGTTGGGCAATGTTTCAGTTGCTCTCCTCGCCATGTGATGCCAAGCTTTTGTTACACTTCCCTGTTTCATAAGTGGAAGGTGCTCATTTGAATTTTACTGGGATGGGGCTTCAGGTTGTTGGCATCATCTTGGAGAGTTCATCCATTGCTAGAGACAGTTTCCAGTGTACTACTTTAAAGTTTAGTCTCTGAACAGCTACTGCTGTCATCGGCATAGATGAAGGGCCTGGTACCTGCTGGTATTGGCTGATTATTTGTGTAGATATGGTTAGTGCTGGAGCAAGCACACTGCCTTGGGGGAGACTGTTCATCTGAGTTTGCCATCTACTCCTCTTACCCTGTAATTAAACTGGGAATCTTCTGTTCTGAAGGAATGTGCTAATAAGGGATGTTAGTTGGTAGTTCTTAGTAGTGTCATACACTTTAACAGTTTCCTATGATTCAGTGTTGTATGCAGCTGTCAGATCAGTTAAAGCGACTTCAGTAATCTCACCATAGTCAAAACTGTCCTCGATGTAGTGGTTTAGATTCAAGATCTGACCATAGCATGATTTGCCAGCATGAAAGCTTGCTTCTTGTGGGATAAACTTCACTTCGAGGGTGGCACTGATTCGGTTAAGTACCAGCGGTTCTAATATCTTGAAGGCGTGGCATAAAAGGGACATAGGTCGAAAAATTTTTGGATCATTTGGTTCCTTCCCAGACTTAAGTACTACAATGACTCAAGACTTCTGCCACATTTTGGGGAGGTGTAGTTTGGCGACACGTGTGTTCATTAGGCTTAGTAGCCACTCCATTGTTTTACAGCCGAAGTTCTTTATCTGTTGAACTCTAAGGTCATTGACACCTGCAGCCTTATGCATCTTCAAACTGGAGATGGCAGCTTAGAGTTCAGCCACAGAGAAGGGATCCCTAAGAAAATAATGCTGTTTCTGGGTCATGCTGAAGACCTTCTTTGGGTGTCCTTCATTTTATTTTGCTGTTCTACAGGAGCTGGGATGCCACTTTATCAGGAGCCACACGTGTAAACTTGTCTTGGGATTTTAGAGTCGCCACTCAGGTTTTTAGACCTTGGCTTTAAGAGTTGCTCAAATGGCTTGCAGCCATATTTCACCAGCTTGAATTGTTTCTTCTGCAAATTGATCCTCTTCGTAGTATCCCTTGACCACACAGGTATCACATTATTTATGCTTGTCTCCTCCACACACACACACACACACACACACACACACACACACACACATCCTGGGGAGTAGGTGACTGTCCATTTGAGGGCAGTGGGCACTGACCATCACAATGGGCGACTTTTGCTCTGGGTGGGTAGTGCTCGTTCCAAGTAAATGGCATGATTTAATTTCTTTGGATCCTACGGGACCAAAGGGCATCCAGGAGAACTCGCTAGCCACCTTTGTGTTTGGCCATTTCCCTCAATACCACCCAAGCCTTGCCAACTCTTCCTGCTTCTCATGTTGTCATCCTCTTCCATATAGATCTAAGCCTGCAACTATCTTTTTCTGTGGTGGATTCCATTCCAGTGACTACTTCTCAATTTTCCGTCTTGCTTTGTCTGTGTGCACCTCAGCCATCTCTACTTCCTGATGTACCTCCAATTCCTGGTCATCTATACTTACCTGGTTTGTTCTTCGCCAGGGCTCCTCATTACTTACTTTTTTCTGGCCATCATATATAGATAAGGTGCTGGAGACACCTGTTTATGAAGATCTATAACTTTGATGTTATTTTCTGGTATACTTTCCAACTTTCACTGTCATACAGTGCAACCATCACATTTATATTAAAAATATGAATTTTTATTTTACATGTAATTCTTGTTTCGTCATAATGGATAGTCATATGAAGGTAGCATAAACAAAGGCTCTTCAATGTTCTCAGAGTTTTCTCTCATTCCCTTTGTTTTACCTATACTGTATTTATCTTGAGGCAGCAATCTCTCTCTCTCTCTCTCTCTTTTTTTTTCTTTTTTTTTTTTTTTTTTTGCAGCGAGTCTAAGTTAGCTTTCATATCTGCCAGCCCTTCAGCTAATGAAACTAGTCATCTCTGCAATCGAAATCACCCGTCATTCGTGAATCCTCCATCGGATTCCTCATCTCTTTCCTACTGGGGCTCATCTCAGAACTGAGTTATTAACAAGTGAAAAAGATGTTGGCAACAATGTACAACTGTACCAGTCTGTTTGTTGCTTCTATTGGCTCTGTAAAATTTCACTTGTAGACCACATGGCATTTGTAACAATCTTACAAATCTGATGTTTAGAATCTTCTGCGGAGCAAATCTGTGCTGTTTAACATTTCTGTGGTGCACAATACTTCCACAGCAGGTGCCACAGCCTCTTCTGGGGGTACTGCCTTGTTGTAGGCACCTTCAGTACTGGGCAGGTCATTTTGTGTCTACGAGTGATGCTGAGGGTTATGCCTGTAGCGTTATACCTAGGGTGGGAGGGGGTAATAAAGTTGGGGTGGTCTAACTGTGCCCCACACATTAGGAAAGGGAGGACTGTGTTTTTTTTTTTTTTACCAGCAGAGGTGGGTAGGGACTCTGTGATCCCAGTTTTCCCCAGTTGGGGACTGGGCAGCACTGCTAGACCTCTTCTGCCATAAACTCTGGGCATACTTCAGGGATAATCACTAGGCACAGCAATGGTACATTCCGTATTTAAGAGAACGGGGGTCTTGGCTTCATTGCATGGACTGCAAGGAAGGTACAAACCTCAGTTAAAAAACTACTACTTCAGCTTCAGTGTATGTTAAGAGCAGATGATATGAACAGCTGTTGGGGGAAACAGTCTGTAGTGAGTAACCTCTTGGGGCACTTGCAGCCCTTTCTCTACAGCTGTATAAGGCTTGCTCAAGCAACCAGGTCTCCACCTGGGTCGACATTAGTTTCCCGAGTGGCTTGTGGTATCCCTGTGGAGAGGCCTTAGTTCACATCTACTGCTAACAGGATGGGTGTACTGTCAGGTAGTACCTACACCCACCCAGTAGAGTGCTCAGTGGGTCAGTCCATAAGAGATGTTTGTCATAGTAACAGGGCACTAGTCTGCCATAACACTTCAGTCATAATCAAGACAGCAGAGGGAAGCTTTAAGATAGTTCCCCTTTCTATACTCACAAGGTGTTGAGAGTTTTGCTGGGTTCTTAAACATTGAACCACTTCATAATAGAACACTTCTACTTTAGGGAAGTCAGTCCCGTATATGCTGTTTTTATTTTGAAATAAACACTTCTTCATGCTTTTGCATTATTAGCTAGCCCCGCGGGCAATTTCGAGCTACCTCCATCACAGTGAAAAACTGTAGCCCTGCATCTTCTACATGTTCGTGTGGAGGAAGTGCCATGTAATGGTATCCCTCCTAAAGGTTAGTTAAGAATGTGATGGTAAAGGGCACAACTTCCATAGATGTCTTCTGTATGTAAAATGATAAAATCAGTATGTAATTCATATGTTTGTTGTGTTCATTGCCACCACATTCATAAGTAACCTTTATTAGGGATGCCATTAAATGGTGATTCTCCACACAAATGTTTGGAAGATACAGAACAGTTTTTCACTGTGACAGAGGTAGCTTGAAAATGCCCATGGGGGTGAAATTAGGTAATAGTGTGAAAGTATGAAACTGTACTCATTTAAAAGCAGAAAACAGCCTACATAGGACAGTGACTTCCCTCAAAAAATTTGCAGTGGCTGTGGATCCATACATAGAACAGGCTTCTACTTGAAACTGTCAAATCAATGCCTTAGGTGACTACTGTGCTGTGACTGAGCTGCATAACACCCTTAACTTCTGTGAAGCCATGATTACCTACTCCAATATAATGGAGGTGGACCTTGAGGAGTTACTTGAAGAATGGAAAAACATGGATGTCACAGAAGTGCAGAACTGTATGAGGAGTCAGTGGCACATTGGGGAAAGAATCTGCAGCATTTATACCAACCTTTAACTCTGCAGTATTACCTGAACATATTCTTGCAGGCTACATCTATCTTAAGGTTCAACTGTTTGTTCTCAATCCAATGTGATTGTTCAGATGTCAGATTTGGTCATACCACTATAGCATGTAATGGCAAGGCTACATGTGTAAATTGGGGGGGGGGGGGGGAGTTCAGATCAGGAACTGGAAGACTCTTGTACAAAAGCTCCGAAATGTATAAACTGCTCCGGTGTCAAAGTATGGAGCAAGAAGTGTGGGGTTCATAATAATGAGGAAACTCCAGACGTTGAAAGTTGAGGTGCATACCCTATGGTGAAGCAAAAAAAAAGCTTACAAAGCTATGCAACCACTGGTGTCAGCTACTTCTGTTGCATTGGTCCTCAAGCAGCCACCCGCCAAGTGTGATGTTTCCACACGGGCCTATGCAACAGATTCAAGCATGAGTACAGGCACTTGTTAATGTACCTGGGGAGGGGAGCCACATTTGACCCCAAAATCATTCGGAAGCAGTCATGATGGACTTGGAACTGTGAACATGTACCACAGCACACCATCAGAGGCCCACTAAGTTGTCCTCTCTGCCCATGCAACCAGCTCCTTCCATAAGTAAGGAAAACGTCACACAAAAAGTCATCGGAAATGAAAGAAAGCCAGCTAAACCACTGGGTGAGTGAGTGTGTGCTATCACTTTCCAATGGTGATTTTACAGTTGAGGACACTAATAATTGCATGAAGGTACTGGAGAAATGGGCACTGTCTGATGTTCTTTTTGACATCTTGGCCTATTCACTGCTGCTGAGGAATGAGGAGGAGGAGGACAACCCTCACTAATCAACAGAAGTCCACAGTACCTTGATATTTCAATGTAACTTAAATGGATGCCAATCACATTTGGAAGAACTGCAGTTCCTGGTCCAGGAGGGGCCATTCGGCATTTGCTTATAAGAAACTCATATTAGTCACTGAGCACCAGAGTTAACTGGCTACAGATCCTACAGGAAGGACAATCTTACTAGAGACAGGGTTGATGGTGGGGTGGCTGTTTTTGTCATTGGCAGATGCCACTTCTCTCCTGTGCTTCTTACCATGGCTGTACAAGAAGTTGCAGTGGAAGTTCTCCCACCAGTTAAGATCAGCGTCTTCTTAATATCTTCCACCTCACAATCCATTGGATGCAGATGTACTCTACTCTCTCCCAGGCACTCCCGTGCCCATTCCTCCTCATGGGTAGGTTCAGTGCACAGTGTGTGCTATAGGGTTCAGCTGTCACTTGCTCCAAGGGATCAGATTATGGACCATCTCATCCATTTAGAAAGTATCTGCCTTTTGAACACAGGTCAGATGACACACTTTTCCATAGTTGCATCTTCTGTTCCTGACATTTGTTTTTGCTTCCCAGCTATTGCATGCTCAGATGAGGGCAAAGGGGCCAAAGATTTACATTTGTCACCACTTTGCAATGTGGATCAACCTGCTGACTTAGATGCTGTTTGACTGGAGACTGCAAAGATAGGTGCTTCAAAAGGCAAATTGTTTGTGATATAGTCAGTAAACTGTCTTTGAACAACAGGACTGTGTACAAGAGATGATGGACCCTCTCTCTTGTGAGATACAATGAACTGCTGCTGATTCCATTCTCATTTCTAGCAACCATCTCACACAATGGCCTGTTCCTTGGTGGAATGAAGAATTTCATTCCACAGTAAGAGCCAGCTGTGCAGCAGTTCAAACACTATCCAACTACAGAAAAACTTCATGTCTTCAGGTCTTCAATGGCACAAGTGAGGCAAGTGGTAAAAGATTGGAAGAGGTATGCCTGGAAGGAATTTGTGACTTCAGTTAATCAGTTCAGAACTCAAGGAGGATTTCAGGCAGGAGCAGTACTCCTTCCCTTAGTCTTGTTGAGAAATAGTCTGAATGGACACACCTAAAGTAAGGCTCAGGTTTTCACTAAACACTTTACTGTCACTGTATCATCCAAACTCCTCAGTTTTAGATCTTTCATAGGATTGTGGAGATGTGGAGGCTCTGAGTCTTCTCATGTGATGAGACTTAGTCTTCCATTCCGCATGCTGGAATTGGAATCAGTGCTGTCTGCAGCCGGAGACATTGCTACAGGATTTGATCAGATTCATTATGCTCCCTCCTTTGTGTCCTGGAGCCAAAGACAAGCTCCTATCTTGTTTGTCAGACTTGGTCTGATGGTCAGTACCCAGTCACTTGGAATGAAGAAATATTAATTTCATTATGGAAGCCAGCCTTAATAGTACCAGTCTAGCCTTACCAGCGATACAGGTAAACCTCTCAAACACATGATCGGCAGCCACCTCATCTGGTTCCTTGAATTGTGGGATCACCTGTGCCACTCCTTGTGCAATTTCAGGTGCTACTGTTCTGCCATTGACAACTTAATTCTTGTGGAGAAAGTGATACAAGAATCATTCTTATGCTGCAGTCATTTAGTTGATTTGTGTTTATATCTTGAAAAGGCATATCACCACATGGAGATAAGTCATCCTTTGCCAACTTCATGTATGGGGACGATGTAGATGTCTGCCACTTCTTACTTAATTCTTCCACAAGGAAAGGCACTTCCGGTATTGCATTGGTGATTATCCTTATCTGACTGCTTTGTTCAGAAGAATAGGCTCTGCCAAGGTAGTGTACTCAGTGTCACTTTGTTTGCTATCACTATCAATGGCATCCCCTTTGCAGTCAGAAGTCCAGTTAAAAGTATTTTGTTTGTGGATGACTATGCTATCTTCTATTCGTACTCCGATCTTATAACCAATGGTGATGCAACTTCAGCTGACCCTAAGTAGGCTGAAAACTTGGGCCAATATCAGGTTTAAGGTTTTCATTTGTGGAAACTACCTGTGTCAAATTGAACTATGCTCATCGCAGTTTTCACCCATCAGAGCTTGTGCTGGGGGACACTATTTTAAATTTGAAGGACAATATATGCTTTTTGTGTTTATTATTCGATTAGAAATTAACCTGGCTCCTACACCTGAAAGACATGTGAACAGAGGGCTTCAAAGCATTGTTTTGAAATGGCTGCGTAGAAAGGTATGGGCAGCTGACAGCTCCTGCATCCTGCAGTTTTATAGCACATTTGTCAGATCCTGGTTCGAGTATGGCTGTCTTTTGGACCAGTTGTGTGTGTGTGTGTGTGTGTGTGTGTGTGTGTGTGTGTGTGTGTGTGTGTGTGTAAAGTCTGTCAAAACACTACTTTAGATTCTGCATAGCCCCTTTTCGCTCAACAGGCCCTGAAACTTGTGTTGTCTGTCATTGGCATTTATTAGTGTGGTGGTCCACCCCAGCTTTGAGTGGCTGTGCAGGAATTTGCCCCATGTGGCCAAGTCATTCCAGAATGCGTTAACGACTGTCTCATGGATCAAAATGTGTCAGACTTCCAGAGATAGTCATATTGCTGCCTTGGCTTCTTTGGAGGCCCAAAGTGATTTTGTCTGATCCAGCACAAGTAAACTTGTATTCCAAATTACACTTTCACAGCTGTTTCCTTCAATTTAAAGTACATACCACACTTTTATCGTTTTTTTATACAGGTGGATCCCAGAAAGGGAATGCCCTCAGTTATGGGGCTGTTTTCCCTCAGGTTTTCCAACTTTGCCTCTTGGAACAATATGCAAATTATAATGCACAATTACATGGCATTATGATGGTCCTGGTTTGGATTCAAAGTCACCTTGGCACAAGGTTTTTTGTCTGAGTCACACAGTGCACTAAAAGTGGTCCACCAGATGTACCTGGTAGACAAATTTCAGCTCATCTACAACACTGGGTACCTGGACACCTTGGGATAAAGGGAAACTACATAGTCAACAAAGCAACCAAATGAGCATGTTTGGAGATGACAGATGTCGATATGCCATCTCCTTGCATGCCTTCATATCATTATCTGACGGAACAATGGTGGATTAGTGGGAGATTGAATGGTTGGAGGTGGCAAACTGCAGTCAGTCATCTCAACCACACAAAGATGGTGGACTTCTTGCCAGCCACACTGATGGAAGGAGGTGCTGCTCAACAGATTGCATACACGACATAGCTCACAGCTCATTCACACAATTTCCTCATCCAGCAAGAGGGTACACCATTCTGCGAAGTTCCTGGTGTGTCACTTTCGGTTCGGCATATTTTGAGTGTTTTATATAATTCAGGGTAGCCCTTAGTTTGGATTGATCTGTCCACCACCTTTGCCGATACTGACATCATTGTTAAACAGGTTTTAAAATTTTGTAAACTCGTGAGTGTCATCCCTAAAGTGCAGGTGAGGGAGGTGGATTTCAAAGTGTTACATACAGTTCCTCTGGGGATGGGGGCAGCATGCGTCTCCCTCCCCCCGCCCCCCCCCCCCCCATTTCCCTCACAAGAATGACATGCTGATTCTTTGTAAGGATACTGATGACCAAGCTGCTGAGAGCCCCTCATCCAAAATCACTACCTGCCACAGACTTGATGTTTCTTAGAATTGAAGGTCTCTTCAGAGTCAATGAGTACCAGGTAAAAGGTTCCCAGGAATTGTTTATGTAGATGATTCTGAAATTATTAGGAAGATAAATGCAACTTTATTGTGCCTGGAAGGTGGCCTGTTCTTCACATATTCTTTTTTAAATTGAATCATTGATAATTCTTGGTGAGGACCATACTGGGCATCAACAGCAATGTCATAACATGAGTTGTCACAGTCTGACAAATTTCCCTTTTTTGGCAGCTTTACTACAATCATACTTATGGGATTTCTTTTAGAGCCAAATATGCTTCAACAGCAGGTGAAGCATTTTCACAATTTTTGATATTGCCTTTTAATAGGTCCTGTGCTATGTTTTGTAGGCATGAGCTTTTGCATTTTTTAGGCATCTCAAAGCAATTTTAATTCTGTCCATTGTGGGACACTGCTAATTTGTATCCTGACCCACTTTGACTTCCTCTGGAGAATTTCTGACCTGTTCCTCTAGACTGTCTTGATTTAGCAGCTCCGTGAAATGCTCATCCCATCCTTGTAGCTGTGCCTGTTGGGTCGTATTCATCACCCTTACTGTGCTCTTAAGTGGTGCTTCATGTTTAAAATCCTTAATTGGCATCCATTTGGTGATGCTGTGCAGCTCCTTTATATTCCTGTCTCACTGCCTCCGTTGCTAAACTGTCTCTGCCCTTCTATTAATTTCCTTTTCTCTAGTTTCACTCTTTTGTTTGTCTTATTGTATTCTTTATTTGCTTCAATCTTCTGCAATCTTGTGTTAGAGATTTAATGTTTTAGTTCTTTCTCACAGTTTCACTCTTTTGTTTGTCTTATTGTATTCTTTGTTTGCTTCACTCTTCTGCAATCTTGTGTTAGAGATTTAATGTTTTAGTTCTTTCTCACAGTGCATTTCGCACCACATATCTTCAGAGATACATTCTTTCTTGATGGGTCTTAAATACTAAGATATTATCTCCTACATCTAGATAACTGTCGCGTAAGTTTTTGCCAGTCTATTTCAATTCGTTCTTGCGTAAAGTTATCTTCAAGGGGATCTTATATCTGCTTTGTAGTTAAACAGCAAACCTTTCTTTGATCTGTTGGTCTTTTAATCTTCCCATATTTTTTCCTCTCTTGTAAGTGAGCTTTCAATTTGAAATCTTATTTCTTGCAGGTAACAGAGTGAAGGGGTATACTGGCAGTAGTGCAGCGACTGACAGGATCTCCCAGCATGTCTCCACAGTGGATCCGCAGTGTCACAGTCTTGTTTTATATCCTGTCCTTACCTTTTTCTCTCTCATTGTATGGTAGCAGGTACAGTCCACTAATGTGGACATTAGAAGATCCTTGATAACCAGGGCAGTAGTGATAACATAGGTTGTACCATGGAGGGATGGATAGCTTTCTTTAGCTGAGATAAAAAGAAGCAATCTAAGGGAGAAGGCTCTGAAATAAAATGTTGAAAGGTGTCCAGGCCATGAGGTGACAGCCCCACCTAGACCCTTGCGGGCTGTTGGCTAACAACCCGCACAGCCAAAAAACTTCAAACAGAAACTAAAATGAGAAAAAAACTTTATGGATCTTAAGGATATGGCCTTTGGCCCAAAAAGGAAAACTTGTGTTGGATTTTGGAATGTAAGAACATTGAGAGATGCAGGAAGTTTAAGATGAATCGAAAAAGAGATGAAGAGCTACAGAGTAGATGTATTGTGACTAAGTATCCAGAATCTGCAGAAGTTCAAGCACAGAAGGGTGGATTGCAGTTGTATGTAAAGCAGACAGGTGAAGATGCAGTGTACTGGAAAACAGTGGGGCTCTTACTGTCTTAAAGCTGCAAAGTGGATTAATGGAATGGAAACTAGTCTCAGAAAGGAAATAAATGCACTCTTGAAAACAAATGTTCAAAATATCACTGTAATTCATTGCTTTGCACCTATTGAAGTGGCTGAAGGAAAGTTGAAATGTCAATTTTTAGAGCTAAAAGGAGTCCATAGAGAAACTGATCATAGAGACATAACATTTTTAATGGGAAATTGAAAGCAAAAGTTGTTTCAGAAAATGGTCTTCAACACATTATGGGTGTCCACTGCACTGGGACCAGAAATGTAGATGCTGAAGATAGGTATGTGCACTGAGCATGACAGTCATTGGAGGTACACTGTTTCCACATTGTAATTGTCATAAGATCTCACAATATTGTTTTACTGCAAATGAAATAGATCACATACCCATAAGCTTCAAAACTGTTAAATGGAATAGATAGCATCATGGTGGATATTTGGTGTCGTGAAATAAGCAAAGTTATCTGCCTGTGGCCACGAGGTTTCGGCAGTCTCTTCTCACAGATTGCAGTTCAGTACACATAGCTATGACCTTTGGAACTTTGCCATGCCATGGGAACAAACAAATGCAAGCAACTTGGACACACTTACTCCCCTCAGTTCCTGGTTTGTACCTTTCTACTGAGCCAATTTTATTTGTGAAGAACATTGAAAGTGTATTTGCTGAACTCTCTTCCCTTGGTAAATTTTGAAGTTGTTCCATCTTAACCTGTTCAGACCCCCTTGTCACAATTGTGTGCATTAACTTTTACTGTATTGTAGCTGCAACAGAAATATTTTTTGCCAATGTAAATCTAAGGTACATATTTGTGAATGATCAACCTTCTTATCATGCACAAGTGCTGACAACTGTTGGGCATTACTCTGAAAATCCATTGGGCATCACTCTGAAAATATCAGCAAGTCTGTGTAGCAGTGTGCAGCAGCTTGTGATGGCCAGAATACTTGGCTGAGGTTGGTTTGCTATTGCACTGTATAATTGAATATTGTTATTATTTTGCATGGTGATTGATCATTTTACTATTATTACAATTGAGAATATTTCACAAATAGTTATTTTAGTGCATAAAATGAAGCCAAGTGTACAGTGTGTACTTCGAAAATGGGTATATATTTTTGTATAAGTCTTGCATCTAAAATAATTAAAAATCACCTGAGTGCATTATCACATTAAGAAAAATTTTTTTTTCTGTGGAAAAAAATTCAGGTCTGAAAGGGTTAAGATGGAAAATCTTACCCTACTGAGTGTTAGCATCCTGTAAACAACTTGATGATGCACCTGTAACCATAACACTGAATAAGAACCTAAACATAGTACAAGGATTAATTTTTCACTAGTACCTAATGGTGCAGGCAGATGAATACCTACATGCACACTTAGAGGGGTGAGGGGTGCAATTTGTATGTTGTGTACATCAAACATTTAAAGACAACAAGGTAAACACCGCCTCACTTTTGAGGTTGATTCGCTTAAGATGTGATCAAAATGAAGCTTTACTGTTGCAGTGTGAAGCCATAATTCCTTTTCTGACTTGGTGCTTCTAATACAAGGTTTTTGGGCAATATCTTCAGTGTACACATTACCCAGTTTGTGGAGACTTGTGGGCCAGCCCATGAAAATTCACCAAGTGCGCACCACCTGTCTGTAGTTCCAGGAATAACTGCGCTCCATGATCCTTGAAGTGTGCTAACATTTGAGGGATACAACATCCAGGAACTGAAGGTCACAGATTGCCTCTTGTATTTTGAAGCACAGAAAATATGATTTTGTATCCAGTTAAAATGATATTTACCTTGGCCACTATTGTGGCCATGTCATCAACATTACTTGGTGTATTTACTATCTTGACGTCAACATAAAGTGGTTCTGCAAATAAACTTGACCAAGGAGGTGATGGGCTCTCCTCTCTTGTGGTTCCTATAGCACCTTCTCTGGGAACCACTCATCATACCTGGCTTGAAGCAGCATCCTCCTCCAGCATCTATGAGTTGCAGGGCTTCCTCTCAGGGTCCCTCACTGGAAATTGAGATGTGACACCAGCCAGTGGCTGAAGAAGTCATGGAATGAGTGTCCCAGTAATGCCTGCTCTTCAGTTCCTACACACACAGTGGTTAAGCCCTCACAATAATCTTGAATGCCAAAAGTTGTGAAAGAGAAGAAAAAGAAGAGATCTTGGGAGGAGGCTATGCCAGAGAGGACAGATCACCTTGCCCCCTACATCATTGGACTCCGAACTGATGTTCTACTTCCAGTGGTGATAATGATGCTGGTGTTACTTAACTTCATAATTCAATGGAAGTCCAATGTATATGACTGTCACGTGCAAGAAAACAACTCTTTGCCCCTGTTCTGTGATCTGTGTTGATCTCCCAGGAACACTCATCACTAATTTCCTTCTCCAACTCTGAGGTTACTGCGCCTTCTCTTGGAACTGTCCTGGACTTGAGATGGCATTTGGAGGAATCTTACATTGGTTCACGGAGATGTCACCAGTGAGTGGATTCCCCTTTGTACCATGTTTGTAGCAATAGTAATGTGAGTGCAAAGGACCCCAGAGGTCACCATTTATTTGCCTCCAGACTGTCCACTTACCTTAAGATGACTGTCGTAATCCAACAGTGCCCCTTCCCTTTTCTCCTGCTTTGGGATTTCGGTACACACCACACTCTGGGGAAATGCATTGTCTGTAGTGGCCTTTGACTGATCAGCTTTTTTCTGGTGGTAATCTCTCCTCAATGATGGTACTCCTAGCCACTTTAATACTGGCCATGGCACTTTTTCTGTTACTGACCTTACAATCTCATCCCATCCCCCAATTTCGTGGCTTTCCTATGGTGGTTGCTGCCTGATAATCTTTGTGACAGTGAATATTTTGTGGTGACCATCTCACTTCCTTGAATCTATGTGATGGACTATCATGTTGGTCTCTTTGAAATGCCAGTTGACACTTCTACAAGGTGTGACAAAGTAATGTCTGATTTTCTTGGCAAGATGTGGCAACCCTGCAGGCTTGCGTAGGCACAATATCTTTGACCTTGGTCTATTAGCTGCTTCTAGTCCAAGCGGCACATCGATGCAACTGCTCATTCGTGAGTTGTGCTGTAATAAGTTAACACGTGTTTCTCTCGTCATGGAAATGGAACCGCATAATATTGCGCAACAGTATGCCATTTCGTTTTTAGTTAAACCGGGTGAAAAAGCGACCACTTATGGTAAGCTTCAGAAGGCTTTTGGAGAGGGGGGGTTATGTCAAGAGCTCAAGTTTTTCGTTGGCATAAAATGTTTAGTGAAGGCAGAACGAATGTTGATGAAGACCGCAGTGGAAGACCATCAACCTCATGGACGGATGTCAGCTTGGCCAGGGAGTGTGAACTCGTATGATGTGATCGAAGATTATCTGTGAAAATGATTGCAGAAGAAACGGTTTGTGTAATAATAACTGAAGATCTTTGTATGAGAAAGATTTGTGCATAAATGGTCCCCAAAAATCTCGCACAACAACGAGGAACATGGAAAAATGTGGCAGCCGATCTGTTAGAGCAAATGGAAATCAATCCAGAATTATTGAGCTGTGTTATCACTGGTGATAAAAGTTCGTTTTTTCAGTGCAATCCAGAAACAAAACGTCAGTCAGCAGTGGTGCCCAAAGAGATCACCCAGACCAAAAAAAGCTTGCATGTCAAAGTCAAAAGTGAAATGCGTGCTTCTGTGCTTCTTTGATTCCAAGGGAATTGTTCATAAAGAGTGGGTGCCTCCTGGACAAACAGGTAACCAATATTACTACAAAGAAATTTTAGAAAGACTTCGTAAGAGTTCTTCGTGTCTGTGCCAACATTGAAGATAATAATTGGGTTCTGCATCACGATAATGTGCCATCCCATATTGCTCTGTCAGTACAGCAATTTTTAACTGCAAAACAAATTTCAGCACTACCACAGCCACGTTATTCACCAGATATCGCTCCGTGCGACCTTTTTCTATTTCCAAGAGTCAAAATGGCTGTCGAGGGACACCATTTTCAAACACAAGATGTCCAAGAAGCTGTGACGAAGGTCATGGAGGATATTATAGAAGATGAGTTCCAGAAATATTACCATCAATGGCAGAAGTGCTGGAAAGTGTGTGCAATCATAAGGGAACTACTTTGAAGGAGACAACACTAAACTTGACTAAAACGGTAAGCAACATTTTTTTCAAATCAGTCTCATTACTTTAGTGCCGCACCTCGTATACCTTGTTGTCACTTCCATCCCCCTCTGCCAGACTGCATTGATGAGGTAGGGGGCTAGATTTCCAATGCGATCACCTGGGCCTCTGGAACTGCTGTTCCCTTTCTACAGGTCTCCATTGCTGCTGGCCAGTTCCATGGTCGACCAGTGGTACTGCACCAGCTATTCAGGATTGTTGAAGGGCCTTGCAACATCTTTTGTGACATCCTTCATGAACAGCCCTCTTCACTTCCCACCAAGGCTCGTTATGTATTTAAACACAGTAAGAGGAAATGCTGTGAGTGCTGTGTGTCCTCCTTGGGACTGTGTGCCTCTTCATCCTAGGTGTGCACAAAGCTCTGTAGCCTTGTGGGCCACCAAAGAACAACTGTTTGGGGTCTCTTCCATCGTGGTGGTAACGGTACTGATGGGTCCATTCCTGCTGTGAGCACCTTGTGACCCACTTTGCGTCAGTGTCTTCATCCTCGTCTCTCACCACTACCTTCCATATGTACGAGGGTTGGAACTTAAATAGTGGCAACTATTTATTTACAACCGATACAAAAGTGTTACACGTTTGCACCCGTTACTGTCCTTCAAAGTAGTCACCAGCGTGTGTAGAACCCGTTGTCAGCTATGTGGAAGGTGTAGTATACCGTTAGCAGAGCCTGTTCTGTTGATAGTGCGAATGGAATGGTCTCAAGTTACGGTGATTCTCGTGTGTGACTTTGATGGTGTTATCATAAAGCTTTACATTCCTCCACGGCAGACCGTCAGTGCACAGTATTATTGTTCATTTTTGGAGCATCACTTGCGACCAGCTTTGCGAAAGAAGTGGCGACACCCATCATTTTGCATGACAATGCGCAGGTGCATACAGCAAGCTGTGGCTGCTCTGTTCGGTCGATGGGACTGGGAAGTACTGTACCATCCACCATACAGTTTATGTGATCGCTCTAAGCTTGTTGATACCAGTGCCTACCAATTTTAATTGTATATTACAGCACTGAGCATGGTCACTAAGTGACCGAAAATCGATTTTGCGGATAATAAAACAAAAAAAATACGGCCAATGCTGATTCTCCTTCCAGTTCTATCCACTATTTGGTCGTGGTGCACAGAACACTCCATGGAGTCGCCAATCAATAGCTGGGAACTGCTTAAGGTTCTTGACTCGTCACCCAGTACAGCCCCAGGCCCTGATTGGACTCCTAATCAGATGATCCAACATCTGAATGTTTCTCATAGACTCCATTTATTCAGGGTCTTCAACTGTATTTGGTCAGATGTTTTCCCTTCACAGTGGTGAGATATCATCCAAATTCTTAAACCAGGCAAAATAACATCTATTGATAGCTACTGTCTGATTAGCCTCACCAACATTATCTGCAAACTGCTTGATAGGATGGTAGCCCAGTAATCATGCTTGCAGGGTGTATACGACCCGGGACAACCGGGAGATGCGGGAAAAACCCGGGAATTTTTTCATCCGGGAGAAAACCGAGAAAAACCGGGAATTTTTCATTGTTCTAGTTTTCAGTTAAATTTTTGTAACTTGGACTGGTAAGAACCAATACTCTAACAAAGTCCCCCCTGCGGGTTCGGAGGTTAGAATAGGCCCGCGGTATTCCTGCCTGTCGTAAGAGGCGACTAAAAGGAGTCTCACATGTTTCGGCCTTATGTGATGGTCCCCTCTCGGGTTTGACCTCCATCTTTCTAAATTTATCCGAAGAGTGAGCCAATTGGGGAAGGGCGCCTTACATGGTGCACTGTATCCGTCGTGCAATTAGACCTTTAGCCGGATTTCTCGTCGTTGCAATGGTGTTCCGCTCGTTTTCGATCTCTTGGGCGAGGATACGTCCCTGGGTGCGATTACCACGCTGCCCTCTGCAGTGTTTCTTTTCACTGCGACGACGACATTGGACATTTTTGCACCTAAGATCCAGCACGGTAGCCAGCCCGTTGTGGTGGGGCCGCCATGTACCCTCTCGGTTGTAGCCCCCTGACAACACAGGGATCGCTCTACTGATGCCTGCGCCGTTAACTCCCCACGTATGCCAAGGAGTAGATGCCTATCCTCCTGGGGTATCGGGACTCCCGGCAACGGCCATCCTGCCAGGTGGCCTTTGCTGTGGCTGGGTGGCGCCCGTGGGGAGGGCCCTTGGTCGGAGTAGGTGGCATCAGGGCGGATGACCCGCAATGAAGCGTGGTACATCATCTCTCGCTGGCGGCCAGCCGCCAGCAGTCTCTAAGCGTTCTCGGGCTCAATTTAATGCTCAGAAGTACGATCCGAAAACGTTCCCCTCCCTGGCCACGCCGTGGGAAGAGCGTAAGTCTCAGGATGGAGGTAACAGTTATTCACCCCGATTCTTAGTTTGTACGAGAGCTGATGGGGAGTCTTTTCTCTCCACAAAGCCTCAGTTCTTCGTCGAGCATTTAGAGGACAAGTTTGGGGAGGTGGAGGGCTTGTCTAAAATGCGCTCTGGGTCAGTACTGATACAAACGGCATCCTCCGCCCAGTCACGCAGGTTGCTTGCTTGTGACAAGTTGGGGGATGTTAACGTTACTATTACACCACATAAGAGTTTAAATATGGTCCAGGGTGTTATTTTCCATAGGGACCTCCTTTTGCAGTCTGATGACGAGCTGCGCGCCAACTTAGAACGTAGAGGTGTTCATTTCGTCCGGCGAGTTCATCGGGGTCCGAGGGACAATCAGGTTGCTACCGGTGCCTTCATCTTGGCCTTCGAGGGTGATACGTTACCGGAAAAGGTCAAGGTGATGGTCTACCGATGTGACGTCAAACCCTATATCCCTCCCCCGATACGGTGCTTCAAGTGCTGGAAGTTCGGCCATATGTCTTCCCGCTGCACTTCCAGCCTCACATGTCGAGATTGCGGACGCCCATCTCATCCCGATACTCCATGTGCCCCGCCTCCCATCTGCGTCAACTGCGGGGAGCACCATTCACCTTGCTCGCCAGACTGCAAAGTCTTTCAGAAAGAGCGCAAAATCATGGAATATAAGACCCTGGACCGGCTGACCTATACTGAGGCCAAGAGGAAATATGATAGACTCCATCCTGTGAGAATGACATCTTCTTATGCAGCTGCTACAACACCTGTGCTAGCCCCATCAGTTTCGAGACTTCCAGCCAGCTCGATAAGCAGTAAGACTCCTGCCACCTTGCCAGTGGGGGGCTCTACCCACCGGGTTGCTCCTGCGCCACCTACCTCAGGGGCAACACCATCCCCCCCCCCCCATCAGGGACGTCCGTCCCTGCTTCTAAGCGGGAGAAGTGTCCAACTTCTTCGGCTTCTCACGCTCGCAAGGGGTCCCTCGGGTCCTTCCCTTCCCAGGTTTCCACCAGTGGGAAGGCTGACGACCGACAGTGGCGTAAGTGCCCGCAATCAGCTGGTCGACGGGCTTCACGATCCTCCTCAGTCCCGGAGACTGAATTGGTGAAGCCCTCCCAGCCAGTTAAACCCAAGGAGCAGCGTGAGAAATCAAAGAAGAGCTCTAAGCCCAAGGAACTCGCGGTGGCAGCCACCCCACCGCCACCTTCCAGATCTGCGTCTGAGGACGAGGTGGAGATCCTGGCGTCCGCTGAGGATCTCGATCTCGCCGGTCCCTCAGACGCCATGGATAGCCCTAGCACGGGTGCTCAATCGGAGGCAGCAGGTGACCCAGTGGCGTAATCTGCCTTCCCAGTCCCGTCACGCCTTGTCCGCCATGGACACTACCATCCTCCAGTGAAACTGCAGCGGTTTCTTCCACCATTTAGCTGAGCTCCGCCAACTTCTCAGCCTTCGCCCTTTCTTCTGCATTGCTCTCCAGGAAACTTGGTTTCCAGCGATGCGAACCCCCGCCCTCCGTGGCTATCGGGGTTATTATAAGAACCGAGCAGCTTATGAAAGGGTGTCTGGTGGCGTCTGCATATATGTCCTTCACACTCTGCACAGCGAGTCTGTCCCTCTCCAGACGCCTTTAGAGGCTGTCGCTGTACGCGTGTGGACGCCACAGGCTGTTACCGTCTGCAGTCTTTACATTCCACCGGATGGTGATGTCTCGCAGCCTGTCCTGGCTGCACTGGTCGCCCAATTGCCGCCACCTTTCTTGCTATTGGGCGACTTCAACGCCCATAACCCTCTGTGGGGTGGGTCAGTGGCCACAGGTCGGGGCGCCATCGTTGAGAATTTGTCACAGCTCGATCTCTCGCTGTTAAATGATGGTGCCTTCACACACTTCAGTGTGGCGCATGGCACCTACTCCGCCATTGACCTTTCCATCTGTAGCCATAGCCTCATACCATCTGTCCAATGGAGTGTGCATGACGACCTGTGTGGTAGTGACCACTTTCCGCTCTTTTTGTCACTACCACAGCGTCACTTTTCTGGGCGCCCTAGCAGATGGGCTATGAATAAGGCTGACTGGGATTTGTTCTCCTCCACTGCCGCTTTTGAGCCTCTCTCTACTGATGACATTGATGCGGTGGTTCAATCGGTCACCACCGGCATCGTTACTGCCGCCGAATCTGCCATTCCCCGTTCTTCTGGGTCTCCTCGGTGGAAGGCTGTGCCTTGGTGGGCGGAAGGCTGTGCCTTGGTGGTCGCCTGAGATCGCTGAAGCGATTAAAGATCGCCGGTGGGCGCTCCAGCGTCACAAGCGACATCCCTCCTTAGCGCACCTTATCGCCTTCAAACAGCTGCGTGCGCGGGCCCGCCTCCTTATCCGCCAAGGCAAGGAGGAGTGCTGGGAGCGGTATGTGTCCACCATTGGCCTCCATGTCACTCCCTCGCAGGTCTGGGCCAAGATTCGACGCGTCTACGGCTATCGGACCCCTGCCAGCGTCCCTGCGCTCTCACTGAATGGAGCCGTGTGTACTGACTCCGACGTCATTGCAAATCGCTTAGCAGAGCATTTTGCTATGAGTTCCGCTTCTGCGAATTACCCCCAGGCCTTCCGCTCCATTAAAGAGCGGCTGGAACGTCGGAGCCTTTCGTTTCGCACCAACCACCCGGAATCTTACAATGCTCCATTCAGTGAGTGGGAATTTCGCAGTGCCCTAGCTGCTTGCCCTGATACCGCTCCTGGGCCAGATGGCATCCACTGTCAGATGCTGAAACACCTTTCAGTGGACTGCCAGCGGCGCCTTCTCGATCTTTACAACCGTCTTTGGGTCGAGGGGGAGTTTCCGTCGCAATGGCGGGAAGGCATTGTCATCCCCGTTTTGAAACCTGGAAAGACCCCTCTGGAGGTGGACAGCTACCGTCCCATTAGCCTCACCAACGTTCTTTGCAAGTTGCTTGAACGGATGGTGAGCCGGCGCTTGCATTGGGTACTGGAGTCTGGGGGCCTTCTGGCTCCGTCTCAGGGTGGGTTCCGTAGAGGCCGCTCCGCCACCGACAATCTGGTGAGCCTGGAGTCGGCCATCCGTACTGCTTTTGCCCGCCGTCAGCACCTGGTCGCTGTCTTTTTCGACATGCGGAAGGCGTACGATACGACATGGCGTCATCACATTCTTTCTACGCTTCATGGATGGGGTCTTCGGGGTCCTCTGCCGGTTTTTATCCGCAATTTTCTGTCGTGTCGTACCTTCCGCGTGCAAGTCGCGGCCTCGTATAGTTCCTCCCACGTCCAGGAGAACGGTGTGCCACAGGGCTCTGTTTTAAGTGTCTGTCTGTTTTTAATAGCCATTAACGGGCTTGCTGCGGCCGTGGGAAATTCTGTCTCCGCTTCCCTGTATGCTGACGACTTCTGCCTTTACTACAGCTCTACTGGCATTGCAGCTGTTGAACGTCAGCTACAGGGCGCTATCCGTAAGGCGCAGTCTTGGGCTGTAGCGCATGGGTTTCAGTTTTCGGCAGCCAAGACCCGCGTTATGCATTTCTGCCGGCGCCGAACAGTCCATCCTGAGCCGCGGCTTTATCTTGCCGACGAACTCCTTGCTGTGGTGGAGACCCACAGGTTTTTGGGGGTGGTTTTCGATGCCCGGTTGACTTGGCTGCCTCATATCCGGCAGCTTAAACAAACGTGTTGGCGGCATCTAAACGCTCTGAGATGCTTGAGCCACACCCGCTGGGGCTCCGACCGCTCTACCCTGTTGCGGCTCTACCAGGCGTTAATCCAGTCCCGTCTGGATTATGGGTGCCTGGCTTATGGCTCAGCATCCCCATCTGCGTTACGGGTGCTGGACACAATTCTCCACAGCGGGATACGCCTTGGCACTGGTGCTTTCCGCACCAGCCCTGTGGACAGCGTACTAGTGGAGGCAGGTGTACCTCCACTGCGGGTACGACGCCAACAATTACTGGCTGCTTATGCTGCCCATGTTTTTAGTTTGCCCGGGCATCCAAATTACCGTGTCCTGTTCCCGCAGTCGGTCGTCCATCTGCCGGACCGTCGGCCCCGGTCGGGTTGTCCGATCGCCGTACGCGTCGAGGAGCTTCTCTGCGGGCTTGGGTTTTTCTCTGTTCCGCCTCCTTTCCAGGCGCCTCTGCGTACACCCCCGTGGTGTGTTCCTCGCCCTTGCCTTCGGCTCGACTTGGCACAGGGCTCGAAGGACTCGGTCCCTCCAGAGGCCTTCCGCCGCCGCTTTTATTCCATCCTTGCCACGTATCAGGGCTCTGGAATTGTTTACACCGACGGTTCGATGGTTGCTGGTCGTGTCGGGTATGCGCTCACTCTCGGGGACCATTCCGAACAACGGTCCTTGGCGGCTGGCTGCAGCGTTTACACTGCTGAGCTAGTCGCCATCTTTCGAGCCCTAGAGTATATCCGCTCCTGCTTAGGTGAGTCCTTCGTGATCTGTAGCGATTCCCTGAGCGGTTTACGAGCTCTCGACCAGTGTTTTCCTCGTTCTCGTCTGGTGATGGCTATCCATGAGTCCCTGCATACTCTTGCGCGTTGCGGCCGCTCTGTGGTCCTTGTGTGGACCCCCGGTCATGTCGGTATCCCGGGCAATGAACATGTTGACCGCCTGGCGAAAGAGGCCACGTGTAAACCATCTCTGGATGTTGGCCTCCCAGAGACTGATTTGCGGGCAGTCCTCCGCCGAAAAGTTTTTGCGCTTTGGGACGCTGAATGGCGCGATCGGATTACACCCAATAAACTCCGTGCCATTAAGGAGACGACGACTGTGTGGCGGTCATCCCTGCGAGCAAACCGCAGGGACTCCATCGTCCTTTATCGGCTCCGCATTGGCCACTCCCGGCTAACACACAGTTATTTACTGCGCCGGGAGGACCCTCCTCTGTGTCGCTGTGGGGCAGCTTTGACAGTGGCCCACATTCTGTTGGCCTGCCCCCTTTTAGCTGTGGTCAGGCAGACATTTGCGCTGCCTGATACGCTCCCTGCCCTTTTAACAGACGACTCCACTATGGCTGACTTAGTTTTACGTTTTATTCGGGCAGGGGGATTTTATCATTTAATCTGAGTGTTTCTGTTTTATTTTATTGTTTTGTGTTGATTCTGGCCTTTGGCATATGATTTTCAACTGATTTTTTTTAATGTGTTTCTAAGTGGTTGGCTTTTCCTTTTTTATTTCTATGGTCGGCCAACCACCGTCACACACTGTGTGGTTTTAGTTTGTTTTGTCTTGTCCTTGTCTGTTTCTCTTGTTCTGTATCGTCTGTGATCTCTTCTGTTCCTCGTTTTTATTCTCTGTGGGTGTTCTTTGTGTTTGGAAAAAGGGACCGATGACCATAGCAGTCTGGTCCCTTTACTCCCCCCCCAAACCAACCAACCAACCAACCTCTAACAAAGAATATTACTGCATCTCGCTACTGCAGATTAATACTGCAGCAATAGAAAACGAACGAGAGAAAAAGAAACGAAAATAAAATTTAAGTTGCAAAGGAAATTCACCAAATACAACAACAAACACAGTGCTCTTACAAGCATCTGGCAACAGCAAAATGTGTCAAAGGCTTTAGGAACACTATGCAATGTTTCATAACTCGTTTGAGCGGTTGCGAGCGAGCTTATCCGCATGTGCAGTTGAGTCGCGTATGAGTAGTACCTTCTCCTGCTTCTGGATACAGAAGTGTGGCAGTTAGCTGTATAAGCAATAGCAGCAAGCAGCCAGATGCTATCCGGAAAAATTTTACCGGTGCGCCTAAGCTGCCAGATTCACGTACGCGCAAGAGGCCCAGAACTAGGGGGCGGGGTCAAACCGGGTTATCTGCCCCGGGTGATAGCTTCAGGGGGGGGGGGGGCGCCAAATTCATATTATTGAGGAAAATGACCTTGTTTCACAAAGCCCCTAGCACCCAGCACGTTGGTCTATCGGTTTCTCGTATGGTTTTGAACGCTACCCTGTTGGTTTTTGAACAAATTCTAAGTCGATTTCTGAAAGAATCGTAAGTTTGATTTTTGAATGTGTGCATAGTGTACGTGATGTCTGTGCCCCGAATCCCAGTCGCATCTAAAAATAAACTTTCCTGCAGACAAATGGGGACGGGTCTATACGAGCTGAACGGAATAAAGCCGAACGGATGAATACCAGTAGCTGTTTATGTAGTTGACTGGGTTTGCAAATGATCAGCGTTGTTATAACTACTAGCAAATTCAATTGATTCAGACTACCAGAGTGGAAAAAAACTACTAACAGGAATAACAGGCAACAAAGATTGCGTATTGTCTCCTCCGTGTATCCAAGAAAATGAAATTTTGACGTAAAATTTTTGGCCAGACAGCTACACTGCTAAGGGCCACGTTGTACGAACACGTAATAATGCCCAACCGGATAACTGAACCGGTGACGAAATTAACCAGAGAACAAGTTTTGACACTGGCAGGAATAGTTACATAATTAGTTATAAGATTGTTTGTTAGAACGAGGAAGGAGAAAAAACGGGGACACTCACAAATTATGGGAGAATATGACGATTCGAAATTTACTTAAAAATTTAGTACTACTACTTTCCGATCTCGTGCTTCAGAAGCTAGAGAGTGTGAATGAAATGTGAAGCTATTTTCAAACACAAAACTTTTTGCTTGTAAGAGGCCTAATAGGCATTTGATATTGGTACTTCGTGAATTATATTCCGTCGTGTTATAAAAATGACCATTTGTGCCAAAAGAGTCTCGTTTATTTGGTGTATGTAACAACTGCTGCAATATTGGGCAGGCCTATTTCGTTTTATATAGCAGTGACAAAATACACGTAATCAGATCGAGAAAACCACACCAGTCTTGGGTACAATTTGTATTAACAGCTTTTCTAGTATTAGACAACGACATTTCGTTTTTCCATGTAGCAAAACGTTGACGAACTTTGAGGTAGTAGATTCTTACCCAGAAAGGAAAGTAAGCCATATAAAGCTGTGGTAAGATTAGAGAGAAAAGAAGCTAGGACTTAACGATTGAAGAAACGTGTCCTGTCTTCCTTGCCTCTTTTCTTTACTCGTTTTATGTATCCTATATTTAATTTTATGTCACACAAATCAACAAGTTATTAGCTAATAGGCACTAAAGACTGCAAATTTTCTGGAGAGTTCTTGTTCTGCCGATTACAAATAATCCCAACCACTATTAATTCAGAGATTTTTTAAAGAGGAGCAGGATGTCAAACCGGCCGACTGGGAGCAGGAGAGGCACCACAGGGCATTTTAATTTCCACTGGCGTGAATATAGTTTGATGCCACCCATTCCGTTACAAAACATTACATGTTTGAATTCCACAGAGCGAAATACTCGTACAAGAGACGTGCGATGGAATAATGCCGTGTGGAGAGGCGTGGCACTGCGCTTTGCCATACTTACGACCAAATAACATGTCTTACGTTCCCTCGAATATATGTTTTATGTATTAGACTCTTCAGAAAGATGTGTGCTACAAAATGAAGATATTTTCAAAAAGTCGATTTTTAAATTTTTGGCGTCCTACCTCAAATGCTCAAGGGAGGGGGGAGCGCCACTATCTAATATCGCCCCGGTTCGGAAATATCCTAGATCCGGACCTGATTTACAGAGCAGTCTGAGTTGTAGTGGGAGGTGGTAGTCTCCACGTGACCCGTGTTCAAGTTAAGTGATTTTGCTGTTTCGTCTTCAACGCTCTCACTTCAAATGAAAGCAAAACGGATTTCTGTGGCCGGGAGCTATCAAGTGAATTCAAATACATTCACATAATTACGGAAGGCTAAAATATGTAATTAGTTTCAGATTTTATTTTGTTTCCACCTTTCTGACAGTCGAGTGTTAATCGCCATGCAGAACAATGAAGTTATTTTTGTATGTTTGTTAAAGAAATTTGACTTTTACTAATATTTTCTGCTGAGGCAGTCAATTTATTTGAAACTGTTTTAATTCCACACTATTGGCTAGTTTCAACTGTTCGCTGCATTTCAAGTTCACGTTTTCATCTTCTAGCACGTATGGCATTATGCCTTAGTAAAGAACCAAACATAAGATAATACAGTACAAGTACTCCAAGAAAATTTACATCTGAATCTGGGCATACGAATGTGCACTTTCAGCCGAATGATGCATTTTAGTATGGTTCACAAAATTCCCATGCTCTTAGTGTCCTCTAATGTCTTGTTTCTTTTGACATAATGTAAGATCTTTTAATGTTTTACACGTACGAACGTACGGGCTTTCTGCGTCATCGTAGCTGCGCAAGCGCTGAGACACCTGTTATTTGGCGCGCTCTGGCAACTGCTGAAACGATTCTATTTCTGACAGGTCGCGGGAAAAATTTCGAATGGTTGTTTGGAAGGCGTTACTTTCAAAAGTAAATTTCCTTGTACGCAAGATGAACTCTATGCGCGCGAATGTCCGATGAATTTCTTAAATCACAGAGCATTTTGACTCTCATTCAAAAATCAAGTCTTTGAGGGCGACCGTTCAGAATATTTTCGAGCCCAGAAGATCCGACATTTATGTCGTCGTTAAAAATTTACTGGCACATTTTTGTGATGTATCTTTAAAGTGTAACACGCGCAAAAATGATCATTGTGTGTTAAAGCTTGCAGCTTATTAATCTTAGTGACCAATATTAAACGTAAAAGCTTTTCTTGTAGCAACGCTATGTGTATATGTATATTAAACCATTACCTTTTCATATTTGTGTGTTCATGCTACTTTGCAGTGATGGTGCTATTGGCTGACTACATCACGTGTCCTATGATCTGAATATCCGCTGTCATCGGCTGGCGAGATCGCTTGACACGAGCTACAACTGGCTTACAAAAGCGCATCGCAATCTCGATTTCAATCCTTCGGAAAGTAACACATGATGTTTGGTGGAATTCGAATTTATACTTTCGTAATACGAAAATATGCAGTGTACATGTTGCTGCACATCATAAATCTTTCTAAAACGTGTTTTTTTTTCCCCTGAGTTTCGTTTTCTAAAGTGCTGGGAAATTCAACGCTGGCGTATAAAACCACAACCATTTAAAGGATTGATAAGTTTACAGTTTGGAGGAAAAGTATACTGTTACTTAACACGGAAAAAATGTATTTTCATCTGGGAGAAAGTGTATTTATAACCGGGAAATCCAGGAATTTTTCTTTGTCCATGTATACACCCTGGCTTAGTTCTCAAATCTTGGGTCCTTCTGTTGCTCTATCAGTGGAGTTTCCAGGAGACAACCAAACTTAGAGTAAGGTTGGAAACAGTAATCCAACAGGATTTTTCTGAACATCAATACATCATTGCAGTATTTTTTTTTACCTGCATGAGGTATATGCCACTGCATGGTGTCATCACATTTACTCTCCATGAATCCTTCCCAGAATCCTTGTAAAATTTCATTACTCGGGTTTTATCTTACCAGTTCCGTAGGGTCAGAGATGGTATGTCACTCAGCTGCCTGCGAGTGGAAGAGAATGACGTCTTGTGGGTATTTATTCTGAGTGCTACACTCTTCCTCCTCGTCATCAATGGGTTGGTGACTTCATCCTGACCACTGTGCTGTACATAAACGACTCCAGCATTTTGTATAGCTCCACATCTGTAGCATTGGCCGGATGCTAGCTCATAGGTGCATCTGAAGGGCGTCTGTGTGGACCTTTTCCCATGGTTTTCAGTTCTCTCCCATGACACTGGGAGTCCCACTATTTCTGTCATACCATTGTCCCAAAACACTACTCAGGTACTTAGTGTTTGAATGTTGTTAGTTCCAATTTTTGGGACTCAGTGCTGACATGGCTGCCACATATTCATCAGCTAAAGACTAGCTGCATGGGAAAGCTTAATGCACTCTGCTTTCTTGCACTCATTATGGTGTGGGTCACCTACTCTCCACCATATTTACTGGCCCAATAGGAATATGTTTGAGCTTTACATCTCAGCAGCACTTGCAGCTTTGAAATTGGATCCAATCTGTCACACTTTTATCTTATTTAATGAGCCACACTTATTTTGTGGTTGTGAAGCCTTACATACAGTACCTCACATCTTGGTGGAATGCCCCCTCCTTTGGGCTCTCCATGCTAAGCTTGGTCTTCTGGATTCTTTGCCTCAAATATTGGCAGATGTCTCACTGTTGAACTGGTTCTTCATATTGTGTGGAAGTGCTTTTTCATTCTCAGATATAACCTTTTTAATTAGGTCTGTGGAGGGGCAAGGTGGTTGGGGTTAGGGTGTTTCCTGATGCATGCTGGGCCTGAGGAAACCTGGACCCTACCTCCTTCTCCAGATACCTTGGTAATCTCGCATTTACGCTGTTTTAATTCCTTCTGGAAATGCTTATTCCCCCTTTTCTGCCACACCATATTGTCCATTTTAGGCGTAGCAGTCCAATGAAGAGAGAGTACTGTTCCACTCCTTGACTGTAATGGGTATGAGGTGACAAGGTCCCCATCACATGCAGAGCACCAGGGGACACTCGCCTGGCCTCACCCGTCTAACTTGATTATGTCTCTGACCTTGCTTTATTGTTGTCGGTCCAACAGATGTTCATTACTATTTTAGCCTTTTCGCTTCGACTGTTACGAATCTCCCGGCTAGGAAGTCTTCTTTCCTCCATAGCTGTCTTCACCTGTAATAAGTTTGGCAGAGGGTTGGATGTGGGTGAGGTTTCTGTCGCCAAGTTGAGTACTAAGAGATCCTTGGCCTCCGTACCAGCGCTGTTCGTGCTTTTTCATCTGCTTAAAGTTGTTTCTCATCTGTGGCATTAATGTAGCTTTCAAGTCTTCGATTTTACAACTTCTACATACTTTCTAATTTTATTAAATTTCTGCTGCACTGTAACTCCAATTGAACTACCTCTTGATATAGTGTTACGACCTTTTAGGATGGCGAGCACCAACCAGGAGTAAGTGAAACTGTAATAAGTTATTAAGAGAGAAGAGAATAGGTGACGTCCTGTCAATAGTACTGAACTAAAGGAGTAAATTACTCAGAGCTTTTAACAGTGTGATAAACAGTTTAATTGCCTTAAAGCCACTGTGTATGTTCATACCACAGAGCCAAGAAAATATATCAAAGAACAAAAGGAAATTTATCGAATTTGTGGCTTCCCAAATGTCATAAGGGCCATAGATTGTGTACATATACCCATACTTCGCCTTTCTGGAGCACAAGCAGAACTATACAGAAATCGCAAGAATTTCTTTTCTGACAAATCTGTGACGCCAATATGATTATTTTGAACGTGGTAAGCCGTTAGCCGGGTTCCACGCATGATGCGCGCATTTGGGACAATAGTAGAGTTGCTGCAGAATTTGGAAATGGACTGTATGATCGGTTGCTTTTGGAGATAGTGGATTTGCTCTCTCCAAACATCTTATGACGCCCGTGTTCCGAGCTCACACAGGAGCCGAACGGCGCTATAATAGAGCCAATATTGGTACCGGATGTGTAATAGAGCGAGCGTTCGATGTTAGGAAGAAACTTTTCCAAATTCTCACGAAAACAATGCGATTTAAACTAGTGTGGGAATGTTATTGTGGCTGCTGCAGTTCTACACTACTTTGGAATAGAAGTTAGAGATGTTTCAGCCAGGAGCAGGTGCTCCAGGCCAAGTTGTCAGAGGGTCCGTTATACCTAATTACTTTAATTAAAATTGTTCTTAATTTGCTAGTAAAATTAGAAGTATGTGTAAAGACTTTTCCTTTTTAAATGAATAAATAAGCCATCGGATTGTCACTACTGCAGTGAAAAGTCTCGTTTTATTTGTGTAATTTTATGGTTCTGTCTCTTTCCTAAGGGATTAACAATCATTTCTTACTTGAGTATACAAAGTCATACAATGTTTCGACTATTTCTCAAAATGACTTATTTTATAATATTGCAAATTCAGATAAATATTAGAATGTGGTATTAACAAAAATGAGCACCGATGCTGAAATGATAAACACAAATATTGTGCCATACAAGAAACAAGAGCATACTAACCATTTGAAAAAATATCAAGAAAATAAAAGATGTTTTATACATATGAATAGTTTCTTATTCATTCACAAAAACCCAAATTTCTTGAGCACATTGGAACCTGAAGTTTGCTCCATTGCGTTCTTGCACTTATTCATAATTTCTATTTTAAGGTTACGCTCTTTTTCCGTTATTTCTCTTTCTCTCTGATAACATTTTTCCATTGTATTTCTCCCGTTTTAAACGCATTTTTAAGGAATGAAGATCGTCTCCTTTCTTCAACAACTCTTGATTCTTCACTACAACCGTATGTTCCGTCCCTCTTTCGCTGGGTGCATCTTCTGATAAGCTCCCACTAGAGAATGCAGGCCAAGGTTCATGACTATCGGACAGAGTTCCACTTCCAGCAGTTTCATTGCTACTTTCAGAGCAGTTATTATCATAGATGTTGACTGAAAGTATCACATTATATTCAGATGTCATTGTTGTTGACTCAAACTATCCCCTCGAAAACTTGTATGATCGTATCAACCACTTAAATCGTCAATCTTCGTCTCACCTACACCACCGCCAGTTTGAAATTGTTCTCGATTACATTTAGCTTTCATTTTCTTTGCTTTCGGTTTCATGTCCTTCCAAATTACGTTAAGGTGCTCTTGTGATCTTTGTGTAAGAGCTTCTGTGTATCATTAAACGTGTATTTTTCGCAAGCATCCTTTTCCTTTTTAGCATGTTGATACAGTGCTTTTTAGATTCAATAGTAGTTATGTACTTTCCATTATTTCAGCAAACCGCTCTTTTTCATTTTCTGGTTTGTTTTTTGAACTTCCTTAGCTACCTCCACGTTGCTGCTAGCTCGTACCTCAAACTGGCGCTGAAATTAATAAGTGTCACCAACAAACAATGGACGGTGGTAGGTGTAGGTGGCGGGGTTAACAATGGATACATCTATTAATAGCAAGTTTCTTTTTCATAATACACAGATCTCATTAATTAATACAATAGCATTGAGATTTTTCAGTTTTAATAATCCTTTCTGGATTCTATAATTATAGCGATGAACATAAATTACGCAAAAAGTGATGCAATAATGTCAACGACAATGAAGATTTTCCCAGAGGGACCGTAATGCACTTGCCGGGAATGCATCAGGAAAACGATAGCACGTGGGAGAGAAAGGGAGGATCGTGTTTCGGTAGCTCATTCGGTAAGAGCATTGCTAACAGAAGCAAAGGCTTCGATTTGTCTCGGTGGGGTGCACAATTTTAAGCTGTCAGAAGCCTACATAAGAGCTACAGAGGGAGAGAGATGTATTCATTGGCTGATGAGCTGCTTCACATGGCAGGTGATTTCGTCGATACATAGTACATTGTCAGAGTTCGACTAGGCATAGTTGAGACAAACGGCTAAAAAGTTTTTTGCATAACCCCCATGACTTGGAATAGGTCCTATAGCCAAGTGTATAACGGAGATGAAAGTAAACATCCATTCGAAATGGAGATCAATGAGCATGCTGCGCCTGCAATCGTGACGGGACATTGCGGCTTTTGTACTGTGTTCGGTACGCTAACGTGCCTCGAAGATCATTTCAACCGTAGACCGTGTTGGCTCATCAATTTGCCACATTAAACTTTGAAAGTAAAATTTTGCCAACCGCTCTGACTAAAAATCCTAAGAAGTTTTCGTTTTACATAAAAATCTTACATTCAGTCCGTTAGTGACCATACTAGCATTGAAACGGAAGATGAGAGGATCTAAATCCTGAATTCGGTTTTCCGGGACTCTCACCGCAGAAGACCTTACACGAGCTCTCCTTTAAATCATTACACGAATGCCGAAGTGCAGGTATTGAGGTAAGTGACAGCGGAATAGAAAAGCAACTGCAACCGTTCGTCAGTGGAAAGGCATCTGGACCAGATGATACTTGCAAGATTCTGCAGAGGTAATGCAAAACAACTTTCTCCCTTTCCAGCAGCAGTTCGTCGTAGGTCGCTGGAGCAATGAAAGGTGTGTAGCGACTGGAACAATGCGCAGTCGTTCCCGTGTTCAATAAAGGTTGTAGGACATATGCAAATATTAGACCTATATCGCCGACATCAGTCTTCTGTTGAATTATGGAGCATGTTTCATCCTCACGTATTATGACTTTTTTGGAGAACGAAAACCTTCCCTGTATGAACCAAAATCGATTGCGCAAATAAGTCTTGCGAAACACAGCTCGGTCTGTCCTTCAAAGTCCAGGTTGATAGAGTTCCTTGACTTCCGGAAAGCGATCGACATATTTCATCACTGTAGTTTAGTGAACAAAATAAGATTTTTACCGAGTATGGGACCAGATTTGTGACTTCCTTACAGATAGAACTCAACACTTTCCTCTTGACAATAAAATCGAGAGATGTAAAGATATTTTCAGGAAGTCCACAATTAAGAGAGGGCATTACTATAGTTCAATTCTTTTATCTTGGCGGCTCGCGCATGCCCGCCCAGACGCTGGAGATTGCTGCGTTGCCAGTTGCACACGACGCACGCGCCAATAGAAGCAGCGCCATAGTATAGCATAGTTCGCAAGCTTACGTGTAGGGGGGAGCGCGCAGTTCATGAAGTAAAGCCACCACGGCCGCATTAACCCTTTCGCTGCTACAAAGACGTGCTCCCTGCATTCCGCGCTGTGGGCGATTTTGTCACTGCACTGCTCGCCTGTGCAGACACATTGTGTTCCGACTGCTTTGACACTCTTTATCATTCGATTCCACAAAAACTATTTGGCTCAAAAATTAGATTTTTACCTATCTTCTTGACTGATACCTTCCCCCCATAAATGACTTAATTTTGTTTCGATGTTCAACGCAGTTATTATGCAGCATTAAATATAGTAAACCTTTGCACGAAATTTTGAAGAGTTTGCAGAGGTAAAAGTCCATAGAGTATACTTTCCGTATGGTCGATTTTAGTTGCCACAATGTTGAGAATGAAATGTGGGCAATATACCTATATATTTCATTTAATTTAAGTACCACATAAGTGTCGTATGTAATATTGAGAAATATTCAGTCTTTCGCGACTGTAACAAAAGTTTTACTTACATTGGGCACGTTTGGCTTTATTTTAAAGCACTTCAATCAATCAAAAGGAAGTAGACAAAATACATTAAACAAAACTGTGGACTTACAAAAACATTAGGACTTGAAAATACCGTCTGTCAGTGAGGTGCTCAGAGCTATGTCAAATATAATTTTGTGTGTGGCACACACAAACAGCATTTATTTGCTAAAACACTGATGAGCCAACACAAACGTTGAATATTGTGCTACCGCAGCACAAAACTACGAAAGGTGACTTGGCAATGGAGGACACAAAATACAGTCCTCTTATGATGCTTCAAAAGAGAGAAACGCGTCTGGTCTAAATAAATCGCTTATTACAGTTGCAGAAGAGGGATATATTTCAATACCATTGGTAAAACTGCGACTGTGGAACAAAAACAAGAAATAGAACATGAATACCATTGTGTATGTGCCATATCTTTCACCGATGGAAGTGCTTTAAAACAAAGCCAAACGTGCCGTGTGTATATAAAACTTTTATTACAGTCGCGAAAGACGGAATATTTCTCAATATTACATACGACACCTATGTGGTACTTAAATTAAATGAGATATTGTTATACAGTAAATATTATATGAAATTTAGGTATCTTGTCCACATTTCATTCTCAACATTGTGGCAACTAAAATCGACCATACGGAAAGTATACGCTATGGACTTTTACCTCCGCAAACTCTTCAGAATTTCGTGCAATGGTTTACTACATTTAATGCTGCACATCAAAACAAAATTAAGCCATTTATGGGGGGAAGGTACCAGGCAAGAAGACGTGTAAAAATCAAATTTTTTGGCCAAATAGTTTTTGTGAAATCGAATGATATGTGTGTCAAAGCAGTGGGAACACCATGTCTGCACAGGCGAGAAGTGCAGTGATGACAAAATCGCGCACAGCGCGGAATGCGGGGAGCACGTGTCTGCAGCAGCGAAAAAGTTAATGAAGAGGCAAAGCACTAAAAATTTCATTCAAACGAATAAAATCCGTGAAGTAAGGCACTCCAATATTGTTTTTAAATAAAGAAAATATTAAGCACCGCATAAGGTTTGAACTCACAACCTTTCACTTAGCAGTCCAACACCTTAACCGTTCCGCTGCCTCAGCGCCTCGAACAGTCTCACTCCATAAGGTCTCTAACACGCAACTACTTATAAACACTGTTGGTATGACTGAATTACTCATGCTTCGTCGAAGTACAATAGGAAATAAACAATTACCGCTGTTCTTTATTGCGAAAAAGCAGTTCGTGAGATTGAAACAAACACCTTTCCTTGTTATCGCCTGAATTAGGAGTCTTATTGTTTGTTTGGTTTAATTAATTAATAGAATATGAAGCAACTGGTATAAAGAATGCTTTTTCCAAAACTTTCTGTAAAAGAAAGTCTGCTATCAAGACATTGCTTTTGTTCTATTACTTTATTTATGACTGAACGTTTCTAAAACTGAAGCCACTCGTCCGTGCTCTGCACTGCTGTCGAGATCTGGCAACATCGTTCTCTGTTCATTGGCTGACTGTGTTTTGTGACGTCAGATGCGCAGAACGAACCTAAACTCGGCCGCCAAGATATATGACGCGCCCTTTAGTTGCAGTATACGAGGGTCCTTCAATAGCCGCGCGGGATTAGCCCAACGGTCTAGGGCGTTGCAGTCATGGGCTGTGCGGCTGGTCCCGGCGGAGGTTTGAGTCCTCCCTCGGACATGGGTGTGTGTTTGTCCTTAGGATAATTTAGGTTACGTACTGTGTAAGCTTAGGAACTGATGACCTTAGCAGTTAAGTCCCATAAGATTTCACCCACATTTGAACATTTGGTCCTTCAATAAGCAAACAAATTTATGTAGAAAAAACTGTAAAAATGAGGCTTTTACAACTTCTCAGAACAATTCCCAAAAATATTAATACACTTGTTTCAAAGATGAAGTGGTTTTTGTAAACCTGAAGAAAAGGTCTTTCTGTCTTGTTGAGCCACTTTCCCATAAATTCTTTGACCCCCTTCTTATTGGTCAACTTTTTTCCGCGTAATGCCTCCCTGAGTGGACCATACAAATGAAAATCCAAGGGATCCGAATCTGGGCTGCAGGCAGGATGAGGTAGTATCTTCCAACACGGTTTTTTTTTTTGGTGGTTTCATGGATCAGCTGGGCGAGCATTGACTTGTAGCAATTTCACGCCTCTTCTTTGAAATCCGCGACGTTGTTGCTGGTTTTTTCATTGCTGGGTTTACTTCCTTCATGAGCATGTGTGAGAAGTAGACACTTTATTCTACGCTGATTTTCCAAATAATCACAGAAGATACCTTGAGTTGGTCAGCATGATTTATCCCACTGATACTTTTGTTCTGAACTTATTTCAGACAGGCGACGTGCACCCCGTGCGGTTCCGGGAGTTAGAAAAGGCCCGAGGTATTCCTGCCTGTCGTAAGATGAGACTAAAAGGAGTCTCGCACGTTTTCGCCTTTGTGATGGTCCCCTGTATGGTTTGACCTCCATTCTTCAAAATTTTCCCGAAGATCGAGCAAATTGGGAAGGGCGCCTTACATGGTACATTGTGTCCATCTTGCGTTGAGATCTTTAGCCCACTTTCTTGTCGTCGCATTTTAGTCCCGATCATTCTCCATCTCTTGGGGAGGACACCTTCCTTGGTGCTTTTCCCACCATGCACTACGCAGTGTCGCTTTCTGCGTTGATGATGACCATGGACCTCTTTACACATGATAGCCAGCACAGTAGCCGGTTCCTTGTGGTGGGGCCACCATGTACCCTGTTCGTTGTAGCCCCCCTGACCACACAGAGGTCACTCTGCTGATGCCTGCGCCGTTAACTCCCCATGTATGCCAAGGGGTCATTAGGACTCCAGGCAATGGCCATCCTGCCAAGTGGCCTGTGCTGTGGCTGGGTGGCGCCCGTGGGGAGGGCCCCTGGTCGGAGTGGGTGGCATCAGGGCTGATGACATGCGATGAAGTGTAGTCCATCTCTTGCTGGTGGTGAAACACCAGCAGTCTCTAAGTGTTCACGAGCTCAATTCAACGCACAGAAGTACGACCCCAAATCGTTCCCCTCCCTGGCCACACCATGGGAGGAAAGTCAGGCTAAGGATGGAAGCGGATCGTATTCGCCCTGGTTCCCTGTATGTTCGAGAGCTGATGGGAATCTTTCACGACGACGAAGTCTCGGTTATTTGTCGAGCATTTAGAGGATAAGTTGGGGAGGTGGAGAGCTTGTCCAAAATGAGATCTGGGTCAGTCTTGCTCAAAACATTATCTGCTCAGTCATGAACGTTACTCGCTTGTGACAAGCTGGGCTAGGTTTCTGTAACCATCATGCCACACAGGAGCCTAAATATGGTCCAGGGTATCATATTTCACAGGGACCTTCTTTTGCATTCTGATGATGATCTGCGCGCCAATTCAGAGCGGCGAGGTGTACATTTTGTCTGGCGTGTCCACAGGAGTGCAAGGGATAATGAGGTTGCCAATGGTGCCTTCATCTTGGCCTTCACTTCATCTTGGCCTTCAAAGGTGACGCCTTACCTGAGAAGGGCAAGGTGATGGTCTACTGTTGTGATGTAAAGCCCTATATCCCTCCTACAATGTGGTGCTTTAAATGCTGGAAGTTCAACTGTAAGTCTTCCCGCTGTACTTCCAGAGTTACATGTCGAGATTGCAGGCGCCCACCACATCCCAGTATTCCATGTGCCCCGCCTCCCACCTGTGTCAACTGCAGAGAGCACCATTCGCCTTGCCCACCTGACTGCAGGCTTCTCCAGAAAGAAAGGAAAATCGTAGAGTACAAGACCCTGGACCGACTGACCTACACTGAGGCTAAGAGAAAATTTGAACGCGTGCATCCTGTACGTCTTACGCCACCGCTACAATAGTTCTGACCCCATTAGCTCCGCCAACACGTCACCTCTCAGAGCAGGAAGATTTCACCTGCCCCCGTGATTGTGGGGAGCGTTTCCTTCCCTGTTGCTCCTGCACCACCTACATCTAAGCTGGAGAAGCGTAAGTCTTCTTTGGCTTTTCTCGCTAGGAAGGGGGTCCCTTGGGTGACTCCTTTCCCAGGTTTCTGCTAGTGGGAAAGATGCCACGTGTCAGTGGCTGAGGAGCTCAAAAGCAGCTGGTTGTAGGACTTCATGATCATTCTCAGTCACGGAGACTGACTCAGTGAAGTCCTCCCAGCCAGGAAACACAAGTAGCAGTGCGAGAAATCCAAAAAGAAGACCCGCTAAGAACAAGGAACTTGTGGTGGTACCCAAACCACCGCTACCTACAAAATCTGCATCTGCCTCTGAGGATGTGGCGATTCTGGCTTTTGCTGAGGACCTAGATCCTGCCAGACCCTCAGACACAATGGATATTGACTGCTCAGGCAATAAGTTGGTGACAATAGGTGACTCTGAGGTGTAAACTGTCTCACTGAATGTCCCAGGCCTTCTCAGTCTCACGATGATGTCATCCTCCAGTGGTATTGCGGTGGTTTTTTTTTCCACCGCCTGGCTGAGCTACAGCAACTGTTAAGATTTACACCTGCTATCTGCATTGCCCTCCAAGAAACCTGGTTTCTGGCAATGTGGATGCCTGCCCTCCTTGGCTATATGCGATGTACAAGAACCGTAGTGACTATAATCGAGTGTCAGGTGGAGTTTGTGTTTGTCCTAAACTGTCTGTGGTGACACTGTGCCCCTTCAAACCCTCTTGTAGCTGTGGCTGTCAGAATGACGACGACACAGGAAATAACTGTCTGCAATGTATATCTTCCTCTAGATGTTGCAATACCCCTGAATGTAATAGCTGCACTAATTGATCAAATCACTAAATCTTTCCAACTTCTGGGAGATTTTAACACTCATAACCCCTTGTGGGGTGGCACTGTGACTACTGCCAGAGGCAGAGATGTCGAAACTTTACTGTCTCAGTTCGACCTCTGCCTATACTGGGGCCACCACACATTTCAGTGTGGCTCATGGTAGTTACTCGGCCATTGATTTATCAATTGCAGCCAAGGACTTCTCCCATCTATCCACTGTAGAGCACATAACGACCTGTGTGATAGTGACCACTTCCCCATCTTCCTGTCTCTGGCCCTGGCGTCAGGCCCACGGACGTGTGCCCAGATGGGCTTTAAACAAGGCAGACTGGGAAACAGTCGCCTCTGCTGTCGCCATTGAATCTCCCCCACGCAGTAACGTCGATGTGATGGTTGAGCAGGTGACTACAGCAATTGTTTCTGCTGCAGAAACCACGATCCCTCAATCTTTAGGGTGCCCCTGGCGTAAGGCAGTCCGTTGGTGGTCGCCAGAAGTCGCTGAAGCAATTCAGGAGTGTCGGCGTGCTCTATAGCGGCATAAGGGGTGCCCTTCCCTGGAGCACCTCATAGCCTTTAAATGGCTCCGTGCCCATGTTCGCCTGTTTATCAAACGACGGAAGCAGGAGTGTTGGGAGAGATACGCCTCGACCATTGGGTGCCATACGTCAACATCCCAAGTCTGGGCAAAGATCAAACGTCTTTTCGGGTACCAGACCCCAGCATAAATGGCGAGTTATCTACAGACGCAAACGCGACTGCCGAGCCCTTTGGTGAGCACTGTGCTCGAGCCTCTGCGTCGGAGAATTAAACCCAGCCTTTCGCATTCTCAAACGGCGGCTGGAAGGAAAAGTCCTCTCATTCACTACACGCCACAGTGAATCCTATAACGCCCCATTTACAGAGTGGGAGCTTCTCAGTGCCCTTGCACATTGCCCCGACATAGCCTTTGGGCCAGATCGGATCCATCGTCAGATGATCAAACGTCTCTCATCTGACTACAAGCGACATCGCCTCGTCATCTTCAATCGGATCTGGTGCGATCGTGTCTTTCCATCGCAATGGTGGGAGAGCACAATCATTCCGGTGCTTAAACTCGCTAAAAACCCGCTTGATCTGGGTAGCTATCGGCCTATCAGCCTCACCAACATTCTTTGCAAGCTGCTAGAACTTACGGTGTGTTCGCAGTTGGGTTGGGTCCTGGAGTCACGTGGCCTACTGGATCCATGTCGGGGGAGGGGGGGGGGGGCTTTCGCCAGTCACTTTACCACTGCTAATCTTGTCCTTTGAGTCTGCAATCCGAACAGTCTTTTCTAGATGCAAACACCTGGTTAAATCTTTTTTGATTTACGAAAAGTGTAGGAGACCACCTGGCGACACCATACTCTTCCCACATCCTGAGTGGGGGTCTCAGAGGCCCGCTTCTGATTTTTCACGAAAATTTCCTGTCGCTCCGTACTTCCCATGTCCAAGTTTTTTGCCTCCCATAGTTACACTCATATTTAGGAGAAGGGGTCCTGCAGGCCTATGTATTGTCTCGACCCGCAGGCCTCTGTATTGAGTGTGTGTGTGTGTGTGTGTGTGTGTGTGTGTGTGTGTGTGTGTGTCTATTTTGAGTGGCCATTAACGGTCTAGCAGCAGCTGTAGGGCCGTCCGTCTCACCTTCTCTGTATGCAGACGACTTCAGCATTTCGTACTGCTCCTCCAGTACTGGTGTTGCCGAGCGGCTCCTACAGGGAGCCATCCACAAGGTGCAGTCATGGACTCTAGCCCACAGCTTCCAGTTTTCAGCCGCGAAATCGTCTCTCATGCTTTTTTTCGGCGTCCTACCGTTCATCCGGAACCAGAACTTTACCTTAATGACGACTCACTCTCTGTAGTGGAGACATCAATTCTTAGGACTCGTTTTCGACGCCCAATTGACGTGGCTTCCTCATCTTCGTCAGCTGAAGCGGAAGTGCTGGCAGGATCTCAGTGCCCTCCGCTGCGTGAGCAACGCAAACAGGGATGCAGATCGTTCTACACTGCTGCAGCTCTGCAGAGCCCTTGTTCAATCCCACCTTGACTATGGGAGTCCGGTTTATGGTTTGGCGGCGCCTTCAGAGTTGCGTTTACTCGACACTGTGCACCACTGTGGCGTTCAATTGGCAACGGGAGCTTTGGGTAGAGTCCAGTGACCAGCGTCCTTGGTGGCGGCCAGAGTCCCTCCATTGAACGTTAGGCGTGCGTAACTGCTCGCCAGTTACGTTGAACACATTCATAGTTCTACTGAGCTTCCGAATTACCATCTCTTTCCATCCACAGCGGTTCATTTCCCGTATCAGATGCCCACGTCAGGGCTTAAGAGTGCTGTTCACATCCGATTTCTTCTGTCTGGAGTCCTTGGCTTTACAACCTATACTCGAGGTCAATTCACGAACACCTCCATGGTGTACACTTAGGCCAAAGCTTCGCCTGGATCCTGCACATAGTCCTAAAGACTCAGTTAACCCCGCGGCTGTCTGTTGTCACTTCCTCTCAATTCTTGACATGTACTGGGACCATGAAGTGCTTTACACTGATGGCTGATGGTCATGTTGGCTTCGCATATGTTCATGGAGGACACACTAAGCAGCACTCCTTGCCAGACGATTGCACTGTTTTCACTGCAGAGCTGGCGGCCATTTCTCGTGCTTTTGAGCGCATCCACTCATACCCTGGCAAGTCATCTCTGTTCTGACTCCTTGAGCAGCTTACAACCTATCGACCAAGGCTACCCCTGCCATCCATTGGCAGCGACCATCCAGGAGTCCCTCTATGCCCTGGAATGGTCCAGTCGTTCCATGGTGTTTGTGTGGACCCCAGGCCACTTCAGAATCCCAGGAAATGAACTTGCTGACAGGCTGGGCAAACAGGCTACACGGAAACTGCTTCTGGAGATGGGCATCCCTGTAACTGACCTGCGATCATTATTACACTGCAAGGCTTTTCGGCTTTGGGAGATGAAATGGCATAATCTCAGTACGCATGACAAACTGTGTTCCCTTAAGGGGCTCCGGAAAGGCTCAAAATCATGAAAAGTTCAATTTTTACTTTTTTGCGTTTTCTGAATCTGCAGACTATTACGTTTTAATAGATATATAATTTATTCAATTCCGAAGACTACAACTATTTTTAAATTTTTTTTGAAATGTGTTCTACATGGGCGTGACCCACTGTGGCGCTGTTAAACTGCTGTCAAATGGTGTTATTATTAACGTCCATGTTCATCAGGTACATTTTAGTGATGTGAGATAAAGTATGTGTTGTGGCTAACCTGTGATGGTTCAATATATATCGCTGGTGTGATTGTCGATTGTTTCGTGTTTATTTACTCTGTCGTTATCTCGAAAATATTCGTAATTAATTGTGTTTCTTGAGTCTCTGTTTTGTTGAAGTATAATAATGAGTAAAAGTTATTAGAAATCCTCTGAAGGCTTTTAAGACAAGGAGAAATGTTGGAAAGCCAAAGGTATGTGTTATTACTGTAAATAATAAAGACGATAACCAAGTGAGTGAACCTAACCTCTCAAGTAAAACTGCCCATAGCAGTCAAAGTGGGAAAGAAAATACTTCACAGAAGAAGCTTGGTTCAATGAGTGAAAACTATGAATGTTTTATGGGCGAATCGGATGTGAATGAAATATTTGATATGTCGGTTCTCAAAGGAATTATTTCAAACTGTGTAAGATGTATTCATTGTAGTGAAGTTGGTCTGGAACTCTCCATAATAAAGCACGTAGGACTTGCTAGTGAAATACAACTGAAATGTGATAAGTGTTCATACATGACCACCTTTTGGAACAGTGTTGCAGTAACTGCAACTGAAGAAAATGGTAGCAAAATCTACGAACACAACAACGAGCGATGCTTGCTTTAGACAAGGAACGCCTTCGGGCTGCAGACAGGGCTGTAAAGAGTCTAGAAATACAAGCAAGAGTAAATAGGAGGAGGAACAAGAGGAAGCTGGAGGAGGAGTTTGCAGAGGAGTTTGCAGAGGATGAAGATAATCCATCCTATGGACCTGGAATGCACTAAAAAGTTAATCCAATCTTTGTCGCTCGATTCCCAAAACTTTTATTTTCTCATACTAATTACATGTTTTCTAAAGATCTTCCAAACATATTTGTTTCAAACTTTCAGTAAATGTTACATAGTACCTTCTGCATAATTTAACACAGCCTTTTTCCAAAAAAAAACCGTATATTTTTGAATATATAAATAAAAAATTGCAAAAAAATGTTGTGAATTTTCATTACAATTGAAAAAAAATCATCTTTAATAACTGAACTAAAATTTTGTAAAATTCCTGTGTTAAGTTGTAGCCCATATTCCAATAAATAATCTGTGAAAAGTTCAACTTCCTACCTCAAATACTTTGTGAGGAAAGATGTAATTTATAAGCGTTATTTTAACATTGCAAGTATAGGGCGTTCCGGAGCCCCATAAGGAGACAATGAATGTGTGGAAGACCTCCATGTTGGCCTCTCGCAGGGACTATGTGGTTCTCTGTCGGCTCTGCATTTACCATACGTGGCTAACACATGGCTATCTCCTCTGTCACAAGGACCCACCTTGGTGCCACTGTGGCTAACATATGACTGTCGTCCACATCTTGCTAGACTGCCCACTTCTAGCCGCTCTGTGGCGGAGTTTTAACCTTCCCAGCACCCTAGTTTAGGTGTTGGGCGACAGTGCCTCAACAGCAGATTTAGTTTTACGTTTTATTCGTGAGGGTGGTTTTTATCGTACCTTAGAAGGATGGGCATTTAGCCTTCTCTATGAGGTCGCCACTTTCCCTCCATTTTAACACTGTCGATCTTTCTTTGCATTTGTTTGTATTGGTGGTCGTCTTTTCCCTACATGCGTTCATCTCGCCTCGTCTTTTGTGTTGCAGAGTGGTTGGCTCATCCTCTTTTATTATCGTGATCAGCCAGCCCAGACCATATGCTATGTGGTTTTAATACCTCCTACTTTTCCTTGTGTTGTATGTTTTCCCCGTTTTTTGTTCGTTCCATTCGTTTTCTTTTTATGTGTGGTGTTGGGTATTTTTGTACCTTGAACCTTGCTTGCGTCAGGACAAAGGGACTGATGGGACAAAACTACATGGTCTTTATACCCCAAACCAACCAGTCAACTGTTTTCAGGTCATCCCAGTGATGCCAACCTGAAAACACGAAAGTACAAAACTAGTCGTACAAACTGTTTCCTTCCCGTATCAGTTTGTATGTTTAATTATTGAATGTCCCTCATTTATAAATAGTCTAATGGTAAACGTCGGAAGATGGACGTGGCTGTGTACAGATTATGCAGTTATGTCATTCATCCACGAAAGCAGTGGCTTACAAAACACTTGTTCGGCCGATTCTGTAGTATTGCGCACAGTCTGGGAACCTTACCAGCTTAGATTAATAGCAGAGACAACATCCGACGAAGAGCGGCGCATCGCATCACGGGATAGTTTAGTTGGCGCGAGAGTGGTACTGAGGCGCTCATCAAATTGCAGTGGTAGGCATTACAAGAGAGGCGTTGTGCATCATGGAGAGATTTACCATTGAATTTCCGAGAGAGCACGCTCAAAAGAGTCGGACAACATATTACTTCCTCTCACGTACGTCTCGCGACGTGACCACAACGAGAAAACTCGAGAAATTAGGGCTACTACAGAGGTATACCGAGAATCATTCTTACGGCGTGCTATTCGCGAATGAACACGGAAGGTGGGATCAGTTAATCATACCACGACTACCCTCAGCTACACGCCTTCAGGTGGCCTACGCAATATGGATGTAGACCTGTAACGCCTGTCGTGAGACCACAGATATTGAAGATACGCCTTCTAATGGTTGTCCACGGTCAGCAACACCAACCGATGACCGCTAATTACAATCATGGCTCTCTGATACTCATCGCTCTGAACTGCACAGTCCATTTCGGAGGTAACTGGTAGAGCTGTGTTGGCTCACGGTGCGCAAGCGCTCTCCACGATCGGTTTAGCATATCAGCCTTCATTACGAGGCAACCGTTCAGTTCTCAAAGCACCGTATGCGCCCAGAAGGTGGGAGAGGGAACAGCTGGAATGGGGCCTGGATGTATGGCTTCGGGTTCTCATTGCCAGCGAGTGTAGGATTTATTTTATACTTGATCGTCGTAGAAGAGTGTGGAGGTGGCCGTGTATCAATGCACGTTTGTTATGCAGTCGCGCCACTTCAGCAGGGTAGAGTGTGCGGCATGTACCGTCGTCACACGCCTGTCATAGCTATAGAGCAATGAGACTGCTGTGGAGTATCGCGACAGGATCCTCCAGCTTACTGTCTGACACCACACTGAACACGTAGGCCACGTGTTCGTCTATCAGGAATTTAATGCGCGAGCACACCACGCTCACTTCGCTATCACTTTCGTACTGGAGTCCGAAATCGTGCTCGTCTCCTATGCAAGTGGGCCCGGGTTCGATTCCCGGGCGGGTTGGAGATTTTCTCCGCTCGGGGATTGGATGTTGTTGTCCTCATCATTTCATCCTAATCACTGGTTCGCAAGTCGCCCAATGTGGCGTTGACTGAAATAAGACTTGCACTTGGCGGCCAAACTTCACCGAATGGGGCCTTACAGCCAACGACGCCATACCCTCATTTCATTGCGTACAGGAGGCAGTAATTAGCCGAACTGGAACTCTCTCTGGCATATGCTGGTATGAACTCGGTTGAGCATTGCGGCTGTGCCTAACTGTTACTGCTTGGTGTTGTCGCTCTTTATAACAGCGTCCCTTAAGCGCAAACCAGTTAAGATTTCGCCTGATATTTCTCGTACGTTAGGTACTTGGGCTGTGCACGGCTCCGTTTAAAAAGAATAGCTCGATTTAGTGATAGGATCGAGCCAAGCCCGTCTTTCATGCCCCGCAGCTAATTCGCTACAAACAACAACCTGTAGCTTTGATTATTTAATCAAGTAGCGTATGCATTGGCTAAAATTGCGAGTTAATAAGTTTCGCAGAAATATAAAATAATCGATAAATGATTAACTTAGTAACAAGGGTTCTATTGTAAGGTATCTGCTTGATGCAGACGACAGAGAATTATGTTGAATAATGTTTCATTAAGAAGACATCTAAAAGAAACAGTAAGTGGTCCTACGATATTCAGTTAAAATATAGGCAGGAAATACACTACCAAATGCGGTGAGTTTACGTCGACAACGTTGCGAGAATGGTAAGAAAATCCCCAAACTAGTCATCGAAGATACGCGAAAACTAGGTTTGTTTGGTAGTCACAATACACGAAATATTCACCAGCTCAAAACAGTGCAGAGTTTAACATGATGATTTACAAGTTATCGCAAATGATGCAGAGAATAGTAACTCATACTGTCTGCCCTCAGCTCCGTAATACAAACGGAAAAATTAGTCCTGTTCACATCTCTCTAAATAAAAAGTCCTTTCAGAAGCATGGTAGCGGCCGTTCAGTGCCCAGAATCAATCACCTATACGACTGAATTAAGCATGTTACCGTAGGCAGGTCTGCCATCTTCCAGCACACGGTATAGTGTCCAGAATGGTTCCTTTGAGCTCTTCACTCGAAAAGTGCCTCTTTCCACTTGACTCCAGCATTTTTCCGTAGTTGGCCAGGTCTCATTTGCTGAAGCCTATACTCACCAAAAAAATCTTTCTTACGTGCTACAGACGTGATTTGACTCACTTGACTACTTTCCGGGCTAAGCTAATAAATTACAACAATAAAGATGTTATAAACATTGTTACTCTTGGATAACTTCCAATAATTATAAATAATGGTTAGCCGATAAATAAATAAGCCAGTATTTTTGTGCAAATACGCTCACGATACACAGCAGATCGTCCTCATACATTATTTAAACAAGCCTTTTAGCCCTGCTTGACAGGCGTCTTTTGGTACTCTGTTAAATTGTGGTGTCCGCTGACCACTTTTAAATTAGCACAGGTTTTTTTAATCGCACTTGGCGACAACATTTAAATAAAGTTACTGGCAGAATAGTATGTCAATTAATACATGGTGACAATTACTGAACTGTGTTAAAAAAACGCAAATTAGTTACAAACTACGGCATGCACACACTTTATTCAACGTTTACATGTCACTACAGATATTCGGATTTAGGTTATGACATGTTTGGAATGCCTACCTTTATTGGCGCTGATGTGGCGCAGACAAATAGTGAAATTCTGCACGATCCGCTGAAGTGTCGGAACGGCGATGCTGTCATGACCTCCTGAATGGCTGTTTTCAGCTAAGCAATGGTTTTGTGGTTATTGCTGTACACCTTGTCTTTAACGCGACCTGATGCTGTCCAGGCGCTCATGTAACTCTTGATAAACCCTGTATCAATTTTGTCCAGCGATCTCAAAAGAGCAATACGTATCTGACAACACATTACTCCAATTTTAATCATTTACGAATAAAAATTTTAGCAGGATAACATGAAATGATGCCTGGCCTTCTGCACACATTTTCGCATTATACCATTCATACAACTGACAAGGCGCTCACAATTGACAAGTCGAAGGTTAGTCGCAACGTTAACGTACTCAATGATTGCTGAAAGCACTTCCAATGGAAGGGGATACGTCAAAGATAACCCAAATGTGAGATTGAGACGGTACACCGTACGTTATTTCGTTATCACGCACCTCGGGCACGGTAAAGAGAGCGCGAGCAGCGAACCCTGAACAGGGACAACACGGACAGTTGACCAGCTCCCTTCAGCGCGGGTGTGGAATTCCCAAACTTGGTAGCACTGTTTCACCGCCTCTGATAGGCCCATTCACTGAAGTCAACACTTACTTTCACACCTATACTACGAATGCCACCTCCGTTTACGTAAAGAGTGATGAAACAACGTCTACATCCACATTCTGCAAATGATTGAAGCGCGAGGCACAGAGGTTACTACTTACTAGGGCGTCTTCCCGTTTCATTCACATATGGACTGCGGAAGGAATGACTAAATGAATCTGTGCGCACTGTATCGTGTTCTCGCGATCCCTATGGGAGCAATACATAGTGGGCCGTAGTATATTCTTAAACTATTTAAAGCCCGTTCTTGATATTTTGGAAGTAGGCTTTCTCGGGATAAATTCTGTCATCTTTAAGTGCCCATCAGTTCAATTTCTTCAGCACCTCTGTTACCCACGGATCAAATCAAACTAACTTGTGACCATTCGTTTTGCCCTGTGTATACGTTCAGCTTCCCTTGTCAGTCCTATTTGGTACGGGTCTCTCAAACTTCACGGGTCGCGCGAGTAATTTTTATGCACTCTCCTTTGCAGACTGATTCCATTCCCCTGCGAATAATGCTACCTGCATTGACCATGATTGAGCCTGTAAGGTGCGCCCACTTCATGTCCCTAAGAAGATTATAACCAGGTATTTGTATTAGATGACTGATTCCAACCATGACTCGTCATCAGTGTAGTCATAGTTACGTTTTTTCGTTTTGTGGAGTACACAGTTACACATTTCTGAACATTTAAAGCAAGTTGCCAATATTTGTTAGGCTTATCACACCTATCAAGGACTTTTTTTGCAATTTGTTTCAGACAGTATTTCATTGGAGGTAACTGCATCATCTGAGTAAAGTCAAGGTTACTTTTATCTGCAAGGTCACCAATATGCAGTATGAACAGCCATGTTCCCAATACACTTAACTGGGGCACACTTGACGTCACTTCTATCTCAATCGATGACTGGACATAACATGCTGTGTCCTCCCTACGAACAAGATGATTCTCAATCCAGTCAAATTTAAACTCTGACACAGATTAGAACACACAGCCTGGTGTAATATACTCAGTGGCCTGTGATGGGTGGTCCACGCAGCAAGGGGACACTCCTGTCTTCGCAGAAGTGGTCTGGGAGTGACTGCGAGCCATCTACATTGATACTCTACAGTTTACAACTTCACATAATCTTTCTAGCGTTCCGCTCTACAGTAGTGCATGGGGAAGATGCACACCGAAAATCTTTGCGTGCGAGTTCAGATTTATCGTTTTTATCCCAGTGGTCATCCCTCCCATTACAAATGGAAAGCAATGAAATATTTTGGGATTCGGAGGAGAATGTTGATTGAAGTTCGGTGACACGCTTTGTCTGTAACGAAAAAAAAAACTCTGTGACTGCGCTCTACGCTCGCTTACCACCTACGTTACACAAAAGAGCTGCCTATTTTTGAATTCTTTCAATGTCTTCTATCAATCCCATAATACCAAAGAGGGTAGAAAAACATGGCGTACACACTTAGTGTTTATCGACTCCTAAGAGCTCTGTTACCACAGTGTTTTTGATTTGCCTTCCTTACATTATTTCCTATTTGATCCATTTTAAATAGTTCCCAACTGTAATCTCTAGATAGGGCCTATCAACTGAATCAACGAGCTCTAAATTAGTCACGTAACAGAAATTCAACATAATTCTCTAACTATCCGTGCAGAGGATAATACACTATTTTACGGTCAGTTGCAACTTTACAGAGGATTCAAATATTGTCTACAGTATTTTATTTTCTGTTGACTTCATATGATGGCAAATGTCCACATCATCTGCTATCAGCTGATCAGTACATGGATCGAGAGCAGCAAATAGCCTATCACGTTTCTTGGGGAACGCTACATATAATTTCGGTTTCACTCTGAGTTTACGTCAGTTACTATTAATTTACCGCGGAAAAAGCTAGACAACGAAGTACAGCCATTCGTGTTTGCCTCCTGATGCAGATGGACACGACATGCCTCAGCATTGGCTGTATCACAATGCTCACTGTATTTTAGTACGGAGAGCGTCTGTCATCCACACCGGAAACTTATTTCTAGATTGGCCCACGAAGGCAGCCACTAATCAAGCAGAGAGATAACACGCATTCTATGACGAGCATTGGCCGATTGCGTCGCGTCCCTAATACTGTGCTGGAGGACCCAAATAGTACCCTGCATTTCAGAGACCCACTTCCTATCAAAGGCAGAAGATGCAGCGTTGCAGTTGTTTGCGGTAGTCTTCCTGCAATCTGTATAGCTCAAGCGCCTAGCAGAAGTATTACAGATTACACTCGATAATTTTAAACTCAATGATTTGAACTACTTTCCCATTCCCTTGAAACTTACTCGATAAATGAAAAAATGAACGTGTTTTTTGTCCTCCAGTAATTTGAAATTATAGTGGTCAGGGCATCTCGCCAACACTTTATAATTTGAAGTCAAGGTTCCGGCATTGTTCATAATTTGAAGTCCCCTACTTCTCTGATACCAATGAAGTCTCCTTCCTTCCGCCATTCCCAGTGCAGGCTCAGACTGTCGTTTGTTTCTCCGACCTACATCCCATTCCGCCTGACGTCTTCTTTCATACTGTGTTGTAGCATCACTTGCTTTTAGGAGGTGCTGACATAGTCAATCCTTGTTTCTGGAAACTGCGAAACGCCACGAGTGCTAAAAAGAACAAGTGGCACGTCAGTGCGGATTTCCTCGTCTTGAGTGCTTGCTTTAAGTCGATAATTCAGTGTAGAAGCATAAACGTTCCCGTAGGGAGGTTTCATATAGAAGGAAAAAGCCAAGTCTTTTGCTCAGTCTCTCAATAGTGAAAGATTTGCGGCAAGCGAGGGATGGTTATATATAAAAATCTTTCTCTGACCGCACACTAAGAGTGAAAAAAAAGCGCTATGGAGAAAAACTGAGCTACGACAAATAACTGTTCTCAGACTGTAAGCTGGACGGATCTCAGAAGCTGAAACCATTCACAGCAGGGAAAACTGCGAAACCACGCTGTTTCGAGGGAATAACATCGCTTCCCACAAATTGCAGTGCAAGCAAAAAAATTATGGATGACGAAAAAAATTGTTTAATGAATGGCTGGCCTCGGTTAGTGATATTAGAAAGGAGTAACGCAAAATTTAAGTGTTTCTCGGCATTTGCACTGTACATAACTATTAGATCACGTAAAATTAATTAATTACCCCATCCAACGCATCAGGCTTGCACCACTGGACCAAGCACAATAGAAAATTAAAACTATCGCAGAGAAATTGTTTCATTTGTGCTGGATGGCGTTGAGAGAGGTGAGAAGGAGAACGTAACTTTTGAGCGTTATAAACATGATTTTTTAAGCCCTGGAAAATGTCAGCTCTCCCATTCTTCACAAATGCTTCAGAAAATGCACGTCCGTAATGCGTAGACAACGCCGAACACCCATTAGTCACGAGAATTAGAGAATTAAATTCCATTTCTTTTCAGGGTGGGAACGCCTACCCATCTGCGGTAAATTAACGTTTGAGGATTTAGTTCATCCTGCCGTAGACATCAGTGTCAATGGTGTTCTAACCAATGCTGAGCTGGTGGCCTGTCAGGATGAGGGCGAGGAAGATAACGAAGAACAATCGGCAATTCCAATCAGACGGAGCGAGTCGTCGGTCCATGCGCTACGCTTCTACGCCGTCAGAAAGGAAAAGACAGATTGTTTTTTCTCAGCTCTCATCACC